>NW_020664420.1:50407175-50422295 GCF_002925995.2 Terrapene triunguis
CCCCGCGGAATGCCGCGCCGCGCTCCTCCTGCCGCCCCTTACCAGGTGCCGCCCCAAGCACGTGCTTGGGTGCCTGGTGCCTGGAGCCGGCCCTGGTCCTAGATGAGTGTTCCTTGGATGGAGGGAGTGACTGGGGACTGTGGGATCTGCCCATGCTTTGCCATCATGACCAGATTATATTATCGCTCCTTCTCCTTTTCTAGGGCTTCCTTTTCTAGGGCTTTCTGCTCCATTACTTGTTGGTGGAGAAGTGCTGCTTTCTCCTCTCCCTGCCTCTCAGCTTCCAGGGCCCACTGCTGCTGCCTTTCTGCCTCCCTCTCCATGGCTGTCATGTCTGATTGCCACTTTTGGTATTCACACTCTGGTTTTTTGTTCTTTCTCCGACCTGGCCTGCTCTAGCTTTATAGTTGCTTCACTGGTGCTCATATTTTACTTTACTATTCTATCTCCCTTACCCGAAATAAACAAACAGAAAAGAATAAAACGCTGACCTTTCTTGTGACTGTTCCCAGCCACCACACTTGAGACTCACTTAAAACTGTTAGACCAGTACTTAAAGTGTAAATCTCAGTTAGGCTAGGTCTACACTACAGCGGGGTTCCGACCTAAGATACGCAACTTCAGCTACGTGACTACCGTAGCTGAAGTTGCGTATTTTAGGTCGGCTTACCTGGCGGTGAGGACGGGGGAAAGCTGACCGCTGCCGCGCTGCCGCCGACTCCGCTGCCGCCTCTTGTCGAGGTGGATTTCCGGAGTCGACGGCAGAGCGATCAGGGATCGATTTTACCGCGTCCTCACGAGACGCGGTAAGTCGATCCCCGATAAACCGATTGCTACCCGCCGGATCGGCGGGTAGTGAAGACGTAGCCTTAGACTAACAAGCTGTGTATATATCCTGCTTTGTCTACACCACTGTCACATTCCTGGGTGCAATCCAGACCAGTGAGGGGTTGTGTCACTACCTGCACTGCAGCCTTGAGTGCCTCACAATGCTTTGCTGTTGTAGCTCCCAACCTGGTCCACTCACAAACAGCCTACCAGCATGCAGGTCACACCCTGAGTATCTGTGGATAGTTGCAGCTCTGACCCCAGCAGCCTGTCAGCAACACACAAGTCATACTCTGGCTTCCACCAGCCTTGGTTATTACCTGCAGGTGACCCCATCACTCTCCCAGTCCTGAACTTTCCCCCAAAAATGTGTGTTCTGCACTGTCCAACCCTCTCCTGGGCAGTTCAGATATTAAAGGCCTGTTGTCCCTGTAAAGGGTCAATATTCAACAGTTTTCTACTTTAGCTGGAGTCACTCAAATAATTCAGTTTAAACACGGCACTGGATTGGTTTAGATTAAAAAATAAAACAAGTTTATTAACAAAAGAAGGTAGGATTTCAAGTGAATTCAAGTATCAGGTAGTAAAGTCAGAAATGGTGACAAGAGAAATAAAGATAAAATGCTTTCTAGTAGCTAAAACTTAACAAGCTAGACTTGGTTCATGGTAAAATTCTCCCACCAAAGTCAAAGGGCTGATTTCTTTATCATACGAGGTGAAAAAAAGAGAGACTGTAGGGTTTTCTGCCCCTTTCTTTTGTAATCCAGTGAACCTTTGAAGTGAATTCTTCTGCTGGTTACCCTTCAACAGGGCCGGCGCAACCCATTAGGCGACCTAGGCAATCGCCTAGGATGCTACAATTTGGGGGGCGGCGACCGTGGCGGTATTTCGACGGCGGGACCTTCCGCCGCCTCTGTGGAGGACAGCATTTCGGGGCGAGACCTTCCGCCGCCTAGGGCGGCAGAAAAGCTGACGGCGCTGCTGCCCTTCAAAGCAAAGTTAATTCAAATAGTAAAGAAGGTGACAGAGTCTGCTGGGGAAGGAGGCTTCATGTTCTTTCTTCTCACCTGTGTTCGCTGAATTGCAATTTTTTTTATCTCCTGTCATCTCTTCTCCCTGCTGTCTCAAGGATTCTGTTTGCTACTTATCTGTAAATTGAGGTAAACATACATTTCTTTGTTCAGGATACTTCTTCCTGGGCAGGGCTGTGTGTTTTTTTGAACATGTGCTAAGAACATCATACAGAGGGATTTCATAAGTTTACATATAATGTTGCTACATACGTTTCACCATGATATTATCGACCAGCCGGTTATTAGTTTTCAAATGATACCTCACAAGGCATATTTTCTACGAAGGTTATTACAACAATATGTAGGGGTGCTTTCAGACTGTGGTTGTGGAAAATATAAATTTAAATTTCTCTTTTATTTAAATCTGGGAAGTCATTAATAAAACTTTAAACTATTTTTGTTTGACAAGGAATTAACAAATTCCTGGTGTCGTGCGTATAGAAAGAAATTCGGGACAGGCAAATGCTTGTGTTGTAGAAGTGGAATGGGAGGAAGGCATCACTCTTAATTAGGCAATTCTAAAGTGATATATAATGCTGTAGGAAAAGTACCAGATCAGAAGAAATGAAAACATTTATGTTTTAAAAGTTTCCTTTTGGTGACCTTAACTATGCTAATTTGTCTTTGATGAAGTGTGACAGGGACTGTCAAGTTAAATGGTCAACATACTCATTATTTAAAGAATAACATTTTTGTAGCAGTAATTCTGGATGTGTTCAAGACATAACCTTGTTCATGGAAGCCTTATAGTTTTCATGTAAGTTACACTCAAGGCCTCTGGAGTCTGCAGCTATTCTGGACCAAAGGCTAGAGAAAAATAGAGAGAATTCTATCACAAGTGTTTTGTGACTGTTATTCTAACACTAGGGTAAAGACAGGTATTTGTTCATGAAGCCACATGTACAGAATCAACTGTTAGCTGTAAAACTTTAGAATGCCAAATATTCTATCGCCATGATATTCACTCCTCGTAGATTTATTAATCCTTTCAGCCTATTTATTTATATGGCATAGAGAGAAATTTAAGTGGCAGGCAGTGGGACAAATACATACACTGCATCCAAATCCTTGTTTTATAGTTTCACTGTAGTACTAAAATAGTAACATTTGATCCATCAGTTCAGCACAAAGCAGAGAAGATGGTTTAAAGCCACACTGGGAGATGTTACATAGGATAAGTTTTTAGACAGACATCTTATGTCCAGGACTATCAAGCTGTGACAGTTTATATAAAAATGATTTTTAAAGAAACTTCAAAATGTTTTTAAATGTATCTGAAGTAAGGGCCAGCAGCTAGTCTGCTTATCTACTAGCTCAACCCCCAGGCAGTCTAAACAGCTCAGCTAGGCCCCGTTTGTGCCTCCAGATTTGCCCAACCACTCAGTTGACTGAGGGGGATCAGCAGAACTGCTCTGAAGACCACCACCAGGAGCATCAGCTCTCAAAGCATTTGACTGTGCTAGTGCCTGCTCTTGCCCTTGTTCCTGTTTGCTCCTGCCTTGTTCCAGTCCTGCCCCAGCCTCACTCCCCCCTTGGATTTTGCTCCTGCTCCTGCCTTTCCTGACTCCGGGTTACCGCGTTCTGACTTTTGGGTCTGATCTGGCTTGACCTTTGGTTCCGGCATCCAGCCTCTAACTCTGGGTATTTCCCTCGGCCTTGGGTACCCGACTCATGCCCGACCCACAAGGCCAAACCACCCACATCCTGGTCCCAAACAGTATGTCCTAATGAAACACAACAAAATCCTCAATCTTCATATACCCCTCCCCAAACTCTTAAAATGAATTCAAAATAAAGTAGTGTCCACCAGATGCGTGAGATTTGAAAGTCTCTGTTGGCATCAGAGCATGTGAAACACCAATCAGAGTCACCAGGTCAACAATATTCGTTTGATGTTTATATATTTCACTAATGCAATTTAAGAGCATTGAAAGGAGCAGTCCACCTCTCCCCAAATAAACTTCTGGTGATTTTAGTAGGACAGGATTACCCATTAAATAGCTATTTATTAGAAAAAGGCCCAACCTAGAAAGTTTGGATCCAGAGTTGAACTATCCCAAAGTCTAGCATGTTAAGATCCAGGATTTTGTTTTGACATATATGCAGACAGACACCAGAAGCGAAGTTTGGTTTCAGATCCTGTCTTTCCTAAAGATTAGGGTTACTCCAGGCCATCTTTATACCAACATTGAGAAAAATGAACAAACCAAAAAACCCAACTAAACAACCACCAAAAAAACACCCTAAAATAATATCTTTTAATAACTTTGGGAAGGGATTTGCCATACTGAAACAAAACACTACTCAGCTAAATCAAATATGAGCTAAGATCACATGCAGTATCAGTTTAATATCTGATCTGTCATCAGGACATATCTTGCTCTTGCAGTGGGATGAGCTTTTAAACGTCCAAATGCACATTCTACCACTATTCTGCACTTGCTCAGCCTATAGTTGAACTGCTCCTTACTACTGTCCAGGGTGCCTATGTATGGCTTCATGAGCCATGGCATTAAGGGGTAGGCTGGGTCCCCAAGGATAACTATAGGCATTTCAACATCCCCAATGATAATTTTCTGGTCTGGGAAGTAAGTTCCTTCCTGCAGCTGTTCAAACAGACCCGAGTTCCTGAAGATGCAAGCGTCATGCACCTTTCCTGGCCATCCCACGTTGATGTCGGTGAAACGTCCCTTGCAGCACCATTGAAAAGTACTCCTTGCGGTTTATGTACTGGTTGCCGAACTGGTCCGGTCCCAAGATAGGGATATGCGTTCCGTCTATCGCCCCACCACAGTTAGGGAACCCCATTGCAGCAAAGCCATCCGCTATGACCTGCACATTTCTCAGAGTCACTAGCTTTGATAGCAGCAGCTCAGTGATTGCGTTGACTACTTGGATCACAGCAACCCCCACAGTAGATTTACCCACTCCAAATTGATTCCCGACTGACCAGTAGCTGTCTGGCGGTGCAAGCTTCCAATAGGCTATCGCCACTCGCTTCTCAGCTGTGAGGGCTGCTCTCATCTTGGTATTCTTGCACTTCAGGGCAGGGGAAAGCAAGTCACAAAGTTCCATGAAAGTGCCCTTATGCATGCAAAAGTTTCGCAGCCACTGAGAATCATCCCAGACCTGCAACACTATGCGGTCCCACCAGTCTGTGCTTGTTTCCTGGGCCCAGAATTGGCGTTCCCTGGCATGAACCTGCCCCATTACCACCATGATGTCCAAATTGCCCAGGCCCAGGCTTTGAGAGAAGTCTGTGTCCATGTCCTCATCACTGTTGTGATCATGCTGTTGTCACCTCCTTGCCTGCTTTTGCAGGTTCTGCACATACTGCAGGATAATGCGCGAGGTGTTTACAATGCTCACAGCAGCAGTGGTGAGCTGAGCGGGCTCCATGCTTGCTGTGGTATGGCGTCTGCAGGAGAGCAGAGTTGCAGCGGAAGCGGTGGAGGACGACGGTTAGCACCGTGCACATTTCCTGAGGAAGAACACATGTACCCGGAAGCCCATTTCAGACAACATGGAGAAATTTGCTATTGAGGCAAGAGCCGCAGAGCAGAGTTGCAGCGGAAGTGGTGGAGGATGACAGTTAGCACCATGCACATTTCCCAAGGAAGAACACATGTACCCGGGAGCACATGACAGACAACATGGAGAAATTTGCTATTGAGACAATAGCAGCAGAGCAGAGTTGCAGCGGAAGCAATGTATGACGACAGTTAGCAGTCCTACTGCACCGTCTGCTGCCAGCAGCACCAAAGACACAACAGCGGCGGTGTCGGTGAGCTGAGCTGAGCAGGCTGCACGCTTGCCGTGGAATGGCGTCTGCGCGGAAAAAAGGTGCGAAACAATTGTCTGCTGTTGCTTTCACGGAGGGAGGAGCAACATGTACCCAAAACCACCCGCGACAATGTTTTTGCCCTATCAGGCGTTGGGAATTTAACCCAGAATTCCAATGGGTGGTGGAGACTGCGGGAACTGTGGGATAGCTACCCATAGTGCACCGCTCCATAAGGATGCTAGCCACAGTAGTGAGGACGCACTCCGACTTAATGCGCTTAATGTGGACGTATGCCATCGACTGTATAAAATTGATTTCTAAAAATCGACTTCTATAAAATTGACCTAATTTCGTAGTGTAGTCATACGGATACTGCAGTTAATTCCTATACTAAATAGAGGGCATTACAGCAGTCCCTCCAATAAATCAGTGGTAACTCATGGTAAATATTGACTTTTTAATAGCAACCACTGTATAATTAGAATTGTTATTGTTGGGCAAAAAAATTATCCTTCCCCACTCAACATCCAGCTATGTTATTTGATTAATTAAATGAATCAGTTTCTTGTTTCTTCCACACTGCAATTCTAGCTGTGTCTTGGCATTACATCATTGATCGTCATTGCATATTTATTATAATATTTACAATCAATACTAGCCTAAGTGTTTGCTGGGTAGACAATTAATCCTTGCTTCCATTTTTAAATGATTTAGGGTTTTTATTAACTTGTTGCCTGTGAAGGAACCCAGAATTACAGATGTTTTTCAGTTATTGCACTCAATATTCTCACTTGCTCTCTTTCTGTCATGGATTTTTCTCCAAAGCATGATGCCTGCCAGCAAGATCACATGAGAGGAGGTTTGGATTTTATTTTAAACATTACTTTTTTAAAACCCTGCTCCTAAATGAGAGTCTAGGTAAATTGGTTCATGGCTTCCTTTCATTTGAAGGTTTGGACTAAAATGTAAAAACAGGTACATTTACTATCTAAAGGTTAGGGTTTGACTTTTTTTTTAATGTCTCCTGTGAAGAAATGTAGCCAGATAGTAATAGTAGCCTTTTTTTAAACCAATAATTGGTGTTGGTAATAAGAGCTGTGCTGACTACCAGCTGTGCAATCGCCCTCAATCCTGCAGTGAGGAAGGGAAAAGGAGTCTGCAAATGATTACCAACTTCAAGTGTTCCTTGCAGTCAAAGTTTCATTAAAAAAATTAGTAAAATACCTTTTTGCTTTTAAAAATGTATCCTGGGTTTGAAAGAAGGTCTGTATAAAGAGTTTAGAATAGAACTGCTACCAACTGCACAAATCAAGGGGTTTGCCCAGCTGGGCTGCCGGCCTACATTGTAGACTCAGTCTTTAGTAAAAGCTCTTCTCCTCCCAATTAAAGAATAAAGGTTGAGGTACCTGCAGTCCTTTCAGCACGTTTGGAGTGACTTTTAACCCCTCTTTTTACCCTCTTTATATGGCTGTCTGATATAACACTGTCCTCATATGTCAATGGTGCCTAGTAGTGCTGTTGTAGGTCAAACTGGGTTAGCATTTTCGTTACAAACTTTTTTTCCTGGGATTTTGTAAATCAGGCAGAAAACTCTATTTCAAGCTAAAACTTTACATACACACACTTTGGTCATAGATTATCATTCTTACTTTCTATTTCCAGTGAAAATTGGCTGGACCATTTTCAGTTTTCCTGACTATAAAATGCACAATTACCATATTAAAATGCAGTAATTTTTAATAATGAAATTTGCCATTTGTTTTTAAGAAGTAAACTAACACAAGATTTTTGATGAAGATCAATTCTGGGTACAATAGGAGATGTGAATCAGGATCCTTTGATTCCATTCTGGACTCAGGCACTGACTTGCCAACATAACGCCTTTTATCCAGTGCTCTCCAAGAGTACCACAAGCATTTAATTCTCTGTAGCTCTGAGAGGCACGGTATATTTTTATTCCCATTTTACAGTTGGGTAAACAGAAAAGCAAAGAAGCTTAAGTGGCCTGCCTATGATCACTCCGCAAGACTGTGGGAGAATAGGGAAAAGTCATTTAATCTTTCCATCCCTCATTTTACCCACATATAAAATATACCTACAGAACTTCATAGGATTGCTGGGAGAATATGTTTGGAAAATGCTTTGACGATCCTTGAATAAAAGGCATTATAGAAGTACAGATTGTTGCTATTTATTACTAAGGGTAATAAGCTATTAGTGCAACACCTTTTTTTCTGGCTGTGCATAATGAAAGAAGTTATATTCTGTAGGGAAAACAAAAGACATTTTATAATTGTCTAGATTAAAGCCTATTTCAACTGGGACTAGTTGCTGAGTAGGGGACCCAAATTATGTAGATTTCCTCCAGGGTATGCTCTCCAGAGCAAATCCAGCCCCTTTCTTTGTGGCTGTGGAGGAGCTGTTGGCAGCAACACTAATATGGTTCCACCACGGGAGGTGGGACCTGAATGTGACACTGCTGTATTCAGTGCTCTGTCCTCCATGATCTCCCTGGCTGGCAGTGAGCATGGATCATGGGGGAATGCAGCATTATGGAAACATTCCTGTCCTCCCTCCCACAGAGGAGAGAGAAGACTATAACAGTAGTGTGGCACAAAGCAGCTTTACAGCTTCTTCATAAACCCCACTTCCTCCCCACTCCCATCCCTGTACCTCTCTCCAGGCTCATCCTGGCTACTCAGGCTGTATGCTGGGTTTAGGTTTTGGCCCTCCATGTAGTATCATCACAAAGGTGATTAATCTCTTGCCAAGGGCACTCATTGATTCACAGAAAGCAGTGGAAACAGGTTCTGGGGAAAAGCTTTCATGATCTGAAGGTGGGATGGCCAACTATGTTTAAACTTGGGAACTAAGAAAATGGTTAGAATGAAGTGAAGAAGAGTATGTAGGAACATAATACTTAAAAGCGGGAGGGGGAGACTATTACACCAATTGAATTCATCCCACTGCAAGAGCAAGATATAGTGTCCTGATGACGGATCAGATATTAAACTGATACTGCATGCGATCTTAGCTCAAAGGGTTAGAGTAAACAGTAAAAATGTGAGAGGAAAAATAATGAAAACAGAGAAAATTTGTAAGAGGAGTCTGATAACATTATTTATAACAAGTACTTTGGTAATAATTTCACTGATTAAAGTCTTTAACCTACAAGAATATTGCATAGGCAGTTACACCTGGGGAAAGAATCATCAAAACTTTATTTTAAAGGGTGTTATATAAACTTTGATGTTACTGGAAACCAAGTTAATGAGCCACAGTGCAGAAGTGTAGCAAAGGATTTAAAATGAGAGCAAGAAACTACAGGACTACCAAAACATCCAACCTCTAAATCCATGAATAATGTTTCTCTTAAGATTACTAAAAAATAGTGTTTTCTCTCAGTTTATATAGGTTTAAGAGAAACTTGCAAATCTTTAAACCAGACAAAAAGATTAAAGTTTGTTTACAAAACCCGTGAATGTAGAATGGAACTCAGTATATACAAATAGAAAGGGAGAGCTTACATTGTTTGGACTGTTTGGACCTGTATAAGGGGAGGAATTAACAAAAAAAAGTCTGCATTCTAGACTTCGTGGCTTATAAAATTCTGGTATAAAGAACTAACATCATACACTTTTGTGTGTTTTTGTTTTTGTTTTACTTGTAGCATTTTTAATATTTGAAAGTACTTCTTGTATAAATTAGCAGTTTATCTGTGTGGAATAAAATCCTAGAGTTACTAGGTTATAAAGTGAATTGTTCTGCAGCTGCAAAATCAAGTGCCTTAGCTGAGTTAATGCTTTTCATTTCTTTTGCATGTGTCAGCATTAATGGAGGCGAGCTTCTGTAAAGCCTTGCTTGTGAAGATGGTGCTGAGCAGACTAGATTCAGTTCTGTTGAATGCTTTTTGCAAATTTTTTTTTTTTTTGAATAACGCACAAAAGGAGACTTCAAATCAGGCTGAACTTCAAGCAAAAGTTAATGCTATTCTCTTTTGGGTTCAACCACCCACTTTGCTTAAGGTCACTAGTTGAGGCTAATGCTGCACAGAGGGGCTGCAGCAAACTTGGCATCTCCTTGATTAGGCTCCCTGCTGATCTAATACACATACCAGCTCACTTGCCAAGTCAAATAACACATTTAGTGAATTGGAAATAAGATTTAAGTGAGCTAGCACAATGCGGCTTCCCCTCTCATCTTTTTACCGAATCCTTCTCTTTGTATGCTAGATTGTGAAAACTGCTCTTGTTAGAGGACTTAATCTTCATTTTTTCCTGTAGATTATTTGGAAACAGGTCAATTGAATGTTGGAGCTGCTGACTCCTCCTACCAAAGAAAGAAACCGCTTGTGGCATACTGATTGCATCATTTAAATGAAAGACTCCTATTATTAAAAAGAAAATACTGTCATATAAGGATCTCTCAAAATGAAAAAAAATCTTGATATTAAATGCAGCCCTTTTTTAATAATGTGTTTGTTTCTTTGTCTCCTAGTCTCTCTTCTCAAGATTGCCTTATTAACTGCTGGTGAGTAGTAATTGACCGAGTTGATCACGTCAGTAAATCTTCATCTCTTGTGGCTGTACTACTGTCATTAATTCTTAAATATGGTAGGATACAATAGAGTGACATTTCTATAAGATATTTCTATAGTGACTTTCATAAGAACAATCTAAAGCACTTCACATAATGTTTGACTTTGAACTATTTTATCTTTTAGTGACAACATTGGGAGAGAATTTAAGCCTTCATAGCTTGTGTTTTGGTTTGCTTTTATGTTATTTTTAGAAAGGGGGAGTCATTGTATGCAGTATAATCTGAGATTTAGCATAGATTTATCATAGATTTTCATGCCATCCATGCCATAATAATCTGTAACTGTCTCATATCTCTGTGTTAGGTGTTCAGGGTTATGATGTGTATTGACTCTTTTATGATCTACTTATCTCTTCTGGTCATATAGATTTATGTGCATCTCTTCTCTGACTAAATCCTGAAATATAAGAGCTTGAGTTTTGAGGTGCTCAACTATATTTTACATAACACTAAAATACTGTAACACAATACAAAGCTGAAAATGGAGAAAAATGGCAGTTATAATAGCATCTCCAAAGAAGACAGAAGATTTTAAATAGTACATGGGAAAAGTAAAATGTATCCGTATGAAATACAAGTTTATGCAACTGCTGGAAAAATAGGTTCCTATTTTTTTTCATGGTAATGACCAGAGCATGTGAATTCTAATGAGCTGAGTTACCATGTATTAACATGCAATTATAGTTTCCAGGGCACTAGCACAATATCATGGCATGTAGGCAGGGCCAGTTGTAGGGGCAGATGCTGGGGCTTTTTTCCATTCTGATTGGTTGGCGTTTTCTTTTCCTCCACTGATTAGCCAGAAGCAGGTTGTGTGGGGTGTTTTTGTACTCAGCCTTTGAGGGAAACATGGGGGAAGTCATGCTGAAAACTTTTCCGCCTTGGCCAGCAAACTGGTCAGGCCAGTCCTGAGTGTAGGGCTGGCAGTGAAAGTCACTAAGCCACTGACTTCCCCAAATATCTATTTGATACTAATGGCAAGGTTGTGCCTTGCCCAATGTGGTTGTGGTTGTGCTTGAAAAGTGTGTATTTCTCCCCCCATTTTGACCCATCCAGATCCCTCAAAGATCTTTATAGTTGAGCCTCAGACTTTGCGATATGTGCGGTCCTTTCGCAGTTTACCATCCCTCACCAGTTACTTCATCCCTGAATCTTTTTCTCACAGAAACTCACTCCCACAGAGAGAAATTATGAGGTGTGGGCCAGGAACTCCTGGCCATCAGAGCTGCCTTTGAGGAATGGCAGCACCTCCTCAAAGGAGCTCATGCTTGTCTGAACTGATCACTAGAATCTGGAGCATCTATAGCCAACACAATGGCTCAGCCAACATCAGATTCATTGGGCCCTTTTCCTCTCCTAAGTTGACTTTATGGTTACATACCATCTGGGGGACTAAGAATGGTAAAGTAGATGCCTTGTGTCCCAAGGATGAGTACCGTGAAGTAGAGCAGGAAACTCCAACCACCATCATTAAATACTCCCACTTTGTCTGCAAGACACTCCCTTGCCACCTGATGACCATTATCTATTCCTTACTTCCAAGTGACCCATTTGTGGCCCAGTCTGCCATACTCTAAAAGGAACACTGGTGTTTCCCCTTTCAAGACTTCCTTTATCCTGGGGAATGTCTCTACATTCCCAAGGGAAGCTCCCAGCTTCAGGTGCTAAGGTTGTACCATGACTTATCCATGGCAGGATATTTTGGCCATTTAAAACCTAGAACCTGATCACTAGGTACTTCTGGTGGCCAACCTTATGAACTAATGTCAAATACTATATTAGGTCATACAACCTCGGTGCCCATATGAAGAAATCCTGAGGGCTTCCTTCAGCCCTTTCCCATACCTCTGCATCATTGGTCCATCCTCTCGATGGACTTTGAGTTACTGTGCTTTCAAGGGCACTCAGTTATCCTCTCCGTAGTGCACCTCCTGACCCAAATGGCCCATTTTATTCCCTTCTGTACAGTTCTGTCTGCCCATGAAACTGCTTGAGCACATCTGTTGATACCACATCATGCTGACATACATCATTTCGGATCAAGACCTCATATTCGTTTCTTGGTTCTGACAAGAATTTCTCTGCCTTCTTGGCCCCAAATCCCTCATCTCGACAGTCTACCATCCGCAGACAGATGGCCAAACTGAAAGAGTCGGTCTGAATCTGGAGCTATACCTCTGCTGTTTTTTGAATTTCCATTAGGCTGATTGGTTTTCACTGCTGTATTTGGCTGAATTCACATACAACAACTCTACCCTCACTTCAACTCAACACACCCTATTCTTTGCAAATTTTGTTGTTCATGCCCATTTCCATCCAGAGTTCCACAAAGACTTTGCCATCCCAGAGTCATGGGCCTGGTCCACCATCTACAGCAAACATATCAGGAACTCAGGTGCTCTTACTTGCTGCAAAAGAAACAAAAAAGTATTACACCACCTGAAAGCGACAAGCTGCCCCTAGTCTTGCAATAGGAGATAAGGTTTGGCTCTCAACTTGAAACCTGAGCATCAGCCACCTTTCAGCCAAGCTTGACCACCAATACCTCCTGGGTCCTTTTGAAATAATCGAACAAATAAACCCAGTAGCCTTCAATCTTCAGCTCCCAGATTCCCTCAAGATTCATCTTGTCTTTCATCTTTTTCTCCTCAAACCATTAGTTGATAACTGCTTCCCGAGCCAAATAGACCCTCCCAGTAATTGCCCACAGTGTAGCCTTATTGATGGGTTGATGTACAGATTATTCTCTTAGAGAACAGTGGTCCAGAATAGCTCAGATTCCTGAGGGCTACAGTATCAGGAATATTATCATCAGTATCATCGGAATGAGAGACCCTAGAAGCATACAAGACACAACTGAAATTCATAACAAGTCCCTTTATTAACAAATCCACTACGCAGATAAACAATCCCATAAATGTTGAAGTACCGTAGCAGATTGAAAGAGAATGCAAAATGTTTTAGCCCTATGACTAGCCTCACTCACATGTCCTGCTAGGGGACCCTAGAGTATTAGTCATTATCTTCGTCACCAGTGGTTGTCATCCTAGCATCTCCTGATGTTTTCTTTCCCAGAACACAGGCCAGGCAACTCCTTTTATCCTGAGTTATGTTTATGCCTACTAAAGCTCATACATATGCATAAGGATTCCAACCCCTTTTTCCTTATCCATACTTCCACACTCCACTAATTTAGGAGTGCCCCATTTTTCACAGGCTACTTTCATTAGTTTCTCTTTTACTCCCTAACATTTACATTAAATAGTTACCATAGCAATCTGTAGGTCCTGTATTACAACATTAATTACTATTATATATTTCACCTCTAACTCCTAAATATACTTAATATTTTGAATTCTTGGCTACAAGAAGTCCATCAGCCCTTCGACTCCTGATGGGTCCAGGGGAAGCTCCAGTATCTGATAGACTGGAAGGGGAACAGGTCAGAAGAGAGGTCCTGGGATCCAGAAGAAAATTTTCACACTTCCAACTTTCTCTGGGAATTTCACCAAAGATACCATGACGAGCCAGGGCCAACTGCCCGTAGGAGAGGAGGGCAGGCACTGTCAAGAACTCAGCTGCTTCTGTGCCAACCCAATGAGCTTTGCAGGACCCAATAAATACTTACTAAGTGATTGTGCTCCCTGGTTGGTCAGAAGAGCCAACAGATCACCACTGAAGCCCTGTAGCGACAGTATCACAGTGGCTGCTCAATGTGATCCATGCCTGCAGCTAAATAAGGCCTACTCCCTTTCTAGCCTTTGCTCCAACCCTTGCCTGCTCTGCTTCAGCCCTAGTTCCTGCTTCCCTCTGAATGCCTGGCTCTGCCCAGTGACTTTTCTCCTGGCCATGCCTCTGGCTCCGTCCTTTGGTTCTTTTCTGGCTTGTGACTTCTGGCTCCTGGTTCTGACCCTTGGCTTCCCTCCTAACCATGGCTCCAATTCTGCCCTCTGATTCTTCTTTGACCACTAGGCCAGACTCCTGCTTTGAGCACTAGGTCGTACTGACTACACATATGTGTGTGACAGCCTAATGGTGCAACTTTAATTTGGCCTCTTTTTGAACCTGCATTATGATACAGTCTTTAATTACGTGATCAAATCCTATTGACATCCACATGACCTCTGCCTCACTCAGGGCACAGGATGAACTGTGCTCAGAGAATTTAAGGGTTCTTATAAGACCCCTGCATCATATCTAATCAAGGAGACAGGGGCTTGAAGGAAGAGAGAGGGTGGTTTTACTGTTAAAGCACTTCACTGCCATTCTTCAGGGTGGCATTCTATCCCCACCATCTACAAAGGAATTCCTATATGATGGTAGGCAAGACACTTAAACCAACATTTGGTGGCAATTAACTGCGTGTTTCTTACAAATACTGAACATTTAAATTGCAACTGAAGTCAACAGGGAACTGTGATTTAAATGTATAAATAAGGTGCTATGAACTACAAAATACCCTGAAAAATCCGTCTCTAGGCATCTCATGTTGGGAATTCAAACTAGTGGATGCTTTTGGCAACTTTAGATTTAGTATCTCTGTTCCTCAATTCTCCATGAGGATGAATACCCCTTTGTGTCATATGGATGTTGCAAAGATAAATTCACCAATTGTTTGTGAAACATTCAGATATTACGGTGATGAATGATGAAAACCCTGAGAAAATTAATTTTGGATTCAGTGCAGGGCTTGGATGATGTGCAATAAATAAATGATGGGGCCACATAATGAATGATGAGCATAAAAAGAAATACTGTTACACTGCTCTACAGCCAAAATGCTTCTGATATAAATGTAGTCAAACTTTACTAATTCTGGGTCACTGAGAATGAAAA
>NW_020664420.1:50422695-50448443 GCF_002925995.2 Terrapene triunguis
TCATGGAAGGTGATCTTGTAGCCTGCAACAACATCGATGGTGTGATGATCTCTGAAGCAGACGACTTCTCAAAAATTGTAGACCAGTGTTACCGATCTATTCTGTGATTGCTCTCTGTGCTGTGCACTGAATGAGTGTGAGGTCCTTTGGTATCTTTTTTTTTTTTTTAAACCATGAGCATAACATATATAAACAGGCAGCCCCTTAATTCTGGCATAAACTAAATTTTTTGAGTGCTTGACTTTGCAATCTTAGCCCTTTAACAAAGTTTATGGGTATAATACACTATATATCTATCTATCTATCTTCAAAACACTTCCCTACTTCATACATGTTCTATAGCTCTCTTTGGCTTCTGTGAGTGTGAGTGTGAGTGTGTGTGTGTGTGTGTGTGTGTGTGTGTGTGTATATATATATATATATATATATATATAAGAAATTAAATTACTTGAGGATTAGGAGATGTTGGATCTCCTTATTCTTCTCCTGAGTGCCACATGTGTCTTCTAAAGCCATAGTTTTAAAAATCCACCAGCTCAGGTGTCCACATAAATGTGCCCTCTAGCATTTTTTGCTGACAGTGTTAGATGTTAATATATTTCTGTACTCCTCTCTGTTGCTACATTATTTTATTACGATTACTTAATTGCACTGTTTTTAAGCCTGATATTTACATCTAACCCTTAATGAAGACAATAGCAAAGTTTGAGGTACTGCACTTTACAATGTAAAACATACAGTTCCTCAGCAACTTCTCTTGATTTTTCTCTACTGGTTAGAACTGTATTGTTCCTTAATGCCTTAGCCACAGCTTGATGTCTGCTAACTTTAAGGTAAGGTTTTAATGCAGTGAGGCACTTTTACCTCACTACAGCCTTGTCAGTAGAGGAAAATAAAAGTGGCATATTAATGTTCCTCTGGCTAGAGAATGTACATACTCTCCACCAATGTTTTTCCTCTTGTTGTTTTCCTTGCAACTCTTCAGAGCAACTCTTAGACATTAAGACCATTAATAATAAAACTCCCATCTGTTATTGAT
Organism: Terrapene triunguis; assembly: GCF_002925995.2. NCBI lineage: Eukaryota > Metazoa > Chordata > Testudines > Emydidae > Terrapene > Terrapene triunguis. The sequence goes on from NW_020664420.1 coordinate 50,423,735, forward strand.
ATCTTAAAGTACCTGCAGTACCTTTAAATTCAGTAAGCCCCTCATCAAAGTGTAATGGGTGGCTGCTGAGAGCAGCTGACATCCAGACAGCAGATGACATGAGACAGGTGTAAAATAAAAAGACTGGTATTAGGGGATCATGACATCCTAATACTTCCCAGGTTTGGGTAATTTTGTTCCACCCGCCAAAGTTCCCCCTTGCAGTTTCTATCATACAAAATGTTCTTTCCCACTTCGAACAGTTTAGTGGTTCTGAGCATTGTTAAGCACATCTGCTCTATTTCAATATGGGTTGTAATGAATCCTGCTGTGTGTCTATAATGTCTTGTGTGTGTTTACACAGGGTACCATTAGCATAAAGCACTTTGGGTTCCCTCAGGATGAAAGTCACTATATATATATTGGACTGCAAATGTAGCATATCATTTATTATTTATGTAGAATCAGGGGTCGGCAACGTTCGGCACGTGGCTCGCCAGGGTGCTTACCCTGGCGGGCCGGGCCAGTTTTATTTACCTGCTGACGCGGCAGGTTCGGCCGATCGCGGCCCTCACTGGCCACGGTTCGCCATCCCAGGCCAATGGGGGTGGCGAGAAGCCGTGGCCAGCACATCGCTCGCCCGCGCCACTTCTCGCCACCCACATTAGCCCGGGACGGCGAACCGCGGCCAGTGGGGGCCGCAATCGGCCGAACCTGCCGCGTCAGCAGGTAAATAAAACTGGCCCGGCCCGCCAGGGTGCTTACCCTGGTGAGCCGCGTGCCGAACATTGTCGACCCCTGATGTAAATCATAGTATAATTTCTCCATACCATATTTGATCTTGTTAAAAATGAATGCTAACCTTAAAGGATATCATCAAAGTGTTTTTGTAATTATTTTTAAAATAGGCTTTTACTTGGTTTTTTTTTTTGTAATTAGAATTATGCAAAATTTGATCACTTTATTTTGAAAATTTTATGTAAATTTTGAAACTTAATGTCTCACAATTTTGGATGCTATACATTTCAGTTTGTGCCATTTACACTCAGTGTTTTTTTTTTCCTGGAAACGTGAGAAAAATTCTTATTTCCATGTGCTTTTGATGCCAATACTTCTATAATCAAAATTGGCTTATTTTCTTAGGGAAAAAATGGGGATTCCTTAGTGGAATTTTTACACCAAAATTGACATTTTTGAATATCGTAATACAATTTTTTAAATCCACAATTTAGTACAAAAATGTCACATTCCTGATTAAGTGCTTGAAACTGTATTTTTCTTCCTCCATTTTATCTGTGCACGCACATTGGCTTGTTCTGATATGGTTGCTGCTGGCCCGCTAAATAATCAGTTCTTTTGGGGAAGAACAAACCTGTTACATACTGTATTTTTAAAAATATTTTTAAAAATTATTTATATGAACTAAATCTTTCCCCTTCACCAAAACCACGTAACAGAGGGGGAAAGGAGGGTGGGGGTATTTTATTTGCCTTCACTTCTCTGCAACTGTGAGGAGTCAAGGTAAAAATTTCAAGAGCACCTATGTGACTTAGGAGCCTAAGTCCAAATGAAAGATAATAAACCTTAGGCTACTAAGTGCTTTAGGCACTTTTGAAAATTTTACCACAGAAAATAACTTTTTAAAATCAAAGCTGAGATTGTTACACAATCATGTGACTCCAAGAGCTAAGGCTTTAAGGAAAACACCAAGTAGCATGAGATTTTGTGATAATTTTATCAGCTGGCAACACCCACTACAGGGTTCCAGCTAGTAGGATTCTGTGTTCCCTGTGCAGACTCCCCATTTGAGAAAGTCTTTGACAAGGTCCAACACCAAAGGCTATTTAGGAAAATAAGCAGTTGTGGTAGAAGAGGGAAGGTCCTCTTGTGGATCAGTAGTGGTTAAAAGATCACAAACAAAGGGTAGAATAAATGGTTAATTTTTACAGTGGAAAGAGAGAAATAGTGGGGTACCCCAAGGATATGTACTGGGACCAGTGCTGTTCAACATATTCATAAATGATCTTGGGAAAGGGCTAAACAGTAAGGTGACAAAATTTGCAGATCATACAAAACTAGTCAAGATAGTTAATGCCAAAGCTGACTGCGAAGAGTTAAAGAGTTACAAAACTGGGTGACTGGGCAACAAAATGGCAGATGAAATTAAATGTTGATAAGTGCAAAGTAAACACATTGGAAAACATAATCCCAACTATGCATACGAAATGATGGAGTCTAAATTAGCTGTTACCACTCAAGATGGAGACCTTGGAGTCATCGTGGATTCTTCTCTGAAAACATTTGCTCAGTGTGAAGTGGCATCCAAAAAAGCTAACTGAATGTTAGGAACCATTAGGAAAGGGATAGATGAGACAGTAAATATCATAATGCCACTATATAAATCCATTGTACTTCCATGTCTTGCAAACTGCATGTCTGGTTGCCATATCTCAAAAAAAGATATATTAGAATTGGAAAAAGTACAGGGAAGGGCAACAGAAATGACTAGGGGTACGTAACAGCTTCCATGTGAGGAGAGAGATTAAAAAGACTGGGACTGTTCAGCTTGGAAAAGAGATGACTAAGGAGGGGGATATGATAGAAGTCTATAAAATCATGAATGGTGTGGAGAAAATAAATAAGGAAGTGTAATCTACCCCTTCACATAACACATGAACCAGGAGTCACCCAATAAAATGAATAAGCAGAAGGTTTAAAACAAACAAAAAGAAGTACTTCTTCACACTACACACAGTCAACCTGTAGAACTCGTTGCCAGGGAATGCTGTAAAGGCCAAAAGTATAACTGGTTCAAAAAATAATTAGGAAAGATCATGAAGGACAGGTCCATCAACAGCTATTAGCTAAAATGGTCAAGGGTGCAAGCCCATACTCTGGGTGGCCCTAAACCTCTGACTGCTGAAAGCTGGCACTGGATGACCAGGGGTAATTCATTCAATAAATTGCCCTGTTCTATTCACTCCCTCTGAATCATCTGGCAACCGCCACTGTTGGAAGACAGGATACTGAGCTAGATGGACCATGGGTCTGACCCAGTATGGCCATTCTCATGTTCTTATTTGTTTACCTCCTACACTGGTTCAACTGTGGCAATGGCTTCTTATATAGTTACAGAGAAGGCAAGACTTGTCCGTAAGAAAAAGAGAGGAGTCAAAGTTTGGGCACATCAGCTTCTCCAGAGTTCTAAATGTGTAAATGTTTTTAATGCTGTTAAAAACCAAGTGACTGTACTAAAGTATTAAGTTTAAATCTGAGCCTCATTGTAGCAATTCCATTTTAAGCTAAGAATATGAAATTTTATTAGGAACTGTAGATATGTTTTCAGAACATGGATATGTGTGATGTCATTAAAGACCACACATTATACTGTTCATCTATGGCAGCCAAAACTTTTTTCTCCTGTCCAAGAGCCTTTTCTTCCATTAAATTAGTGACAAAGTGAATACAGAGATATGAAAGATCTTTTTTTTTTTTTTTTTTTTTTTTTGAGATTACAGCTCTAGAGCCTGGGAGGCTCTTTAAAATAAAAATATAAAAGTAACCATATACACTCAAGTAACAATAACTGCAGCAGTGATTACCTGGAAAGCTAATCTTCCAAAGTCACCACACTTTTCACATATCAAAGCAGTAGAATAAAGAAGCAAAAGAAAAAAACATTCTAAATATAAGAAGAAAATGAAGGATTATATTTCATGGTATTTACCTGCTGCTTTAGTGATTGTGTGTTACTCCTGAATTTGCTTTTTTGACTCTGTCTGAAATTCAAACTTCCATATAAACTGCCTGTAAACAAACCAAAATCAAATATTATATTTGACAGGACCAGAGTTTGCAAGTTTTGCTAGACTATTTCTTTTAAGCTATTCCAGTTCTGGCTGTTGTACTAGTTTCTCTAGTAGTTCATTAGCTATTTAAAAAATACCTTCAATTAACTAAAATATTTACCAGTTGTAAAAAGAAATATGTGACTGAGAGAGTGAATTTATAACCTTACACAAAGGAGCAAAAGAAATTCATTACTCATTACTGGACATATTTTATGTCCTACTTCTGCATTCTACTTTGTTCATCTCTATTCTGTCTGAGCCTTCCTCCCCACATAGATGCTTTTACAGTGCACATACTATCAACAAATATGAACTCGTTTCAATTTACAACACTGTAAAAGTGTTACCACATTTTCTTATTATCTGAGTTGATAGACTAATTAGAAACAGTCAAGGTTATATCTAGGTGTTCCAATAAAAATGGTTCTAATTGCCCTGAGACTAAGGATAATTCAATTACAAATCTTTTCAATTTGATTCATTCCTTTCTTCCTAAGGAAGGATTATGTTGATGGGTTTCAGGTAATGGAACTTGGTGGCTTCGGAGGGGCATTAAAACATCCTTCCAGCTTTAACTAATGTGATTAAGTTTTATGAAGTTTGTTTTTCTTCTTAAAATCTTAGAGGTCAAGTACTCATGTGATTCCCTTGAAGCAGTGGTTGAGAGGCTGGTTAAATTGAGGAGGTGGTAGTAATCTCTTGAAATGTGCTCATTAGAGTTCTAAAAAGATTTGAAAAAGTCCTTTTCCCACATCACACAACGTAAGTTAATAAATGAAAAAGGCATACTACTTTTCAAGTCCTTAATTTTAATTCCTGGAATAGAACTGCTTCTTGGATAACACCCTTTTATTGGATCACACTTCTGTGATCAATACCGGATAGATAGACAGGGTTGACAAATATTTTGAAGTTGAGTTCAAACCTTTGCCCTGTCAGTAATCTAAACTAAACTAGATATGTACTGAGCCAGCAAAAAATATATTGCCAACCTTCCATGGAGTGGGAGGGGAATTTGTATAGCTTATCATTCCTTCTCCAGTTTGTGGATAGAAACATAGGTTTCCAAAATATTTTAGTCACTTATGTTTATAGTTGTGCATGTCCATACTGTTTTTATAGAATCAAAATGATAACTCTTATTAGAAATGTAGTAACTCAGCCCATTAAGGTAGCACTCAAATATTGTGCTTGTGGGTAATTTGGTATTCTGAAACATCTGAAAAAGTGCCTGGTAGATATTTGGTATCCAAATAAATCATTTTGTGTCATGAAATACACCTAACTGCTTTGGAACATTGTAAAGATTGATGATGTGCTTCAGAGGATGAGTGAAATACAAGGTCTTAATTCTGTTTTAAGACCTGGATTTATCATTGCCACCACTAGCTCTGGCTGAATAGTGGAAGTGGGAGAAATGCACTGAAAAGATGTTTTGCAAATCCCAAATCACAATTCAGTGCAATTCTTTTTGACAAAGGGATCACTCAGTTCACCAAAAACAGATTCTCTAGTCACTGTACTGCAGGCTGGGCACTGTGCTGCTTTATTCAACTGAATCACAGCCATGTGTGTGTGTGTGTGCGCGCGCACATGCACACAGAAGGGAATTCTCACCCAAAAAACAGGAAATAAGGGAGGGATGGGGCATGGCAAGACAACTTTACTAGAATGGTCAAACTTTTTACTTTCTGCTCCACAAACATTCAGGTGATGGGGTTGTGTTGGCTCGAATGTTTGAGGAAGTGAATGTATTCATATGAATGTGTTCTGAAAAATGCTTGCCTAGCTAAATTGTATAAGTTGTCATTGGATGTTTGACAGGGAGACAAGGAGAATACTTTGAAATCAATGGCTTTCTGGCCCCAAAACTCTGGAACAGCAGCAGCAGTAAAGAGGAAAGGGACAGGCTGGGTTTGGAGGTGAATGCTCAAGCATCAGGAGTGTATCATGGTGAGTGGAACTGGAGTCAGAGAGTTATATTCCCTGGAGGGATGGTATTGAGGGGTCACCAGCAGGGAATGCAGGGAGCTAGGCTGGAAGCAACACAGACATATGGGTGGAACAGTGCATGAGGCTTAAAGTTCCAGTTGTTCACCTTACCCTGCATTCAGCATTATTTGTTGCTAACGAAAGGAGGAGGTCCTTTCCTGGAGAAACTTCAGATATCTTTCAGCCCCAGGAGAAATGGCAAATGTTCTTCAAATGTTAAAGTGGGAATCAACTCCCAACACAACTGCCTTATGGAACAACCTTTAGCCACCGCACAGCTATGCATATCCTTCTGCAGCCACATTGTTGTCCTCTGATATCACATGAAAAGGCTGCTGATAGCCCTGCCACTTGTTAGGATGAAATGGAAAGCCCAGAAAGCAACAGTACCAGTCAGAAAGAAAGGAGAGTTCTGAGGCTACTTTAAATTATATTTAGGACTGGCCCAGATTCTAGTCATGCAAGGGGGCATAAAAGAGACATAAAGCCACCTTTGCTCCACCTCTGAGTTGCACCAAGCACAGTTTGGGTACAATTCAGGATTGTGGCCAATTATTTGTTTGTGAACTGTTTGCAAATAGAAAAAAGTCACATTTGATTAAAATTTTGTGCAATTAATATTTTGATCAGATCGACCTACCACACAGTTAATTCTCTATGACATTCCACTGATTCTAGATTCTGTCAAGAAGTTACACTTTCTATTAGACTGGCTCCCAAATTCATTTTTGATGTAAGCAGGTGCAACCTCATTGAAGTCAATGGAGTTGCATTTTCCTGTATCAGAGATGTACTCATCTCAACAAGAAGTCGAGAAAGATGCATTTAGATATTGGTGGTATCCTGAATATGCACTGAGTCTCAAGTGCAAGCATGTGTAACATCTAGCTTTACAATCTTATGCTTAGAAGCCAAAGTTTACTGTTAATGAAAAATGTCAAACATTTATTTCTTGGAATTTGAACTTTCAACAAATTGGACCTTCCTGATCTTATATTTCTGCAAATTTGCCAGAAGCTGGGAATGGGCAACAGGGAATGGATCACTTGGTGATTGCCTGTTCTGTTCATTCCCTCTGGGGCACCTGGCATTGGCCATTGTCAGAGGATGGGATGCTGGGCTGGATGGACTTTTGGTCCCATCCAGTATGGCCGTTCTTATGTAATTGTTTTTTCCAGGAGTTGGGTCATATTTTTTCCTGATTTTGTCAGAATAGTCAAAATGTCCTTAGATCTTGCATCCTGCCCCTAGCAAATATTTATCTTTAAAATCACTGTTAGTACATAGAAATTAAAAGCATAGCCTACTGGCACTATTGTCTGCAAAACTGAATCCAGGCTTGTTGGCATGCCACATTCAAAACTGGTGCTGCAAACCCTGCATTATTTTTATATATGTTAAAAAAAGAAAGCTATAATGTTCAGTGGTGCATGCTTTGCATTGACACTTAGTGTGGAACTGGGCTGTGCAGAGCTGGTGGGCTGGAAGATTGCCCACTGTGCTGCAATTGACATTAGTGGATCATTTGGCCACTCTTCATAGAATATCAGAGTTGGAAGGGACCTCAGGAGGTCCTCTAGTCCAACCTTCTGCTCAAAGCAGGACCAATCCCCAACTAAATCATCCCAGCCAGGGCTTTGTCAAGCCTGACCTTAAAACCTCTAAGGAAGGAGATTCTACCACCTTCCTAGGTAACCCATTCCAGTGCTTCACCACCCTCCTAGTGAAAAAGTTTTTCCTAATATCTGACCTAAACCTCCCTCACTGCAGCTTGAGACCATTACTCCTTGTTCTATCATCTGCTACCACTGAGAACAGTCTAGATCCATCCTCTTTGGAACCCCCTTTCAGGTAGTTGAAGGCTGCTATCAAATCCCCCCTCATTCTTCTCTTCTGCAGACTAAACAATCCCAGTTCCCTCAGCCTCTCCTCATAAGTCATGTGCCCCAGCCACCTAATCATTTTTGTTGCCCTCCTCTGGACTCTTTCCAATTTTTCCACATCCTTCTTGTAGTGTGGGGCCCAACACTGGACACAGTACTCCAGATGAGGCCTCACCAATGCCGAATAGAGGGGAATGATCACGTCCCTTGATCTGCTGGCAATGCTCCTACTTATACAGCCCAAAATGTCATTAGAACTTGAACATGCTTAGATCCTATGTTTGTCTGGTTGAGTTAATAGCACATCAGTGATACATTTCCCAACAAGTGATTTTTACACTCTATGGTGGTAAATAGTCACCAATATGTATTTATCTCAATAAAGGCAAATTTAGCTGTCTGTTTCTAAGTTTCTTTGGTCAGTTTTCTCAGCCATCTTCCCTATTGCTCTCTTGAATACCTTGTAATTGCTTATGTGTATGTACACTATTACCTTGTGCTGGATGCAATGTCAGACCTACTCACCTGTGTGATCATGTTCCTCTCTAGTGATTGGCACACTGAGGATATGAGCTCTGAAATGGTAGGGGACAGTTTGTATCTGGAGTAGCGTCACCTGTATTTTGGTGATAATAGTAAAGTCCATGATTCATATATGCAGTTTAGCTTTTGACTGTGATGCCTTTATATACCTAATGCAGCACATGGATACATGATTGTCTCAAGTAGTATTTCTACCAATTTAGAGACCCAACACAAGTGAAATTTTCCTTGGAGTATTTACCCTTAGCTTATCTGGTTAAAATACTGAAATCCCAACTGTTATAAAATCTGTCAAGTAGGAGGTAGTCCTGGTGCTTCATTTGTGTTAGGCTATGCCAGGGAACAAAAGAATCTGGCCAAAGGCAGAATGGCCTAATGGATAGGGCACTGAAGTAGGAGTAAGGAGACCTCTGGCCTCTGATCTGCTGTGTGACTTTGGGCAAGTCATTTAATTTCTGTTCTCCTCATTCCTGTTGTCTGTCTCTTCTGTTTAGACTGTAGGGCCTTCAGCACAGGGACTGTCTCTTACTGTGTGTTCATACAGGTGCCACAATCTTGGTTGCGGCCCCTCCTGCTATGACAATACTAATAGTACTAATATAACTTTGTTAATGGTAATACGTGATTTCATAGTGATGGTAATTTTGTCTTTATTCCTGCAATCAGAGCCTTTAGAGAGCAATCTGAGTTCTCTTGGTTTCGCATATTGCTGCTGTATTTCTTCTGAATCCTAAAGCACCTTGAAGTAAACTTGGCTGCTTGTTACATATGCTTGCAGAGCCTTAAGATTCCGCTTCTCAAAGGAAGTCCATTGGGTTTGGTTCTTGCACCCCTTTAGACAGTACAATAACTTTCACATACTTAGTTTTAGTATACTTTTTTCACTAGCTCAAGACAGTGTCTAAAAATGTATTCTCCTTAATTTATGATATCACATGCATGTTCTGGTAATGCATCTTTAGTTTGGAACTAGTATATCGCTTTACTGTTAGATTATATGGAATTGTCAAGGAGTATTGTTCTTTGGTCCACATCTTCAGGTCCAGTCAAGGTTTCCATTCCATATTGTTGTTTACTGGACTCTAAATATGATAAAGTTATGAAATTGTGTGTTATTCCCTCTAATATTTAATTTATATAAGGGAGATTTCATCTTGGGTTTTGGTGCCAGGAAGGACAATGAACAAAATGACACCTCTCCTTTTTGTAACCTACTCTCACATTCTATGTTTATTTAGCATTTTCTTCAAAGCTTTCTTCTAGGAATAGTTCTCTAGTTGGGTTACTACTCCTGATTATCTGCTCAAATTATGAGCCCTTCCAGTACATCAAATGATAAAATATTCAATGAACCTGCTGGACCACTAGTAAAATGAGTCTACCACATTGCAGTAGGAGTAAGGAGACCTCTGGCCTCTGATCTGCTGTGTGACTTTGGGCAAGTCATTTAATTTCTGTTTCTCCAATTTTCCCATGTGCTTCTGCATTTTCATATGAAAATTAGCATAGTTCATTGTGATGGTCAAACCAGGCTTCTACTGCTATCTTTGCCTTGCTTGGATATAAGGGAATCATGCTTATGATCTATTTTGACTTATATAGGGTCTTTGCATGAATTAAGTTCACTTCAAACTAAAGTTATTCTATTTGACTGTATAAATGTGCCCTAATTACATGAACAAAACTGTAGCCAGATCCCTGAATCAGTGCGGATTAAAACATCGTTTCACAGCCAAACAGAAACATGTTTCTAATCACTGCACTTGAATTATTGTTATGTAGCTCAGGGCTTGTATTAAAATCGCTGAATAATTGCAATCAGATTATTATAATCAAGTACAGGAACAGTAATTACAGGTTATAGCCATTTTAAGCTGCCCTGGAAGTCCCATATACTGATCATATGCATATTAAAAGTTTATGTTAGTGATAAAATTAATGAACAGGATTGCAAGCTCCTGTCTGTGCGATAGGTGTCACATATCTTACTGTACAGGGAGTTGTGTTTTGCATAGCAAGGACATCCAGCATGTTTACATGTTTTTCAATTTTCACACAAGCCAGCTATAAACAAAAGGGGATGCGGGGGGGATGGGGGGGGAGGCAGGAGAAATCCACTTCCTCACTCAATGTAAGAGTAAACTGCTGCTTTACTGAAGCTTAATTTAATTCCCATTCAAAGACATCATTTTACTTATTATGGTGACTGTGTCCGGACCCTCATTTATTTTATAACTATTTATTATATCCACTAGAAATGCATGAAGTGGTCTGGGAAAGGCAGAGAGGGGAAGAAATCTTGGTCTTTTCCAATTTGAGGGCATTTGAGACAAATGTTTAATTTCTGGAAAAATTATATTTTATTTTATTTTAGGCAGAGAAGAACAGGAATTAAGAGAACTTTTCCAAACCACTTCATATGGTCTTGTTTTGGAGAGGCCATAAAATAAATAAGTATTTCTGATTTCCAGAAGAGTTGTATTAAAAACAGAAACTCCTGCTACCTTAATATTCTGATTAAAAGACAAAACCCCACTGGTTTAGCTATAATAGCCTTGTTCTTTGATTCCAACAATGAATATGGAATATGAGATATGAATTGGATTGTGATGGTCTGGATCTAAAATTAGAAGCAGTAGAGCTTAGGGCTATAATCACAAAGAAATGTCTCGTGCACATGTATGCTAACCACTGAATAATTTTATTATGGTTTTGCTTCTGATTTACAAAGAAAATGGGAACATGATAACATTGAGATTAAGACTAGCAAATATAAGCACAACGCCAGAAGCTGGGACTGGACAACAGAGGATGGATCACTCAATGTATTGCCCTGTTCTGTTCATTCCTACTGAAGCATCTGGCCCTGGCCACTGTTAGAAGACAGGATACTGGGCTAGATGGACCATTGATCTGACCCAGTATGGCTATTCTTTTGTTCTTGTGTTAAGGATGTACGAGCATGAAAAAAACCCCTTTGCTATATATAAAGGTTCCATACCATACATAGATCACAAAGGAGAATTTACTTCAGTCCTTTATTCGGACCTAAAGCAGGTGATAAATTTATGACAATTAAATGTGAATGAATAAGAAAATGGCATTTGGGAGGACAAGATAGACCAACAGAATAATCCTGTGCCAGCCTCACAGACTTTCTACAGCCACCATGACAGTCAGCATAAGCCAGATAAAAGGCCAACCAAACACCCAGATGCTGCTGCTGGAAAATTACATGCTAGAGCTCAGCATCTGGGCTGCACAGCTGCCAAGTTCACCCCATGGGTGCCCACAGTGCTTGGCTCAGATGCTGGATCAGACAGAAGGGGAGTGGGCAACTGGAACATGCTGAACACCTCAGCTAACAACTAGAAAATACAGAGCCAAGTGAGTAATAAAATTGCATGAACCTGCCAATGTGGTTTAGAATTCATGAAAATACAAGTTTAAGTTTAAAAATAAAAATCCTTAGGATTTGTTAGGCAAGAAATCTCTGTCTAAGTAGTCAGGAGTAAGAACAAAGTTGTAATTGGAAATGGGATGGAATGAAATACCCGTTCAAACCACCTACCTCTCCGTGTCACCAAACAATCTGAGAATAGTCAAAAAAAGTTCCTGTATCTGGACCATAGGAAGTCCTATACAGTATCAAGGCAGTGGCCCAACATCTGGTCTCTAACAGAGGACATTGCAAGAATAGTGGACAGTTATGGAATAATCTGCCCATCATGGAACATTCTTCTGTGAGTTAGTGGTTGGTTTATTCAGCAAGAGCGTTTATGTCCCTTCTGTCTGGTGTTTGAAGAATAAGAGGGGAAAAAAGGGTGATCATCAACATCAAAAATGGTCCTTCATCTAATTGTTGATTTGATTCACAAAATGTTTGTTTGTTTGTTTTATTAAATAAAAGGTCTGCAGTATTCTACAATAATTCTCCAGAACACTGCAATTTACAACAGTACCACTAGCAATTGTTTTATCCAAAAGTATAAGACAAATATATGATTTTCCTATGTAGAAATCAAAATGAACATATGGATTTTACTGATACTTTTAACCTCTCATCCTCCACCTGGTCACCTCCCAAAATAATAATAAGGCTCCGAGCAAAACCAATATGGAAAATTTCAGTCCAAAATAATTTTGTCTGAGAAAGTTATGCACCTCTGGGGAAAAAAGAAGGGTTGTAAATGGAAGCTACATTTAAACTACAGCTATATGACAATCACTAATACTCCATCTCTTGCCCAGGCATTAGCTGACAGCCTTGTAGCTGGAGACCAGACCTGGTCACCTGTATGTTAGTTTTGCTCAAAATAGGTATCAGAACTATAAGAATGTATTTAGTGCTTCGATTCTATGAAATACTTGTAGGTTGCTGCATGCATTAATCTCACAGAATGTCTACATCCCATGTTATAAGGTAATATTTTAACTTTTGCTCTGTATCTGTAAAAATTCTTGCTCTGAAACTATAACCAGTGGTGCTGGAACCCTTTTAATAGTGGGGGTGCTGAAAGCTAGCCCCCTTACCCCTGTCTGCCCCCCCCGGGTGGGGCCGGGAGTAGTGCCATGTCTCCAGGATGGGGTGAGGACCCAGACAGGAGTAAGGGGCAAAGGCTGGGGGCAGGCATGGGGCCAGGAGCAGAGCTCCAGGCACAGGGCTGACAGCCAGGACCCTGCATGGGAGGCCAGTATCAGAGTCCCAGCCATGAGGCCAGCAGCCGGGACCCTGGGAGCAGAGTCTTGAGAGTGAGGGGCTAGGTGTGGCGCTCTGGGCATGGGGCCAGCACCCCAAGATCAGAGCCCTGGTCATGGGACCGAGAGTGGGGCCCCTGATGTGGGGCCCCGGCCACAGGGCCAGCAGCCGGGACCCGGGCACAGGGCCTTGGGCGCAGGGCCAGTGGCCAGGGAGTGGAGCGCGGGGCCGGTGGCCAGGACCCAAGCCCCCACACCTCTAGTTCACCCCCACAGTCAGGAGAGAAACATTACCACGTGTGAAATACTGGTTTGTCATAAGAGGTGTTATCTCCTGCCCAACAGAAGAAGGACCATAGACACCACACAAACCATTGTGGAACATTGGAGGACAAACAACTTTGTTGATTGCTCCCCTCTACACATGAAGAGGAGATATGCATATGAACTTGTCCCATCATCTTGAATTCTGGGGGAAGGGAATAAAAATCTGACAAGAAGAAACTGCATCTCTTTTTGGCTGTTTGAATCACTTAAAGCCAGAAATCCCCAAGGGCTGCCTCCTTGGTCTGCCCTGAGAGACACGTTCAATTGACAGATCACTACAGCTCTGTAACTCTTAGGATTTAGATGGTATCTCATTGGTGTGTCTATGTTTGCGTGCTTTAAACTGTAAATAGCTCATATTACTTTTTCCTAGTTAATAAACCATTTGATAGTTTATTACAGGATTGCCTACAGGTGTTGTCTTTGGTGTAGGATCTATGTCAAGATAGACTGGAGGGTCTAAGTAGACCATCTGTGACTCCATGGCAAGATAGTTATAGTGATCCAGGAATTCACGTTTGTTATGGGTTTGATGAAATTTAATTATAGAGCACACCACCAGTTTGGTGTGTCTGCCCTGTTTTTGACAGTCTGCCTTGAGGGTAAGCAACTCACAGTCATGAGCCACTCCATACAGTGACAAGAATTGTCCAATTATTGTCTAAGTAAACGTCCAGTTGAGGAGCAAGTGATTACTTTCCCATGGACTAGCACAAATATTCAGCTCCAGCTCTATGCTTTCCTATAGAGAAAGAGAGAGAGAGTGTGTGTGTGTGAGAGAGAGAGAGAGAGAGAGAGAAAATATGTTTTGAAGGGCTTTCATTGAAAACCACTCACTAATTGGTCAAGCAATGGATAGTACTGTATGTGGGGAGGGATAGCTCAGTGGTTTGAGCATTGGTCTGCTGAACCCAGGGTTGTGAGTTCAATCCTTGAGGGGGCCACTTAGGAATCTGGGGCAAAATCAGTACTTGGTCCTGTTACTGAAGGCAGGGGGCTGGACTTGATGACGATCCCTTCCACTTCTAGGAGATAGGATATCTCCATTAATTAATGCAGGGAATTAAAAGCTGCAGACCAAGGATTTTGGCAAAAATGAACAGAGGCCTAATGCTCTAGTATATAATGAACTACTGGATCTATGAACTTCTTTCATGCCTTGTTTATGCAAAATAGTTCAATGCCCAGTTAGAAGAAGGAGTAGAGTCTGAGATCTCTATCAAGAACTGTTTCAGAGTGGTAGCCGTGTTAGTCTGTATCAGCAAAAACAACATTATCAGGAACTGTGTTATCATGGTTCACCTATAATGAATGGCAGTTGCACTTGAAATACAGAGAAATGTATCAAGAAAAAGCTCCCCCATGTTGTTTATTCATTCTTCTGGGTTGATAATTTGACTCTGGTTAGTAGACACCTGAAAATTTCTAGCAGCAGGAAGGGATTTTTTTTTTCTTGCAAAGTCACCACGAGCTATCTTTTAAAGGCCTGTGGCTTGCACCCTGTTAGTGAAATGCATGAACAGTGACATTCTGATAAGTTCTACAGTTTGCTTAAAAGACCTGTGGATAGATGCTGGACTTATAATGATTATAGTGGTGCCGATAGATGGTACTCCATTTAAGTGACTATGAATGTTTCCCTTATAAATGCTGGATTTGAGGTATTTGTCATCCAGTAAAACAGCACTAAGGCTGAAATATGGAATACAAAATTGCAACACAGAAACTATTTTTAAATTTACAATTCAGCCTTTTTAGGATTCATTGTGTAATGGTTAGATTAAAGGGTGAGAGGGTAGATTTTAACCTGGATATTGCCAATATTATGACTCAGTGTGACATCTTGAGTAAATCACTTGATCTTCAGAAGCGACTCAGTTTCTACCCAGTTCTATAGCTGGGTTAACAAAGACATTTTTGGAAATGTTACATTGGAGCTGAGCTTTTGTGAATTGAAGAGAGAAAATAAAAATTGGTAGGGAGAAAGGGGGAAGAAAGCAAAGCAAATAAGACTACCAGTTAGGGTAAGGTATTTTTACACTGCTGCTAGATAGAATAAAAGCCACAGCACCACTGACACACTAGCAGGAAGTTTCTGTATAGCCATTTAAGCGCTCGGAGTACATCTCTTCTCTAGAAACTTTTCCCTCACTTTACATATGCTTGAGGTTACAGGGAGTGCCAAGACCATACTTCTAGAAACTGTGGCCATAATGATGTTAAAGAGAGGGTTGCAGTAAGGAGTTGGAAAACATCAATGCAAGACCATTTTAGCATAATAATAATAATCATCCAAGACATTTTGTTGTTCTGTAGAACCAAGGAAAAGGTAAATTTTGCTAAATTCACCCCCCCAAGTACTACATTTCAAACTGTTTTAGAAAATGCTTTATATGAACTTTTCTGAATGTGTGTAACAAGAGTAGCTGGGCCTGTTCTCACATATTCACATTAGTTTTTGTTTTCTTTATTCTGTTTTAATGTCACTACCACAGCCAACCAAAAATATGATAGCCCAGATCTGCATTTAGAGTAATGCTAATGTGTAAAGCAAAACCATCCATAATTCCAAAAGAAGCTGCAGGTAGAAAACTCACTTCATTGTGTCTACTGCGATATATGTAACAGTCATAGTAAACCCCCTGCTTCAGTTTGGAGAGATTTCCCTTTAGTTCTCTTGCTAGAAATACTGTCTTTTGTGATTGATGATATTGACTTGAATGCACAAGCACATCACTTTAGGATGGCACAACAGAAATGTTCACTGGTGGTGAAATTATGGACAACAAGGATGATTGAATAAATTCTGTAGGAATCTAAAACTGGGCTCTGTGTAGGAGCTGTTATCTATAGACTTCCAAGGAAAAAGGTATGGAATAGTGGGTTTCAAGATTAGAGTATTCTTCTAGGAACTGAGAGCTCCTACTGACGTCAATGGGAATTGAGGGTGCTCAAGCCCCTGAAGCAAGATTTATCTAGTCCATCTCAGCAGAGTTTATGAAGTGGTCTTGAAGTGAAAGGGATATCATTGCCCAGAGAGGAAATTTCATTAGTTTTATAAAAATAATTTAGGACTGGGACACATTTATAATGTCATTTCTTCCTTTGAGAGAAGTTTTTCAATAGAGAACAGATGCAAAGTAGATATTGAGATAAAATGAACTGAATTTGCCTTTAGAGGCATGTTCTATTGACTGTACCAGGCCACTGACAGGGTTGCTGGGAATGCACTTAAATCAAAGAAGTGACCGAGTTTGACAAGTTGTTCTCCAATGGTAACTGGAATTGTTAAGGATTAGAAGAGAAACCAAACTAAATGTATGAGACTTATTTCCTATCCAAAATCCACATAAAAATACTCCCAGTTTATGACCACTCTACCAACCAGCATTCCAGTGAGCTGCACCATGTCCCGGGGGGGGTAAAAACATAAAATGTACAAGTAAATAGCCCTGTATGGGCATGACTGATGATGTGCATTATGTGTGCCAGTTAGAGTGCTGCATCATGTTTAGCAAGGCCGACCCACCCACCCCTCTGCCCATCCATCACTGACTTCCCTCAGACACACCCTTGTTTTCTGTGACCCTGGGCCACTTTAAAGGGTCAAATAATAATCTTGGACTTGGATAGGGGAGTTGGCGGGAGTATGAACTTCTCTCTTGTACCCCAGAGTTCAAGGGCAAGGAGTAGATGGGGAGTGGTTGGCCTCTTGGCCCCACCCAGACACTCAATTGCTAGCCAATCCATCAAGCAAGTAAATGACTCCCTTGGGGAGCAAGGAGGAAGTAGGAGAGGAATTGTGTTTCAGAGGTCTCTCTCTGAGGAACAGTGTTTCCCAGAGCTACTCCTGTGATGGTGGTGCTTATACACCACCCCCTTCTCAGAAATGTGATCTATCCCTTTACTTGTAAATACATTTCTTTACCTGTTATTAATTATAGAATTTTAAATATACAACTTTTTGCTATGATGCCCAACTTGTTCAAGTCCCTGTCAGTTCTTTCTCTACTTCCACACTCCCAACTTGGACAATACAAATCAGTGAAGTCAGATTTACTTTAGTTTACAGTCATTTATATTTTCAGGTGCTTAGAACTGCAACATTTAATTTTTAAAGAATGCAGGTATTTATTTTATTTCCTTAGGATTTTTTTTCATGGAAATATTTGTATTGGTCCATTTTTTTAAAAGTTTGCTTTCACAAATCCCTGTCATTGGAGGTTTTTAAAGAACAGGTTGGATAAACACCTGTCAGGGATGGTCTAGGTCACTGGTTCTCAACCAGGGGTACGCAGAGGTCTTCCAGGGGGTACATCAACTCATCTACATCTGTGTTTCTCAACCTGGGGCCTAAAGGTTGTAGGATGGGCTTAAGGGGGTGGCAAATGCAGGGCTGGCATGGGGCGGGGAGGGGGGGAGGAAGCAGGGCAATTTCCCAGAACCCCACACCACAAGGGGCCCCTCAAGTCTAAGTTACATGCTTCAGCCCTGGGTGGCAGGGCTCGGGCTTCAGCTCCACATGGGTGGGGCTCGTGTTTCAGAGGTACAGTAGTCTGGGAAGATTGAGAACCATTGATCTAGGTTTACTTGATTCTGCCTCAGTGTATGGGGCTGGAAGGGACCTTGACAGGTCATTTAATTTAGCCCCCTGCACCAAATAAACAGGACCAAATAAATCTGGACCATTCCTGGTAGGTATTTAAATGACATCTCAAGGTTCCTTCCAGACCTGCCTTTCTATGATTTTGTGATTCTAAAATCTGAAGTTTGCACCCACTTTTTGATGGCAGTATCCCTTTAAGTAAGTCCTGCTACAAACTATTGTAAACTTCAGGATAGTAATTATTACCCAGTTTGAAACAACAATGCTTTAGGAGAAATCGATTATCACTTTTAGAGTTCTAGTTGTGAATTGCTGAAATTGGAGAACATATAAGATCCTTTCCTTACAGCCTTTATTTTATGGAGTGTTATGGAGTGTTATCCATAACACTCAAGCACTTATTCCATTTTTTCCAAACCCAAATTAGCAACATAGCAGTTAGCTATGTTGTCACTTGTAGCTGCTCTGATAAAAGAAAAGTGCATATAATGCAAGAGGATCCATAATCTAAGTCCATCTACAGTTTTGAAGATTTTACAGGCGCCTTTTCTTTACTGTTATCTTAATTTTCCACTAACATGTCATTCTCACTCTGCCTGTATCTCCTTGATCTTGGGAGTGCTGCTTTGCCTATCCAAGAATTGGCTGCTGTGTCAGACTGAGTATCTCAACTATATTTTCTTTCAGTGGGAGTTGAGGAAATTCGGCACCATGCAAGATCAGTCCAAAAGCAGGCTAGAACATGTTAACAATGGGACTAGCCTGTCTAAGTAGCCTAGTAGCTGTTTCCATGAAGAAAAAGGTTTGTCAGCCTTGAATCAGGATAATTTTTGGTTAGGTTCAAACATTACTGAAGCTTATTGTGATCTTTATGCTCATTACAGTCTGGACAACAAACATAGCATACCTAAGCTGTATATGAATAATAATAAACCCTCACTCAGTAGTACATAACAATACCTTTTCTTGCAGTAGGGTCTCATTCTGACTTCACTTCTACTGGTTTTTACTGCAGTGTAACACTATTAACTTTGGGGCCACCAAACCTCTATAGCTTTGCCACTCAAACAGATAGTGGGAGAGGAGAGAGGGAGTAAGCCCACTTTTTAGGGGAAGATATTGAAAAATTCACCAGTGGTCTGATCCAAGTGGTTTTAGTTTTGTAATCTTTTTATATGTTCACAAGTTATTGAACAATAGCTAAAAATTAACCCATTTGGAAGTTACAGTGGAAAAAGCAACAAGGAATAAACTCTGCAGAAGAGTGCTCCCAGTGAATCCAAGTACTATTGATTAACGCTGTTGGGGGAGTGGGGGTTGTTTGTATTTTGTCTTTTATTTTTTTTGAAATGATAATTAGTTTTACATATAACAACTTGTCATTGTCTAAAAGGGCATAGGAGCAAACTTTACAAAGTGAAGACTGAGGAATTTTTAACTGGTGCCAGGAATTTGCGCACATTCCATTGCTCTCAATAGACAAGAATTAATTAGCTTTGGTGATCAGTAAGATAAAAGAATCTAAGTATCTGAATTAGTTAACACTGACAAGATGTAGAAAAAAAATTATATCCAATAAATTAAGATGTACACACTGGCTTAGTGGCCAAAAGCTAGCTTGATCCTCATTATTAGGAATGGGGACGTTTTCCAAAATATGACATTTCCCCATAACGCCTATTAAAAATGTCTCTTTGCATTATTCAGTAAATGTCCACTTGGTGCCACACTGAAAACATTGACATATACTATATTTAGAAATAATTTTGCATGCCATCTCAATTATTCTGTTTTATTTTTATTACTCGAGTCATTAATATGAAAGCGGCATCTTTTGTTTCTGGTTTTGTGAGTTACTTCTCACATGAAATGTTTTGTTCGTGATTATTTTGAGAGCAAATAGAAGATGTTATATAGCTGTAGCCTATTGAGTTCTGTAGGACCCCAGATCTGAGCAATGTGAATAGGATTTGGCCCTGTGACTTCAGAAGCCATCGGCTTCTGTTTAACCGGTGGGTAGGGGAGGGGAAAGCTCCATTTTCATTGATATAAAAGAGAAATGACAGATCCCAGAGAACTGAAAATTTTCAGATGCACATATAAAGTCCACCCCCTTCCAAAGAGTGACCACAGAACATCCCAAGCATGGTTGACTAACGTAAAATAGACAACTGGACTATATTATAACTAGCAATGGGGAGGGAAAGAGATAAGCAGGCCCCTTCCCTTGTGTCGCCCATCAAGACCTGCACAGAATTATAGCCCTTGTGTAATGCCGACAGACCCCGGTTGGTAGTGGCCAGGATCAAACCTGGGATCTCTGGAGCTTAACACATGAGCCTCTACTGCATGAGCTAGAGATTGATGAGCCTGCTACAGCCTTGGCTGAAGATGTGTGTCTTGCTCTGCTCAGACAATTCAGCCAGGGTGGCTCAGTGCCCGGGAGCAGAACAGGGAATTCAGATAAGCAGGAGCCCCGTGCTATTGCTCTTTCCCCGGCCCAACTCCTCCCCACCCGGAGAGAGAATCACCCCGAGTGATGAACTTGACGGCCTCTGCCCCACATTCCACCCTGAAAAGACACATCTTTAGCAGGCTCATCAATCTCTATCTGGCCTAGCTGTCACTAGAGGGGGACAGAGTACCACAATGGGTTACACTTGCACAAACAGGCATGGGTTACACTTGCACTTGGAGAAGATCAGGCTTCTTCTGATATGCTTCCCCCCCCCACACACACACACACTCCATCAGGCCCGCCGACGGGGGGAGGGGGGCAAAGGGGGTGATTGCCCAGGGGCACGGGTGATTTAAAAGGGCCTGGAGCTGCTACTGTCATGGCAGCTGGGAGCCCTGGGCCCTTTTAAATTGCTCGGGCAGACCGCAGGGCACCTAGGCACGCGAGACCACTCCGGGCACTTTGGGGGGCCCTGCAGGCCTGCATGGGGGGTGACAGATTAATCACATCCACCCTGACACCCTCCCACCCCCCGGGATGGCCCTGGCCCTGGGGCCCAGAATTTCTGTTGGTGGTCCTGCCTCCCATGAGCTCCCAAAGCAGTTTGCCAAAAACAGGGCAGAATGTAGGCAGAGCTATGTCTCCAATCTAACCACCCCTACATGCCAGCCAGCAGAGATGACCAGCCACGTGGGGGCAGTACGTTGCACTCCTTAAAACGGTATACCAGTTGTGTTCATGTACTCTGTCTAAGGTGGTGCATGTCAGCACCGCCCTTTACTATAAGCTGAGTGTGACTGTCACAATCTACTCACACCTTGAAATAAAAATGAACTACAAATACTTACAAATAAAGAAGTATGTGTGTGGGGAGGGAGAAGTAAATATATCCAAGGGAAGGAAATATAAACAAATTGCAAATCAGTGTATGTACTGTGATATCTACATGCTGCATGCTGGATTTAACAACTTAATGTAATGTAGTACAAAAAAATTTTCTAAGATCTTGCTTTACACAATACCTACATAATTATAAATTAAGACCAGTGTTAGATTTAAGCTTGATTAATAAATGCATTTAGTTACTTTATAGCTGGTCCAGCTTTGCAGTTGTCATTGAGATTCATGAAATACTTTATAATGGACTAAAGAAGAAGGGGAAGAGTCTAGGTAATGGCAATGTAGAAATGCATCTTTGGATGATATATTTCAGTTTAGATCATTGCTATGTAATGTATAAGAATTTATTCTTTTGTTTTTATCAAAAAAAGGGGGGGAGGGGAAATTGAATCCCTCCAGGGACGGGTTTTGGGACATGTTAGTCTCTAAGGTGCCACAAGTAATCCTGTTCTTTTTGCGGATACAGACTAACACGGCTGCTACTCTGAAACTTTTGGGACATGGTGACTCTTACTTGTAGATCCTATATTACAGTCAATCCAAGCTGGCAGTGACCAAAAATGTTAACATATGATATAACGGTTCTAGGTTCTATATGAAAAGAGTGACAAAACCCACCACTACAGATAGACTTTGGGCTTGCTACACAGTCCATTAGTCCACACCAGAGGGGTGTAAATTCTAGTGCTAGCATGTTGCACACTAGCTGGCCCATATGGATCCTGCTGGCATGCACTAAAAGTTCCCGTATGTGTATTAATGTAGAACTGGAACTACCTAATGTGCGCTCCGGGACTTTTAGACCTTGCCAGCAGGATCCATATGGGCCAGCTAGTGTGCAACCAGCTAGTGCACACCATAATTTACACCCCTCTGGTCGACTAATGCACTGTGTAGACAAACTTTTAGCTGACACTTTTATAGGTAGCCAGAGAGGCCAATGACTAAGCATGAAACACTGAACTAACCTCACCCCTTGAAGTTTTACATCCACAGCAGGATTGTTGCATAGACGGGGTAATGTGGGGAAAGTGCTGTGTTTCTGCCTATTTTGTATGTGTCTGCCACATAAATAGTGGACCCACTCTTCAAAGTTGTCAGTCCAACTTTCCTGGGCACTAAATTCTCTCTCACGTTTTCAGTTAAAAGATAAATGCAGAAAATGCACTACATTAAAAATTAGGCGATCCTACAGATTTTCTATTTAGGTTTCAGGTTCTGCTGTTGACCACAACGTTTAGACAACTTGCAAAGCTAAACACAGCATCTTCTGATGCCCATGATTTGGGAATGGGGTCTGGTAGTGTGGAGCTGTTCTGGGGCTGTCAGTGGAGGTTGCAGAATGTTATTGCAGCTTGCAGTATTTTAATTTTGGCAGATTGAAGCGCATAGATGGCTCTGTGGCTGGCTCAAATTTCCATGTGAACTCTTAAACCAGTTGTATTCTGCATTTAGGGAGAATTGTCTTTACATTAATTAATTAATTCATTAATTGTAGTTCTCCATGTGGTATTAGCCAGTCTTTAATGAAAAACATTGTATCATGAGTTAATCTACTTACTTTGTTTTGTTTTGTTTTTCCTATGAGATTTTAGCATTTGAGTAAAGCCAAAGTGAACTTTGGCTAACTCTGAAGTCATTAGTTATTTGAGGTGGGGAATCCATTTTGGTACATTCTCCCCTTAACTCCCCCCTTTCCCGGAAAAATACATGGCAAGCAAAAAAAACCAGTATGATACTAAAACCTGATTACTATAAAGGGAGTAAAGCAGCATTTTAGACTAGAAAGAATCACCTTGCCATGTTCTAAAACTGCATTTATAAGCCTAAAAAAACCTGAGTCTTTAGGGTGTGTGTGTGTGTGTGTGTGTGTGTGTGTCTTCTTTTTAAGAGGAAAAAAGGAAAATGAACTGTTTTCAGAAACTGCAGAAGCTGCATTATCTGTGTACAATGTGGATATAATACTACATTGGTCAGCAACCATAATGTAAAAGGTAATGTGTAAGAGGTTTTTATACGCTTCTCAGAACTATAAAGGAAGTGTGAGTGGATTTTAAACATTTTGATTAGCACCACAAAGATTTTAATGCTTTATTTAAGCAGTTTGCTATAGGGCAAACACATTTGGTAGACAAGTAAAATGAAAGCATGGGCATCAGTTTCCCTGTTTTCTATTAAGTAATGTTGCGAAGTAAGCAGAAGTTGGATTCAGATATCAGATAATTATCTCCACACTATGTGTCACAGTAAATAATTTTAATTGGTTTAACTTCAGGGACCATTACTAGCCTAATTAGAAACATGAAAAGGCTACAAGTATTAGGGAATATCCTGAAGGAATGAGAACATTAGCAATTCTGTCAAGCCATTTTTAAAATAAGTACATAGTAGCAGTCACATTTCAGTAAAAGGCAGATAACTTGAAAGGTGCTTTTAGAAAAACAGTACTTGTGGGTTTGTAATAAGAACTCTAAGGGTAAGCATAGAGATTCTATAGCAGGCTGGCATGTGTTATTACTGTGTTAAAGACACACTAATCTTGTTCTGATTGCTTTTTTTTTAAAGATATAGAGAAAGTTAACCTAAGTCACACAAGAATAATAGAGTTGTGAGATATTGGGGGGTGGGAGGGGAGAATCCACACAGCAAGCAAGTTCACTTGGATAAAAAAAGGGGAAAAAAGGTTGGGAATCTGGAAAAACTTCATTGAAAAGCTCTATCAGTCTCTCCAGTGTTTCACTGGAGCTCTGTAAAAATGACTCTTTTGGTTTCTTCCTTCTCTTCTTCTCTGCCTCAAACCTTGGCTCTTGTACAGTGAGATCATTCCAAATGAGATCATAAGGAAGTGATCTTGTAGTAAATGTTACCTTTGGTTGCAGTGCAGCTCCACTGCCTCTCGTGCCTAGAGCAGTTTTTAAATTTCCTACTGCCTTAATGTCTTAGAGGTACGATCTTTGCCTCATTTGTCATTGTAAGCCAATGGGAAAACAGCAGTGAGCTCAGAGCTCAAATCTCTACTAAATAGTTCAGTTTGAGAAAAATACAAAGAGGCGTAGCTTTCCTTCGCTCTGCATTAAGCTGGCCACTGTGACTGTCAAAAGAAATTTTAATTGTGCCCCTTCATTTTATTGATCATGCACTTAGTTTTTTGTTTACTCTGCACATGGTAACTTCTTGTTGCTTGCTCGTCCCTCTTCCTAAATGTTTATTTGTATCATGTAGGGAAACCTGTCCACAAGAGGTGGTTGGGATTTTTAGAGTGATCAAACAGCTCTATGAAACAAGTTGCAATCATATATTTTCAGGAACAAAAAACAGGAAAAGAGAGCAGGGCCGGCTCCAGGCACCAGGCACCCAAGCTGGTGCTTGGGGCTGCACCTGGAGGGGGGCGGCGCGGCACTCCGGCCGCCGGGGAGCGCGGGGCCACAGCCGGGCTCGCCGCCCTCCCCCCGGCGCTCTGGCCGCCCCCCCC
>NW_020664420.1:50448843-50498830 GCF_002925995.2 Terrapene triunguis
CGCGGCCGGAGGCTTTTTTGCCTAGGGCGGCAAAAAAGCCAGAGCCGGCCCTGAAAGAGAGATACAAATGGATGGAGGTGCAATGAAAGAATTGCCATACTGAATCAGACTACTGATTCATTCATCCAGCCCAGTCTCTTTAGGGAAATGTAATAGATGTTTCTGAGGAATGTGCAAGAAATATCATAGCAGAGACTTATGAAATAACAAGCCTATTGGGGAACTACTCTAGTTAGTTGTTGGCTTGAGCTCCACAGAGTGTGTGTGTGTATTCTGCATTATGGCTAAGAGTAATTAGGCTTCAGAAAAGATTTTTCTAGACATGTGCTATATAAATATATAATATCTATATATCTTCTATCTTTGTACCTCTGGGTAATCACATACATATCCAGAAAATCTTTTCTGAATCCTACTAACTCTTAAGCTTAAAGATATTTGGTGTCAAGGAGTTCCACAGGTTAAATATATGATCTCCTTTTATGAGTTTTATATTAGTTGCCTTCCATTTTAACTGATTGTCTTCTTGTTCTTGCACTATGAGAAAAAGTAAAAGAAGGGCTCATTTTAGCTTCGCAATATCATTCATTGTTTTGTATACCTCTACCATGTCCCCTTTTTTCATCTCCCGTTCCAATCTTTACAGTCTCTTCATACTGAAGTCTTGTCATGCCCCAACTTTTCATGTAGTTGTATTTGACAAACTGTGTAAGTTCATGTGACAAAAATGATTTGGGGATGTTATAGCTCGATGGTAATTTTGAAGAGTTTGAGAGGTGTATATAATTCAAATAGGCTTTAAATGTACAATTTAATTTTAAAGCACAATTTTATAAATTTAAAATTCAATACATTAGATAGCTTACCCATTTTGCTATGTTTTCTGTTATTTAGGTAGTCACTAATGACCATAAAATTGTTTCAGTTCATAATTTTGTCTTCAGAGCTTCATAAACATCCAGGGGGAAAAAATCCATATTGAAACTTGGCTCATGTACTGAATGCATATGGAGAGCTCTAATTGTGTGAGAGTAATTACTATATCATGAACACATAAGAAAAAGATTTTCAGCAAAATGTCTCCCTATTACACCCTGAGCTTCCAGCTGTATCCTCTATTATGTTTAAAAAGTCTTTTTTCTGACTCGACATGGAGAGATTCAGGGCAGTTGAAGCTTGGATCTAGAACAGGGGCAGGTGTAAAGTCTAGGCATGGATGGCCCTGTGTCCTTAATGGATCTTGGGTATGTCATATATGTTTGAGGGCTGAACTGGTGCATGCCCCGTCCCCAGTGGATGGTTTTCAGAACATGACAGAATTTCCTTTCCCTTGGGTGTCCATCCCATGGTTTGTTTCTAGAAGATGACAATCTTCACGCTGAGTTTTATTCATCTCTGTGTAAGAGCCACAGATAATATATTCTTGGATGAGGAGGGTTCATCTATGGAATGAGTTTCTGGAGGAGGTCAGCCTAATCTAAAGATGGACCATCTTCAGGGCTCACTGCAAGGCCTTTCTTTTCATTAATGACTAGAAAGAAGTGATGGGGAGAGGGAAGAAGGAAAATAGGAAAAGAATACCCCAAGTTGTACATTCCAAGAAGAGCTTCTTTCTAACCAGAAAAGAGAATAAAACTCCTTGGAGTCCACTGTGGACTATATATCTAAAGTATGTGGGAAGATATTATGGCGATGAGGGCTCTAGATAAAACATTAGATAGAATGTGATATGTGCCTTACTCCACTTAAGAAGCCTGGAGCCTGGATCTGTGCCCTTTTTGGGTACTCAGACCCCCTTAAGTTTTGCCATACAGCTCCGGGATGCTGCTGCCTAAATTAAGCTGCACCAAAGAGAAATCTTGTTTAACAAAGGAGAGAACATTGTGTCACCCTTACAAATTTTGGAAATTTTAATACTGCAATTCAACATTTAAACCTTTTTCTGTTTAAAAAAAAACTTTGCAGAACAAAGTTCTCATCATCATTTTGTTTTTTGCTTTCTTCCCTGTCCAAACTACATTAATGTGGGATTCATTGTTTCATTTGTGTGTCTGGTATTTTCATCTGAACTTGATTCTACATTTTCATGCAAGGCTTTACCATATACTGTAGCAGTGCGAATTGGGGCTTATATCTGTGACTATCTCCGAGTTTCTTTATCTGTCCTAGGCAGCACGTTTCTTATCTGACAGCCTCATAATTATAGAAGTAGCTGCATATTAATGATTCAGTGCTTACATAAACAACTGGCCTTGGAGAAATCTAATGAACTAACTTTGCAGGATTTGATCTTGCCTAATTAAATGTAAATAATGTTTAATGTTGTGTATGACAGGATTTCTCAAGAAACTTATGACACTTTTTATGTATACAAAACAATATTATGAATGCAGAGTTTTTAATTGTTATCCATCCCCTGCTCAGGTAGTAAAATGCCAGGTAGTTTATGAATGTTGTGTACCAATGTGTACATTGTATCTTTATATTTACTGGGGGTGACATTCTCAGATGTTTCTCTTTCCTTTTGAAGTTGGCAATTTGTGAACGTAATCTGCATGTTTGACTCTGAATCATATTTTTGTAAAGAAATGACCTTCCCTTGGCATTTAGCTTTTTCTTGCCCTCTACAGAATTGTCAATTATCAATGTGAAATAAAACATATTGGGCCAGATCCTCAGCTGAGGTGAATCAGATAACTCTGTTGACTTCAATAGACATATATTATGTATGCAGTGTGAGGTCCATAGGGGACTTTATGAAAATGTACCATCATTTTTTTGCCTTCAATGGTGCTATGCCATTTTATACCAGCTGATGATCTGGCTCAGGGACTGTATCACAAACGTATGGTTCTATCCTGTCTTTTTAAGAGCAACTTACATATGTATACCTCTTCTCTGCTGTGGATCTTCTCTGCACAGTGCTTTGCCCTACCCAATCAGTATATTAAAAATATGCATCTATACAGGGTTTAGCCAATGATGGATTTAAACGAAGACTTCAAATATATGTATGAAATTCAATTTATGGATCATTTTAAAGAAACAGCATAGTACTTGTCTTCAGGGGTCTATTCTTTATTTGAGTCATGCATGAACATGAATATACAAATGCATGGAGAGAATAAACCCTTTATTCACAACTGTGAACTTTAGAGAGTTCATTCTAAAGCTGCAGACTCAGCCAGTGAGTGGGCACTTGCAAGAAACTTCTAGAATTCATGACTAATGGATAGTGAAACAGTTTCCTCTGTGTGTGCTTGTGTATGTATATCTGTAAAATGCATGCCTATGGAAAAGTCCTATAGAATTTACTAAAATATGATAACCTTATATTTTTAACCATCCTATAGAATTTAAAAGAGTGCTATATAACTCTACAGGAGGATTTTAAAAAAAAAACTACAAATGATATAATCCTAATTTTAAATTTTGAAGGTTTTAAAACAACATACATATAACTTTATGTATGAGTGTGTAGCTATTTACACTATGTGGGCGAAAGTCTGTGTTTCACTTCTAAAATGATCCCGGGAGGAGGGGGACTAAATGTAGCTGAGGTCTGGCTTGAGTAATTAACTCATGGAGGGAGGCCTCATTTCTTGGAGGATAGGATTGGAAGGTAAACAGATTATTAGGCTGAAAACAGCACATTTATAAATAAATAAATCAGTAGGCTAAAAAGACGGAATGTCTGAGCCAGCTAAGATAAGAGGGAGAACATGCAGGGAAGCATTTATTAACAATGGACAAGATAATTTAGGAATATAGAGATGAGGTTAAGAATGGGCTGAGCATGGACAATGCATGCATAGCACATGCTACAGCGGGATTGGTTCCTGCAAAGTAACCAAGCCAATCCCCAAATGTGTATTGCAACATATAGTAAATGCAACGCAATGTGTAAATGTATATAAAGGAAGTGTAGTATGCCCTATGCCTACCCGTCTCCTTGAATTTGATCAACTCAGCATATGACAAATAAAGGAATCTGAATGGCAAAATCTAGAGCCGAACTGAGTGTTTTGGATCCTAGAGAACTGGATGATGTGTTCTTCCAGAAATGAACAAGGTGTTCTGGATAAACTGAATGGAAAAGATTTCAGAGGGAATGCCAACACTAACGTGGCTTTAATCCACCTTTGTCCTAATCCACCATCCTCCCCTGGTATGTGGCCCCCTGCATAATTCAGACATCCCTAGGGCCCAGCTAAATCATGACAGCTACCCTGAAATGCCTATGTGATGCAGCGCTGCCCAGAATCTCCAGGTGCTGCATGCTACGGTTTAACTTCAGTATGCCTATATGAGTGTCCCCAAAGGTCTTCATTCTGATCTCACTTTCACTTGTGTAAATCCAGAGTAAATTCGTTGAAATCATTGGATTCACAATGTTTTTCCAATCGTGGTGTATGTGAGATCAAAATCAAGTTCAATGTGTACCTTCCTTTGGTTGCTATCATAACAGATCAAAGGAGCATTAGTGACTGTTTCTATTCCAGATAGTCCTGGAACCACAAGGGGAGAGGCAATTCTTGGTTTAGTCTTAAGCAGCACACAGCATCTGGGCCAAGAGGTGAATATAGTGGAACTGCTTGGTAAGAGTGACCATATTGGAATTAAATTTAACATCCTTGGGGGGAGGATACCAAACAAATCCATCACAGTATTTAACGTCAGAAAGAGGACCCATACAAAAAGAAGAAACTAGTTAAATGGAAAATAAAAGGAACAGTCACAAGAGTGAAATGCCTGCAAGCTACATGGAATGTTCACCCCAAATTTAAAAAAAAAAGGAAAAAAAAAACCTGCCACCATGGCTAAACAGAGTAAAAAAGGTGGTGAGAGACAAAAACACATCCTTTAAAAATTGGAAGTCAGATCCTACTGAGGCAAATAGAAAGGAGTGTAATACCTGACAAGTCAAGTGTAAAAGTATAATTAGGCAAGCCAAAAAAGGAATATAAAGAGACTACCAAAAGACACAAAAACTAACAGCATTTTTTAAAAGTACATCAGAAGCACGAAACCTGCCAAACAACCAGTGGGGCCACTGGACAATCAAGGTGCTGAAGGAGCACTCAAGAAAGATAAGGCCACTGTAGAGAAGCTAAATGAATTTTTTGAATCAGTCTTTACTGCAGAGCATGTGAGGGAGATTCTCAAACCTGAGACATTCTTTTTAGGTGACATATCTGAGGAACTGTACCAGACTGAGGTGTCAAAAGAGGAGGTTTTGGAACAAATTATTCATCTAATAAGGCACAAGGACCAGATGTTATTCACCGAAGCCTTCTAAATGAATTTGAATATGAAATTGCAGAACTATTAGTGTGGTGTGTAACCTATCACTTAAATCAGCCTCTGTAACAGGTGACTGCAGAACAGCTAATATAATGCCAATTTTTTAAAAGGCTCCAGAAGTGATCCGGCAATTGAAGGCTGGTAAGCCTGATTTCAGTACCAGGCAAATTGGTTGAAACTATGAAAGAACAGAATTATCAGACACAGAAGAACACAACATGTTGGCATGGGTCAACACAGCTTTTATAAAGGGAAATCATGCCTCACCAATCTATTAGAATTCTTTGAGGGTGTCAACACACATATGGGCAAAGGTGATCCAGGGAATATAGTGTGTTTGGACTTGCAGAAAGCCTTTGACAAGGTCCCTCACCAAAGGCTCTTAAGCAAAGTAAGCTGTCATTGGATAATAGGGAAGGTCTTCTCATGGGTCAGTAACTGGTTAAAAGACAGGAAACAAAGTAATTTTCACAAATGGTCAGTTTTCACATGGAGAGAGGTAAATAGTGGGATACCCCAAGGATCTGTTCTGGGACCAGTGCTATTCAACATATTCATAAATGATCTGGAAAAGGGATAAACAGTGAATGCAAAGTTTGCCGATGATACAAAATTACTCAAGATAGTTAAGACCAAAGCTGCAAAGAGTTACAAAGGGATCTCACACAACTGGGTAGTTGGGCAAGAAAATGGCAGATGAAATTTAATACAGTAACTCCTCACTTAATGTCCTCCCGCTTAACGTTGTTTCAAAGTTACGTCATTGCTCAATTAGGGAACATGCTCGTTTAAAGTTGTGCAATGCTCCCTTATAACATCATTTGGCTGCCTGCTCTGTCCACTGCTTGTAAGATTCTGTGGAAGAGCAGCAACTTTACAAGGGAGCATTGCACAAGTTCCTCTTCTCCGCCTCCTCTCCCTCCCTCCCAGCACTTCCCCCACCATCAAACAGCTGTTTGGTGGCACTTAGGACTTTCTGGGAGGGAGGGGAAGGAGCGGGGAAGCGCAGTGTCTCTGCTCCTGCCCCTTCCTCCCAGAAAGTCCTAAGCGCTGCCTAACAGCTGTTTGGAGGCGCTTAGGACTTTCTGGGGCGGGCGGGGGGGGGGAAAGGAGCAGGGATGCAGCATGCTCCGGAGCGGAGGTGGAGTGGAGGTGGGAAGAGATGGGCCTGGAGAGGAGCAGGGATGGGAAGAGGCAGGCCTGGAACATCCCCCAGCAAAGTCGGCGCCTGTTCTTTTCCGGGGAAGCTGCTGCTGCAAAGGTGCTTCCTAGCGTCCTTGCCTGCAGCGGGCTGTGCCTGTGTGAGGTAATCCAGGGGCACTTCCCAACCACAGTACAGTACTGTACTGCCTTTTGTCTGCCCAAAAATATTTCTTTGGAACTTTACCCCCCGCATTTAAATTTAAATTTAAATCTTATCGGAAAATTGGATTCGTTTAACATCATTTCACTTAAAGTTGCATTTTTTAGGAACATAACTATAATGTTAAGTGAGGAGTTACTGTATTGATAAATGCAAAATAACGCACATTGGAAAACATAATCCCAACTATACATACAAAATGATGGGGTCTAAATTAACGTTCAAGAAAGAAATCTTGGAGCCATTGTGAATAATTCTATGAAAATGTCTGCTCAGTAGTCAGCAGCTGCCAAAAAAGCTAACAGAATATTAGGAACCATTAGGAAAGGGATAGAAAATGAGACAGAAGATACCATAATGCCACCGTATAAACTCATGATACACCCACACTTCTAATATTGCATGCAATTCTGGTTGCTGTTTCTCAAAAATATATATTAGAATTGGACAAAGTACACAGATGGGCAACAAAAATGATTAGGGGTATGGAACAGCTTCCATCTGAAGAGAGGTTAAAAAGACTGGGACTTTTCAGCTTGGAAAAGAGATGACTAACGGGGGATAAGGGTCTAAAAAATTATGAATGGCATGGAAAAAGTGAATAAGGAAGTATAACTTACCCCTTCATGTAACACAAGAACCCAGGCTCACACAATGAAATTAGTAGGCAGAAGGTTTAAAACAAACACAAGGAAGTACTTCACACAATGCATAGTTAGCCTATGGAACTTGTTGCCAGGAGACATTGAGAAGGCCAAAAGTATAACTGGATTCAAAAAAGAATTAGACAAGTTCATGAAGGATAGGTCCAACAGTGGCTATTAGCCAAGATGATCAGGGATGCAGCCCGATGCTTTGGGTGTCCCTAAGTCGCTCACTGCCAGAATCTGGGCCCGGACAACAGGGGATGGATCACTCAATAATTGCCATGTTCTGTTCATTCTCTCTGAATCATCTAGCATTGTCTCCTGTCAGAAGACAGCATACTGGGCAGAGGACCATTGGCATGACCAATCTGACCATTCTTATGTTCTTAATCATTTTCTTAGGTACAACTGCTGTAGGAAGATATGCTATTGCTGTCTTTTTCATATCTTCCCTTATTACTACTCTCATTGTAGTAGCATATGACAATTCCTGCCTCCACTCTTCTCTCTTTTCTCTCTGACAGGCAAAAACGGTCACATTGGAATCAGTGGAAACTCCCCTGCTAATTTGAATCACACCAAGATTTGGTTCTTAGAGGAAACTTTGCAACTTTTATTGAGCATTTTTAGCACCCATCATCCTTTTTCCCTCTATCCTTCCCTTACTTCATTATTGTATGGGATTTTTGATTCATCTATACTTTTTCTGTCCTCAGATTTAGGATCCAATTTTCACTCTTTCAGTCATTTTCTCATTTATTCCACAGTATCAGATTTTTTAAATTGTTATTTATGTATCTATACCAATAGACTTTTAAAACTGGACAAAAAGCCAGGAGCTATTTTGACCTTTTTATTATTATTATTATTATTTAGTTTTATTTAGTCTTGTATTTTCCTCCTCATTCCCACTTGACTGCACTCAGTTTCCATTAACTTTCCATTCTAAGTGTGCGTGCTGATGAGTACATGAGTAAGATTGAGCTACAGATCCAATGATGTGGAAAGCTGAATTAGATCTTCAGTAACATCCCACTAACATGCGCACACATATACAGAGTGAAATGTGTTTACTTTACCTGTGGGAACAGAACAGGCAAAACTACACAGGAGAATTGCATTTTCTGCCTTTTTGCAAACCAAGCAAAAAGTCAGATCTGCAAATTTGTGACTCTGTGCCAAATCCTGTTTGGCCATTCATTTCAATGGGAGCAGGTTCAAAGCCTCTGTCTGCATCCACTCTGTGTGTGGGCGGGGGGATACCAAAAGAGCTGATTTTGTTAGGATTTCTAATATTTCTACTGCCTCAGAGAGACATATATTACAGTATTGACCATATCAAAGGTTCTTTAGGTGATCTAAGCCATCTAGGGAGATTCTGAAGCCACAAGAATGTGCTTTTATTTTAAATTCTATAAAAAAAACCCCACAGCACAATGAGTAAAACATCAAGAATTTGTAAATGCCTTTATTTTGATGGAATTCCCTAAATACTGTACTTCTGATATGAAACAGCTGTTTCATGTGTATCCACATCCAGACATAAGTAGAAATGCTGCTCAGACACTTGAAGTCATTTCAAATCATCTTAGAGCTTCTTCAGAGCCCTTAAATATTAATAAAAGTCAACAGCTTGCAGTGTACCTCACTTTGCCCTATAGGGACTATCATTGGTCAGCTTCTCACTGTTTGTTTCCCAGTTAATCAGATTACTCTATCACTGGTACATGTGTACACCATGCCATTAGTGATCAGGGCCTTTGAAGAAGAGGTAGTTCTGCTTAAAATGAAGCATTAATCCTAGGCTTCCAGATGGGGGTCTTTCTCAACCCCACCCACCAGTAAGAGATGAGGGCAGAAGTTCAGATTAAGATCAAGGGTTGAAATCAGCCTCAATAAGTGCTACTGCTGTTTCCATTTAAATTAGCCCTATGAGTCAGAAAATAAGCATCCCGAAAAGAAGGTCAATGAATTTCTTTGGGTGGGCAATATTTTTTTTTTAATTTTTATTTACCTATGTACAGAACTTTATGTATTGTAAACCATAATGGGTCAGAATCTGAACTTCACATACACCTTTATAAGCCCAGAGTAACTCCACTCACTTCACCAGTTAATCTAGATTTACACCAGTATTGATGAGAATCCAGCCCAATGTGTTTAAGGTAATTTAAAACAAAACAAAACAAAAAACCTTTGCATTAGTCCTAATGATTATCTAAGTGAATAACACATTTTTTTACTGTGCTGATAGCACATGATTTTACTTTGAAAAACATACCTATTCGGTGTTGAAATGGTTAATCTGAAGAAGCCAGGTTATTACACATTTCAATTCCAGAGTCAAATATAAAAATTTCTATTATAGGGACAATTAATTACATCTCAAAATGGCAAATGTGCATCCTTGTCAGGTAGAGTGTACTCTGATGGCCTTTCCTCAAACACTGAATGTGGAGATTTGATCTCTTCTAATGGTGCTGAGAAAAGGGTAATTACGCTATGGTCAAAGCTAATTTGCTTTCTGCCAGATGAACTGTTGTATTTTATTGTACGCTGACATTTTAAAGTAATTACGGCACTGTTGACCTTAGACAATTCCAGTTGTATCGCTGTCTACAGCTGCAGCGTTCTACCTTTGGCTGGCAGACAGAGGCTGTAACGAGGTAATGACACGGACAAAGAGCACCATATGGGGCTCCTTTGAGATACACAAAGCCCAGTGAAAGGAAACAAGAAAATTTTAACATCATCATTACAGTCACACATTTTTACAGCCTTGAAGGATCCCATCCCCCCAACACACAAAATACTCTAAATACTTTGCTTGCTTATATACTGTATATCTGTGTGTTTTTCTTCTGTAAATGGCAGAGTGCATTAAGAAGAAAGAGGTCAGGTATAACCGAATGTGACGGACTGGTCTTCCACTGACATGAGTTCAAAGGCTAAAGACTATTGATTGAGATAAAAGCCTGGGTTCTTATCTAATGTTAAAGACACTCCTTGTTGTCTGAAAGCTGTGCACATAATTAGGCTGAAGAAGAGCACTTCAGCGAGAAAAATCACTATAAACTGAGCTTCATTAAATGTAGATATTAGTTAATTTAAAGGAAGAAGTTATTATTCATTGATATATTTTAATGAGCTATATCTGGCAGTCTTTTCTATGCTAAGAAATATAAACGTGTGGAGAGTGCTTCCTGGCTAATATAGCCCTGCTAAGACAGCAAAATAGATTAATATCACTTGGAGAGAATAATGCTTCATCCTCTTCAAATAAAAAAAAGTGCAGGATATTGAACTCCAGAATTTATTGTAGTGAAGAGCTGGTTGAAAACTGAACTTTGCTGTCACATTGAACACTTTTGTACTCTTTAGTAGCATATTGAGAATTGGGCTATAGAAATGTCAACTTGTTCAAAGCAGGGCATTGGACTTCACCTATATCATATCCTGTAACCTGCTAATACGGTGATTACAAAGAGAGAATGGAAATCCATTGATTTCTTTTGGAGTTAGTTTTCCATTATTGAGGTTTGTTAAGAACAGTGAGAAAAGTGAGATTGCAATTATTTTATTGGGAGGTGGCAGGAATATTACATTTACAAATTACGATAGGCAGGCAGGCAGTGTTATTCTTGGCTTCAAATTGATAGGTTAAAAAGTTTTATTTTTTAAAAGTTTTGTTTTCAATTTGGCATAGCTGGTGTGCTCGTAGCTGGGCTTCTGAGAGGTCAATAGAAAAGTAACATGTGCATTCCACATTATTTGCCTACTGAGAATTCCATCTCTCTCGGACATGCATAAACTGGGAATGGTGTTTTTTAAAATTGAATTACTTAAAATGGCCATTTCTGAGTCTCCTGCTACTTGCTGAAAAGAGACATCATTTTGTGGCACTGGAATTAGGGATGCCTAGCAGTCAGATTTCTGAGTCAGTCTCCATCATCATGTTTAAATTTTAGATTTTGAAAGATACATGTACCATGTTCTATTTAAGCTCTTTTATTGTTTTAAGTACTTAAAAAGAGGGTTTTTTCTTTTTCTTTTTTGTTTTGTTTTATCCTTTAAGTATTTTTATTATCCTGTTTCAAAACAGCCAGCATTCTTGGAAAATACAACAAGGGTTGGTAATCTACCAATGAGATGCTTTGCATAATCAAATTCCAAGAGGAAATTCTTTGCAATATCCAAAAGATGGAATGGCATGAGGCATAATGCCAGTTGTTCCATGTCAACAGAATTGTGAAAGAAGAGCTTCCAAAAATACATGAATATAAATGAAAATGAGGGTTAAAAGGCATCACTGAGTAATAAAAATGGACAGTAGTTTGTCCCTAATGCATTGTTGAGATGATGCAACAGGGAACAAATCCTTTTCCAAGTGTCCGGTCTACACAGTTGGGATGGTGCTAGCAGGAGCGCCGCCAGCTTTTCTGCTGCCCTAGGCGGTGGAAGGTCCCGCCCCGAAATGCCACCCCCCACAGAGGCGGCGGAAGGTCCCACCGCCGAAATACCGCCGCGGTTGCCGTCTCCCAAATTGTAGCACCCTAGGCGACCGCCTAGGTCGCCTAATGGGTTGCGCCGGCCCTGGGTGCTAGAGATCTTGTCAGGTGCAGTGAGAGAAGAGTCTTTCTTTGCACCGAGGATATGGTGTACAAGCAGAACTACTCTGTGGATGTTACTCTAGCTTTAGGTCTGGAGTAAACTTTGTAGTCTTTATGCATGCACACGTGAGGGTCAATGGCCAAGTTGATCCATCTGGCAGCAGATCTACCTACCCCAAAGAGCTGTTGCACATAGATGTTCAGGGATCACCGATGGAATAGGATTTTGTGATATGCAGGGGAATGCAGTCCCCTCCGCCCCCCTGGCTCCTAAAATCCTGCTTCCAACCCCTGCAATGATTCTGCTGCAAGGAGTGCCCTCTACCGCTGTGGAAGAAGAGTCAGGATTTAAGATTTAAAAGTTTGTGCTCCAGTGTAATTTGAGGCTAGTCTCTGCAGTCCATTTTCATCCCCAATTGCATGTGGTATCTGGTCTTGATGTTCATCCTTCATGTTGCAAAAACTGAAGCTCAAATTGGGACTCTCATTGTCTGTAGACAGCAGCTCTGCTAGATTGAACCAGGAGGGGAGCAGCTCCCTAGCCAAGCTAAGATTGTGTCAGCTGGAAATTACTTTTTGCAGTTATTTTGTAAAGAATTATAAATTACATCCTAATATTCTTATTTTATGCAGGTTCCATGTGTGAAATGCATTGGCTGTTATTCATGTAATTTTATTACAAAATGGCTCAGCATAGAACATGAGTCATTTATAATCTTTGAAATTAGCAGTAGGGAATATATTTTTCTGAATTATTAGCCCAATCTTATTTTGTGTTGAATTTTTGATGATGCAAGGTGAAATCCTGACCCCCATTGAAGTCAATGGAAGTTCTGCCATTGACCTCAGTGGGGCTAAGATTGCACGTCTAAAGTTTGGATTCTAATTAATTTGATCCTTTTATAAAAGCTTGCTTGGAAAATGTAGAATTTAGTAGACTGCATATTACAGTTGCAATTCCTGATAGAAAATTAGATTTAATGGACTGGACAACTGATGCCAGGAGAGAGGGAAGAAATAAGTAGCATTGGAAGACATAGAGGGGTAGTCTGGAAGCAGGGCCGGCTCCAGGCACCAGCGGAGGAATCATGTGCCTGTGGCAGCACATGCTAAGGGGCGGCATTCCATCCATTCTTGGGGTGGCAGTTTGGGTGGCACTCAGAGGTTTTTTTTTTGGCTTGGGGCGGCAAAAATGGTAGAGCCTTCCCTATCTGGAAGACAGAACAACAGCCTAACATAAAAAATCTGATGGCCTTGTAGGTGAGAGAGAAATTGGTGCCCCCTTCTCACCAAAAGGA
This sequence comes from Terrapene triunguis, assembly GCF_002925995.2. NCBI lineage: Eukaryota > Metazoa > Chordata > Testudines > Emydidae > Terrapene > Terrapene triunguis. Next base: position 50,462,066 of record NW_020664420.1, read on the forward strand.
GGCACGTGTGGAAAATGGAAGTTCAAAGATGATGTCTGAGAGGAAAAGAGAAAATGGCCACTATGGGGCTCTCAAATCAGGGTAATATGCCACTTAGGAAGGAGAAGAGAGAGATTTTTATATGTAACACTGCAGAATGAAATGTTCCTGATGCAAAGAGTCAAGATTAGCTAAGAACAATAACTAGCAATATCAAGAAATCTGATGCTGGAAAATCTGCCTGTGTTCAATTTTATTATTAGTTGCCTTGAAAAAAGCTAAATTCTTCAGGAAAATTTCTAAAGTAATTCACAAAACAACAAAAACTTTTTTTGAAAAGTTCTAAAGGTTATTTTTCTTTTACAGCAAAAAGATTCTCTTAACCATACTTAAACGGGCTAGTTTTCCATGCAAAGCTATTTTGTGCCATAAAAAAGACAGTAACGCTAATCAAGTATATAGATTCATTAAGGACCATACTAGAACTATGTCAAATATGTGATCCTCCAATCTGGGTGCAGTTAGCTGAGGCAATACTATCTCCTCATTACTATCTTGAATTTATTGTCCATGAAAGACTGTTGCCTGCTTTTCTATCAAAACAAATATAAAGACTAATCTGGCACATAAAAATGTAAGTCAGAATATTGATTCCTGCTAGAGATCTAGATATACTGTACAGCAAATATAATACTCTTTAGGAATTGCTGATATCTTCCATTTAAAAAAATATATATTTTCTTTCCGAGGGATTCATTGTATGGAAAGTTTTCATTAATTTCATGGAAAAACAGGCAATCATTTTATGACGCTTTTGTAAAATTTAATGTGTTCAGAAGTTTTACAATGGGTGAGTCTTTTGTTAATGTGTATTGTGTGCTGATCAAGAAAGCAAGAAAATAGAATTATGAGAGCACTATGTTGTACATATTTTTACTGTTTACATGATTAAAAGAACATTCTCCGGTAGCTTAGACCCCCAAATTTAGATTTTTCTATAAAGAAAGTTTAAAAAAATATTAACCCTAATAACATTTTCATGAAACTATTTCATTGGAAATATTTTGATTTGTTTGGATTTAAACATTCTGTTGCAACCCCAAATTGCATCACTGAAGCTGATGCAGGAGACTGAGGAAAGGGAAACTGACTAGTCTGTAAAAAGTGAAATATATTTTCAGCATTATTTCAGTGTTAATAATCTAAAGTGGTTAGCAAGAGCAACACATTGGTGCACTTGAAGTGGTTTCAATATAGGGGATTAATTCTGTTTCCAGATATATATGAAAAGGAGAATAAAATAGGTTTGCTTCTTTTAAATTAACACTGATCCTTCTGTTTTGTTGCAATATTATATAACTTTGAAGTTGGTAAAAAGGTAGGGTCTTGTATTTTTATGAAGACTTCCATAAAGAGAAAATATTTAAAAAAAAACAAAAGGTAAATAATGTTCACATTGTTTGTTGTTCTCAAATATGTTGCAGTTTTTACATTAGGGAAGGGGAAGCCTCCCAGGCTAAAAGATGTTTCTTAAATAGTGGTGGTTAAAATCTGTTGTGAATAAAAATATATATATATTTTCAAATAGTCTTTTTTTTAAGGTTTTTTTTTTTTCAGGTCTTAGCTGTAGGAAACTATTCACGTATAGGTTAGAATGATAAAAGGTTAAATTAAACACAATATCATCAGACTCTGTTTTGTTTATTATGTAAGGCTTGACAAGCAGGGAGAATTTTGTTTCCGACACTGCAAACTGTCTCATTTCTCTCTGTAACCTACTCCTGCTGTAATTTTGCAATAGGCTGAGAATGGGCTTTCTTCTGAATTTGCTTTTCACAATGTGATCATTTCTCTTTCATAGATTAAATAAGAACTTTGGGTGGACAGCCAAACCTTTCTTTTCACTCTTGAATTTTATGGAACTGTGCTGTGGGTGGGTTGAGTTGTATGTCTTTTCAGATTTTACACAATACAAAACTTAAATATGTCAAGTTAGAGTCTTACATCCTAATTTTTGAGTCTAGACTGCTTTCTAAAATCAGCCAAAGAGTAGCAGTGAAAAGTAACATTCCTATATATATTTGTTTTACATATATATATATTTAAATTTTATCAGGTTTAGGTAATACATATGTCTCCCTTTGCAAAGAGGTAAACAAAAGAGAACCTACAGCAAGGGTTTCACTTTATAAATGGAGAGATAAGGATTACCCGCAAATAATTTCAAACAAGATTTAGAAAGGTGATAATAGGAATATTAATTATCAATTGGCTTATTTAGAAGCACAGAATGAAGAAAACAGTCAATATGAAATTAGACATTTTAACAATGAAAACATAAGTATTAAAGGTAAAATCCTGTCCCCTTTGAACTCAATGAGAGTTTTGCCATTTGACTTCAGTAGGACTAGGATTTCACCCTAGGGTTTTCTAATCCAGTTTTTTAAAAAAATAGGTTTCATTTAACTTCATAGTATTGAATCTTCTACGTTAATTTTGGCAAACACTTGTTTTATTGGAATGAACATGCATTTCTTGCTTTGAATGGAGAGCCCAAATGCTGGGAAGTAGAAAATTGTTTCCCCTTCATTATCCTAGTATAAGTCAACCCATATCTTTTAAATCCATCATTCCAGAAGTAACTATTGTGAAAAGGCCTGGCATTATCATCTCTCTCCTATTTATAATGTTGCAGGAAGATTTCTGGAAGCCTTTTTTTACCCTCTTTCTATAAACTGAAAATGATCAAATGTTGGATACTTAATTGATTTTAGTGTCGATCAATGTGTGAACTGAGCATGCAAGGTTTTGTTGGTTTTTTTTGGCTAGTTTTATTATTCTGACACACTTTTCTATCTTTTTGGTTTTAAGTGTCGTGTGTCATTGTTTTTTGCAGCTTTTTTCCTTCCAATATATAAACTATGAGTAATGTTTTAACTGAAGACTCATCTTAGGCATTATTTATTTAGGCAAATCAGAGTACTGGGCATTTGTGACTGAGTTGGTGGAGATTCAGAGGCTTAGGACACAGGTCTTCAGGTTTGAAAAAAGTCAAAAGACAAGTTGTTCTCATTTCCATTTTGGCCATGCATCTATTAAAGCTCTTTCTCTGTTTTGATGAGCTCATGAGCAGATTTAATAGCCGGAAACACTCCAAAATGTGACGTTCATCCAGAACCTAGTAGTGATGCATGCTACCCCACTTTATTCCAAGCCCAGAAACTACTTAGGCTTCCCTTAACTTTAGAAGCCCTCTGTGCCCCTTGGGCATCCTATCTAAAGAATGGTAGGCAGTTTTGCCGCTGGCCACTCTCCATTGGGGTTTCTATGGGAGGGGGGCAGACAGCTTTACCTTGAAAATAGGGCTCCACAGGTGCCTGCTGGTAGAGGATGCTGAGTGATAGGACTAAACTCTGTGGCTAACCTGGCTACATGCTTTCTGTGCAGTGCCACCTAGTCTGAGTCATGCTAGCTATCTTCCATTCCTTTGGTGCAAGGGAGGTTGCTCTGCTTTGCATCACTGTAACCTTTTCCCACACTGACCTTCTGCCTTGGGAGTCCTTAGCTGGATTTTTACACAGGCATAAATCAGCATAAATTCTAGGTGAATGTGGCTAAATAGCATAGCTGATGTTCAGTGTTTAAAATTGTTTAAAATCAGATCCTTTTAAATGACTAAATTCATATAAACTAGCAATGACAAAAACATAATATGTCATCTAGTTAGTCTCCCTGACCATGTGGAATTGCCTTGTACAGTGCTGTCATTGTCTTAGTTGGTACAAAATCTGTGTTGGGGGACAGGGAGACTTATTTTGGGGTGGGCAAGAGGGAAAAGAGGACACTGCTTCAGAGGGTAGGGCTAAATCATGAACAGTTGGCAAGTGAGAGTAGATTAAATGGCAGGGAGAAATGGGGAACTAATAATCTCTGGATGGAGGGGTAACTGGTGAAAATTCATAGCTATAGTATATGGAAAAAAAGTCCTGGGTCAAACAAGACATGAGTCAATCAACACGTGGACCATTTTGCTTGTACATTGTATCCCTTTTCCACAGGATTCATGTGCTTTTTATCGTTTTCCTATATATCTGTGTGGCATATTTTGAGTGATGTTGTAACATTCATAAAAAAATAATAATACAGTAAGTTTTCTGGTACTTCAGTCCATTCTAGCTTTTAAATGATAAAAGTTGTGTTCAGTTTCCTAGAATTCTAAGAAGAAAATGACAGAGGGTCCTGTGGCACCTTTAAGACTAACTGTCGAATACCATCTGAATTAATGAGACCATATAGATCTAAGGTCCCTAAAAAGATCCATCCAGATTAGTGTCTATTAATCCTGTGGTGGGCTGCTCAGTACTGTAAAAGTGACAACACACATGGGTTTTGTTTAAGCCTAATTTTATAGAATTAATCAACTACCTTGATTATGGCAAAGAACCATATCTTGACTATGTTAAAAACTTTTCTCCAAAATATAAATCAGATATTTTCTGAGATGAAAATTTTAGGAAGAAAAATCAAAGCCAGAAATATAATATGGATAGAGAAAAAAATGTGTTCAGGGGAGGGAAATCTACAACATGACTTGTAGATTTAAATCAAATACAAATTTCTTCAAATATTTGAATTAGTGACAGAATTGATACTTTCTGTATTCCCCATACATTTCCAGTTACATATTGAAGAAGGCAGTATCTTTTTCATTTGTGTTAAATAACATCAACTGCAAACATCGAACAGCTCTAGTGTTTGTGTGTGTGTGTGTGTGTGTGTGTGAGAGAGAGAGAGAGAGAGAGAGAATATAGCTATCATATAGATATGAGCCCAAACCAAAGCTCCATGTCTGAACTCTCCTAAGCTTTAGAGAAGTTCAGATACAATCTGGATCAGATTTTATGTCTACCTTCTCTGTAATGGGCTGAAACAAAACCCAGGATCCAAACACTGCTGAATGTTGGGATATTTTTTTCCTGTGTCTGAGCAGAGCAGAGAGGACAAAAGAGTGGAGCATGTTAATGTGGAAACCCAGTAAAAACAAAAATGAAGGAATTAGCACTGGCTTATGTTAAATATCAAATGTCATATAATGCTAAAGAAATAATTCCATAAAAGAAATTGATCACTTGCTAAAATGCTATCTCAACGCCTTGTCATCCTTTTGCTTGATATTAGCATCATTTTTAAAACGATGCGCCAAATTAATGTATTTCAGTTGAATACATTTATTCCTTTTAAAATTGTTTTGCTTTATCAAAACATGGTGCACAATCAATTGATCACAAAATCTATTAGGTACCTAGCCTTCAATTTGCTGCACATTAACATTAAGCATTCAAAATAAGAGGTTATTTTGGAGTGATTATCATGATTGTAATAAGGCCTGACACTTGTGACACTTCAAACATGCAACCACCAACAGTTCCATTACAACAAAAGAGCTCCCAGCACAACACATTTTAATAGTCAGAAGAGTTGTGAATTCACAGCTTTGCACAGCAGGTGTGGCAGCACATCTTTGCACCCCTAAATACACATGCTCATCTAATCTGACAGATTAGACAATGGCACAAAAACCCCATCACTGATGTTTAAACAAAGACTTCATCTCTGAAGAGACAAAGCTCTGTGCTGAATGTGTTGCCACTAATAATTTTTCCAAGTTGAAAACAATGTATATATTATTAATGAAAAACAAATTGAGGCAGGAACGACAAATGCACATTGGCTCTTCTGACATTTTAAAAATTTGCTTTTTCTTCCCCTTTAATATTTACCTTCATATCATCCTGTAAAGGATCTTGTTAATTAATTGCATCTTGTGTATGCTGCACACAACAAAGGCAAGGAAGCTAGGAGACCACACTAGGGGAGATTAAAAATCCATCAACCCAGACAAATATAATTTTCCTATTTTTAGTGCTTGAATCTTTTTTTCCCAAAAAATGCTGCATATTAGACAGAAGCATTAATGTTCATAGTCACCCCCACCTTGGTACTTTAGAAATGTATTTTAGAGGGTGGGGGTAGAAAACCTAATTTTCTTTTCAACTTAACAGCAACTGAGCATCAAAAAGTGAGGCTAGAGATGTGCATATTTACCATGAGGGAATGAACTGGGCATTAATGGGCTCTGGAGGCTTATTTGGAGACAGCTGCACTTATCATGAATCAGGAAAGGGAAATAGCAGCCCTGGTGCGCTGTAGGTCAGTCACAAATGTCGACTTCAGAGAGCTATAAATCTCCAGCATTACTTCAGCAGCCGACTCTCAGAACACCCTTCTAGCAGTTTCCTATAATTTAAAGATTATGTAAGGTGTATAGTGAGTGTGTTCGATGAAAATATTAATTTAGAGATAAATCCTGTAAATGCTCTAAAGCAGCAGCTTCTGCTGAGCAGGATCGTCTTCTGGTACACTTCAAATAGGAATTGCTGCTAGTTTTGTCAACAGTAGGAGGTCATGGAAGGCTGCCAAATACAACAAGGCCATTTTCAATAAAATGCTTTCAGTTCTAAGTAGTCACAGAATATCTTCCTGTACTGTTTTATTACTGATATTTAAACTTTGATATATTGTCTTAGACTGACAATTCCTTGAGTCAGAAATCTTAATCATGAAATGAATTAAAGTAAAAAAGCAATTAATCTCAGTTAACTCCTTCTGGCAGGTCCAAAAACATATTTTTGTTGTTGATTCTGAGTGTTTTAAAGGCATTATCCAGTCTTGCAGATTTTTTCTCCTACTGTGAGACCGCTGGCTTTCAAAATCCAATGTTTACATGTTGAAATTTTAAGCTTTTAAGAAAAGTGACAAAACTTCTCTGACTAATTAACATTTTAATTACTATGAAATATGAGGGGATACCATTGTTTTCATTTCAAGCAACAGAAATTGAACTTTTATGTCTTGAAAACTGAGCCTTGTTTTGAATATATGTGAGAATACTTAATCTCTGGCTAGTTGGTATGAAGAACTTTTTAAAATATTGAAACAGAAAAAAAAATTCAATAGAAGTTCTGTTATTTTTTCACAAGATAAAATGAAAACTATGCTTTTGCTAACTTGGACTTCATTTGTGCCACCTATTTTCTATGTGCATTGATTTCATTAGGACTTTTTTTTTGTAAAGTACTGCTCATCTTGAGTAAAGGTGGCACAATGGACCCTCAATGAGGTAATAGGAAGCTTTTTGGATTTGATTCTAATCCCAAAGGAAGAGTCCATTTTCAGAAAAAGACAATATTAAAACCATCATTTCTGCAAGTCCAAAATCATCAGTAAAACAAATACTGTATACTGATGCTCACATGGAGTATTTGAACTGTAATTTTCCTAGAAGTCCACACTGATTTGGCTGGACCTACTGTACTTCTTTAACAAAGCTGGTCAAATGTGTTTAGGAATGTCACCCTTCAACAGTTTTGGGGAAGACTAATAGGTTGCCACTGTGATGACTACTAGAAGTGCCACCTTCTAGAGGTAGTGGTTCATAAATTGACCTTTTAACACTAAAGCTCCTTCAAGTTCAACATAAACAATTGTGTCAACCAGCTCTTGAGTGAGAATGCATGGAACTCTGGGCAGGTTGAGTATTGTATTTCCTGACCATGTTGGGTTACTATATTTTCATTATTAGATTATCCTTTTTATTTCTGAGGGAGTACAGCCTGGAGTGCTTCTAATCAAGCATCAGTAGAGGGAAATGTATATTGAATACAGCTATCTGTCTGATCTCAAAATTTCAAGGATGGTAAGTCATTTTAAAAAGTAACTTTGAGTTGTATGGTTTTAAAAAGCAGATTAAAAATAGACATGTCATATTTCTGACTAGAGTGTGTCTCTTTGGAGCAAAACAGAATACCTGAGTATTGCTAGAGCGGGAAGAGATTTGAGAGAAAATATCTTTCTCTATATTATCAGTGTCTTTGACCGCATTTTACACAAAATCAGTGTGACGGGTTGGATTACAGAAACCCCCTGGGAGCTGCCACCTGATGTGCCAAGACTACTTTTACCCCTGCTTTCCTTGCCAGCTTAGGACTCCAGCACCCTGTTTTGCTGAGCCAGACACTCCCATCTGCTTCAACAAAGACCATGGGTCCGAATTACTTGCCCCAAAGCTGCAGGTTTACCTGAAAGCAGCTAACAGAAGTGTTCTTGTCTTTAACACTCAGATGCCCAACTCCCAATGAGGTCTAAACCCAAATAAATCCGTTTTACTCATAAAACTCATAAATTGTTCGCCCTCTATAACACTGATAGAGAGATATGCACAGTTGTTTGCTCCCCCAGGTAATAATACATACGTTGAGTTAATTAATAAGTAAAAAGCGATTTTATTAAATACAGAAAGTAGGATTTAAGTGGTTCCAAATAATAACAGACAGAACAAAGTAAGTCACCAAGCAAAATAAAATAAAATGTGCAACTCTATGTCTAATCAAACTGAATACAGATAAGATCCTCGCCAGTTCCAGAATGCTCCCTTTTACAGACTAATTTCCTTTTAGCCTGGGTCCAGCAATCACTCACACCCCTTGCAGTTACTGCCCTTTATTCCAGTTTCTTCCAAGAATCCTGGGGGATGGAGATGCTCTCTCTTTAGCTAGCTGAAGACCAAATGGAGGGGTCTCCCAGGGGTTTAAATAGACTTTCTCTTGTGGGTGGAGACCCCCTCCTCACTCCTATGCAAAGTCCAGCTCCAAGATGGAGTTTAGGAGTCACTTGGGCAAGTCACATGTCCATGCATGACTCACAGTTTTTACAGGTAGCATCCATTGTTTACATGCTACCTTGAACGTCCTCAAGTAGACTTCTTATGTGGATTGGAGCATTCCAAGATCCATTGTCCTTTAAATGTTTCTTGATTAAGTACTTAATTTCAACATTCCTTTCTCCAGGAACTGACCAAATGTTCTACTAAGGTTTTTTAGAAATCAAGCCAGTATACAGCCAACATTAATAACATTCATAACTTCAAATACAAAAATGATACATGCATACAAATAGGATTAATACATTCAGTAGATCATAACCTTTGAGATATGTTACATGACATACGTAGCATAAAACACATTCTAAGCATATTTCCATAGAGCCTTATGGGAGGTACCATCACAATCAGTTGCACTGTTTTCCCTGTACATCATCAGTCAGACCCCTATCCCACAAAGGCAGCTCCTCAGTGGAGCCAATGGGGCCATATACTTGTAAACCTAAACAGTTGTAGGGAGTGTTGGGATAGTAGTTTTGTGTCTTCAGCTACTTTTAATTAAAAAAAAAAAAAACTGGTTGGATACCATGTTAGCAATGTCCCTATAAGCAATTAAATTTGATAAACCAAAATTCTTTGTTCTATACAAAGTTATTTTAAATAAAATCATTTTATTTATTGCTTATTCACTTGTATTTTAGTTTGATTTGTTTTTAAACCATTTTATATGAATATCTCATAGGGTTTAGGTCCCTGTAGACCCCTAAGGGCCATTGCAGACTGTAGCACAGCAGCTTAGATTCAGTGTGGTTATTGCCAACACGTCAGCAGAATATTTGAAGCTGACACTGCTTGGGGAGAAGCTGATCTTCTCAGAGAAGTCTGATTTTTGGAAAAGAGACCATTGGTGCTCCTTGCAGCCAACTACTAAAGACATGAAAATGTTGCTGTGTTAAGGGAAAAAGAGTCCAGCATTTTTTTCTAAAATTATTTTCTGGTAAGATCCATTACTGGGGCAGTCTGCACAGTTCAGATAGAAGTTACTTTAGTATTCTACAGGTTCCTCCACGGCTGTACTGTTTAGCAGTTTAAAATTAAGGAAACTGTTTGCCTACTATTTTTCTTAGACATAAGAAAACCTGCCATGTTTTGAATCAATCCACAGCTACTCCAGTAGCTTCCATTATTTCTTCTTCTTTAAAGTTTTGTGTGTGTGCATGTTTATAATATATTAACACACATGCACATACTTAATACTTTTTATTATCCCCTGCCTCATTCAATGTACATCTTCCAACTTCTGCAACAAATAAGGTGGGGATCTATGTTGTTATATAACCCTGATTCATCCCAAGAGCAAGTACATCTTGTGCACTGAAGGAGACAGGAGTATATATATTAAAAATACTATAAAAAATAGTATGTGATCATGTAATTAAAGGCTGTATCATAATACACATGCACAAGTGAGTCAAATTAAGTTCATTAGCAGAGTTGGAGCCTTTACATCTACTGCACAGAGCCAGCGCCGTATTATTGCCTAGGCCGACAAATTTGCAGGGGCGGAAGCTCCCCTCCGTGCCCCGCCCCCCTGCTCCAGCTCACCTCCGCGCCCCACCCCCCTGCTCCAGCTCACCTCCGCCTCCTCTGCAAGCGCGCCGCTGCGTCCTGTTTCTCTCCCCTCCCAGCACTTGCTGTTTCGCGGGGCAGGGAGGGAGGGGGGAAGAGGGGGAACGCCGTGCGCTGGGGGAAGAGGTGGGGCCGGGGGTGGGGATTTGGGGAAGGGATCCAATAGGGGAAGGGAGGGGGCGGAGTTGGGGCGAGGACTTTGGGGAGGGGGTTGGAATGGGGGCGGGGAAAGGGCAGAGTCGAGGCGGGGCCAGGGCGGCAATTATTTCCCGGCCTAGGGGCGGCAAAATTATTAATCCGCCACTGTACAGACCTCTTCCACTTGAGCCAATGGGGAGTAACTGATAGCAGTAATAGGTTGTCTTTGTGTGGAGCAGCACTAGAAGGGGGTTGAGATACTTGGCCAGTGGGTTTCACAGATATTTACTAACAGCAGAGGAATGCTGAGACTCTGGAATCTTGGGTTCCATTCAGGGCCGGCTCCAGGCACCAGCTTACCAAGCAGATGCTTGGGGCGGCCACTTCGGAGAGGGGCGGCAAGTCCAGCTGTTCGGCGGCAATTCGGCGGACGGTCCCTCACTCCTGCTCGGAGCGAAGGACCTCTCGCCGAATTGCTGCCGCCGATCGCGATCGTGCCTTTTTTGTTTGTTTGTTTGTTTGTTTGTTTGGCTGCTTGGGGCGGCTAAAACCCTGGAGCCGGCCCTGGTTCCATTCCAGGATCTGGAGGAGGAATGTTCTCCAGTGGTCATAAATCCTTCTGCTTGTTTCCTCCCAAGCTTACTCCTTTCTGCTCCATCCTTTCCAATCTGACCCAGTCCTGTCTCTTCCCCACTTCTGTCTCCTTGTCCTAGTCCCATTCTACTTGCCAACCCAGTCCCAGTCTCCAGTTCTCAGGTTTCTTTTCCCTGTCCCAGACTCCTTGCCAGCCCTAGAATTCCCCTCCAGGCTCTCCATCCAACTCTCTTCTTGCCAGCCACTCTCAGTTCTCTCCACAGTGACTTCTTGTCCCCAGTCTCCTTGCCTAACTTTCCCAATTTCCCCATCTTCTGGCTATCTTCCTTTTTGCTCAGCCAGTCCCAGTTCTCCCCCCCCCCCCAATTGGCTCCTATCTGCCTTCCCTCCTTCTCCACCATCTTTCTTCCTGTTCCCCACCCATTGGTTTCCAGTCCCAATCTCTTTGCCTAGCCACTTCCAGTCTCCCTCTCCCCAACTCCTCATCTAATCTCGGTGCCCCCTCTCCCTCACCAACTGGTTCCCACTCCTGCCGGTTCCTAGTCTCCTTGCCCAATCACTACCAGGCCCCTCTTCCCCTGGTGCCCAGTCTAAATCTCCTTGCCCTACTTTACAGCCTCCAATCCTCTGACTCCAAGGCTGCTGGTTCTTGTCCCCTCTGCATTTGAGTCAGGTGGCTTCATCTTCCATGCTGCACTGCAGGTCATTGTGAGCACAGGTCAGACAGGCTCCCTGCTTTCATTTCTGGTGCCTGACCCTACGTTGGCTTGGAGCAGCTGAGGGCTGCAATTACAGGGGAAGTCTGGCTTTGCTCAGGTAACTCTGGGCTCAAGCATGTTCAGTCACTCTGTGGGGATGGCACACGGGCAGTCTGCTCAGCACTAAGAGCTCTGAAAGGATGGAGTATGGTCAGTGTGCATGAAATCGTCAGAGATTTTAATTGCTAAACTCTAAGACATCTCTACTGAGCATGTGCAAACTAATTTTTTTCATGACTTATAACTTGGCTGAATTTTGGCAGATATTCACAAAAACAGCAAAAGACACCTCCCTCCCTGACACAAAGACTACCTTCCTGTCTAATTCCTAGTCCCTGTCCCCAGGAGCTAGCCTTTCTCAAAAAAAAAAAAGGTAGTCATAATATTTTAACATTGCAAAACAATGTAATTTTCCCTAAAATCATTATTGGAAACCTTTGAACCATCTTGGCTGAAACTTTCCCTAAAAATTCAGTCTGAGGCCAACACCTAGCAAGGAAAATTTTAGCCTGCATTGTAAAAATGTGCAAAAAGCTCTTACACTGGGAAGTGTCGGCCAACCTTAATAATAGACAATGTTACCAGCTCTTCCTATAATATATACATGGGTGAATACATGTATTCAGGAATAAAATACAGGCTAGAGGTAGATATTAAGCATACTAATGTATGCCGGTGGTACCTGTAGTTCATTTCTATTATAACATTTTATACTCTTTTTATACATTTTATACAACTCAATTGTACCATCACCACACTTTTTGCTGACTATATAAAGACTAGTGGTAAACTTTTCTAAAGTGCCTAAGTCTCTGCAATGGGATTAAGACTCCTAAGTGACCTAGATTCTTTTGAGAATTTGCAATAAGCAGAAGTATTCTGACATGGATGACCAAATCCTCCTGCTTGCTATGCCCAAGTAGCAATGCTGCAGTCAAGGATGTTTCAAGGGTTGGAAATACAAATCTACTCCTTCCCCCTGACTGTAAAGGCATTATAAAACCCCTCTGTAGCTACTAATGCAGCTTCCCTGCTCCAATAAGGACAATAGCTAGTAGATCCTCATACTGTCAGATCCACCAGCCTGTAATGTTTGTACCAGTTCCTACAGTGCAATGTATTCAAGGTGGCAGGGCCTGACAAAAGTCATCCTAGGAACTTAAGCAACTTACTGAAGCAATCTTGGAACCATTAGCAATTATCTTCAAGAACTCATGGAAGACAAATGAGGTCCCAGAGCACTGGAGAGGGGCAAACATAGTACTTATCTTTAAAACAGGGAACAAAGAGGATGCAGGGAACTATGGACTAGTCAGCCTAACTTTGATTCCTGGAAAAATACTGGAACAAATTGTCAGATAATCAAATTGTAAGTATCTAAATGATAATAGGGTAATAAGTAATACCCAGCATGGATTTATCAAGAACAACGAACCTAATCGGTTGGTTTGACAAACCAGCTTAATTTCCTTCTTTGACAGGGTTACTGACCTAGTGGAGGGGGAGAAGCAGCAGATGTAATATTTCTCACTTTTAGTGAAGCTTTCAACACAGACACACGTGACATTCTCATAAGCAAACTAGGGAAATGTGATCTAAATGAAATTACTATAAGGTAGGGGCAAAACTGGCTGAAAGACTGTACTCAAAGAATGGTCATCAGTGGTTCACTGTCAACTCCGAAGAACGTGTCTAGTCCTGCAATGATCTGTCCTGGGTCCAATTTTTTTTTATTATACAATATTTTTATTATAAATATTATACAATATTTTCATTAATGACTTGGGTAATGTATTGGAGAATATGCTTATAAAATGTATGGATAACACCAAGGTGGGAGGAGTTGCAAGCAGTTTGGAGGAAGGGATTAGAATTCAAAACAACCTTGGCAAATGGGAGAAATGGTCTGAAATCAGTAAGATGAAATTTAGTAAAGACAAGTGCAAAGTACTACACGTAAGAAGGAAAAGTGACATGCACAAATACAAAATGGGGACTAGCCAGTAGTACTGCTGAAAAAGATCTGGGAGTTATACTGGATCACAAATTGAATATGAGTCAACAATGTGATGCAGTTTGAAAAAGGCTAATATCATTTTGGGGTATGTGAACAGGAGTATCATATCATATATGTAAGATGGGGGATAATGCCTGCTCTACTCGGTAATGGTGAAGCCTCAGGTGGAGTTCTGTGTCCAGTTTTGGGTGCAACACTTTAGGAAGGATGTGGACAAACTGGAGAGCAACAAAAATGATAAAAGGTTTAGAAAATCTGACCTATGAGTAAAGGCTGAAAAATCTGAGTATATTTAGTCCTGAGAAAAGAAGACTGAGAGGGGAGTTGATAAGTCTTCAAATATGTTAAGTAAGGGCTGTTATAAAAAGCACTATGATCAATTGTTTTCCATGTCCACTGAAGGTAGGACAAGAAGTAATCAGCTTAATGTGCAGCAAGGAAAATTTAGATTAGATATTAGGAAAATCTTTTAAACTATAAGGATAGTTAAGCACTAGAATAGGCTTCCAAGGGAGGTTGTAGAATCCCCAGCACTGGAGGTATTTCAGAAAAGGTTGGACAAACACCTGTCAGGGATGGTTTAGGTACATTTGGTCCTGCCTCAGCACAGGAGGCTGGACCAAATAAACTCTTGAGGTCCCTTCCAGCCCTACATTTCTATGATTCTATTATAGTAATAACCAATGATTATTGAGGTCAGTGGAAGCTGCTAGCTGTTAAGCACTTTTGAAAATCTGTCAAGTGCCTAAATATGGATTTTGAATGGAGTTTGACTAACATTTTCAAAGGTATATATGACAGGTAGGTGCCCAACTCCTTAGACTGCTAATGGGAGTTGGGTACCTAACTATCTGTTGTGCTTTTGAAAACCTGTTTAGGCTTTCTTTTAACCTTGGCATCAGTGAGTGGGAAAGACAAATTATGTTGCTCTAAGGAAATGAAAAGGCTTGACACTGTATGTGGATATATTTTTCCCTCTGAATCGAGACAATAGACCATAGACAATAGACCACACTTGAAGAGTGGGAAATGCTGTCCAGGCATCCCTGAATAAATGATGGATTTAGGTATGGATTTGTACATTCCCATCTGAGGCAATGAAACTTTGAGTGTTTCTTTTTGAGGCCACTCCATTGATGTGATATGTGCACAGCTCTACTAAATATATATAGAAATACACTTTTATGATATATACTAGAAATGATTCACAGCTTGAGCCTATGGTTGTCACCTAACTTTTACTCTTAATACAAAAATGATAGAGGGTCTTATTCTTCGTTTGCTGGGATAACTAGAATTTTCAGCATATGTTGACACCAGGTACTCATGGTCATAGATCTTGTAGTGGCTATAAGTATTTTAAATGAACCTATCATCATGGTAAGAAAGAGGTGCAGATAACCCTCCTCTAAGTTCTCCAGAGAGAGGAAGGGAAATTAGGCCCTGGGAGATAAAACTGAGAGCAAAGGGAGCCCATGAAGTTCCTCTTGGGCCTTTTTCCACTGAGCGTGAACATCTTTTGCATTTCCTGAATAAGAAGTCAGGTTATGACTCCTAAACATGGATGTTCGTAATTTTTATTGTCTCTCTTTAGATTTGTAACAAAGCTCTACCCGTTAGCATGCACAATAACTTCAGATGGTTATATTAATGTGGTGTCTGTGCATTCCTCTTTTATTTCATGCTTCCTGCAGTGTATCATTTTTTGTTTTTAAATAATGGGTCTGAAGCTAGCTTTCCGCAGTTGCACCATATTTAAGGTTGTATTGTCTCAGAGCCGCTCCTGGAGGCAAACTCCCCAAAGGAAAACCAGTCCATTAAACACTCAGCTGTTCTGGCTCTACTAGCTCTGTGGACTTACATTTCTGAGTCACCACCAACATTACAGCATGGAGAGTCGAATATCTCCTTCCAAGACAAATCAGGGAGATCATACCACAGGGGTATAACCTTGGGTGTTCCTTAGTGCTTCCGGCTGCCTCAGTGGATGAGGGCTAAATGGGCACGGTATCAAAGCATCTGCGAGAAAAGTCTGTGACAGCTGGGCTGTGGCTATCACTTGCATTTGGATGATATTTATAAAAGCATTTCTTTGACATTTTCTGTCTGACAGAGCATGTTAGTTGTAAAACCTCACTGTCGCAAAAAGTCTGCCCAAATTCAGTGAGTGCCAGCAAGCCTTATAGAGAAAAGGGGAATGATTTACCACAGTGTCTATGGCCAATAGAGACCCTGACAGAGGGCACTAGCAGCAGAAAAACTTCCAGGAGTGGAAGTTGCTCTGCACATAAAGCAACCCTTGTGGCATGGCAACCATTTGGGTCAGCAAAGCCCCAAAAGTGGGAGGCATTACCAAGAAAGGATGGTGGCAAAGTATCTATTGATTCCCCCAGTAGTTCCTGGCTGTGCAGCTGCTTTGGAGATCAAATGAGAAGCTGCTCTCCCCCACCCACAAGGAACATGAAGGAAGAGCAGTAATTGTAATACAGCCTTCTTTCGCTTGTGTTGAATTCCTTCTGAGGTGCAAGGGACCTTGCTGGTACAGGAAGGAGTAAATTAGCTTAGTGAATCTAGCTAAAGGATTTCATGCAATGAGGAATTGCTCCCATTTCACCATCTTCGATGAGAGTCTCATTTGGCTCTCATTTGAAGGCAGGACACAAAAACATATGTAATGGCTGGTTTGATGTGTTTAGTAGATTACAGTAAACATATGGGAGAGATGGCCCTGGCAGATTCATTTCACCTGCAACAATCTTCAATGTATGGAAGAAGCTTTTTAGCTTATTTAGAGAGGGCAGCATTCTATATCAAGTTCTACACACTGTTAAAATGAAATAATAATTTGAAATATTAAACATAAAATCAGTTAATGCCACGTCCTAATAGCAATAGTTCCCTTTGTTATGGACTCTGTAATGAAAATAATTGACCCTGATGCCATAATATATCCTTGCTTTTAGACTGAGATGCAAAACCCAAATTCCTGAATAAAGTTACATGTGTTTAAGCCTCTTCAGTGCAAATCATCCCCAAAAGTGCATAGATATGTTAATTTGTGCCCAGTCATGAGCCTTTTAAAAGTTAAACAGGGAAATGTTTTTTTACAAGCATGTTACTGCATTCAGAGAAAGTGCTTCCATGCAGACACTGCATTTTGCTTGGATCCTCATATGTGCTCCCTTCAAATTTTCAAGTCCGCATCACTGCACTGATGCAGAAGAAAGGGGAGCCAAGGCAGAAGGAGCCAAAGGCTGCCAGCAGAAAATAGGAAGAGTCATCTGACCCATCATTAGAAATAAGAATCTACATGGAGAATAGCAGCTTGGAAGGGAGAGAACCTCAGAAAAAGGTCACAGGAGGCAGAAGACACAAAATGAGATCTTAGGGAAGAAATCCAAATGGGGAAGAGCAGCTCAGAAGAAGGGATTCTAGATGCACGAGTGAAACAGTGGAGATCATATGGTGGTAAGGGAAAGATGTTCTCAGAAGGGAGGAGGAGACCCCAAAGGAGAGCCTACAAAGGGAGACAAAAATGGGAGAGAACCCAGATGAAAGTAGGGGAAATGGGGAGACTTTGGAAGGCAGAGGAAGATTATGGACCTTGAGTACAGAAAAGAGAGGGGTGAATTTTGGGAGGGTGCAGCAAGAGGACAGAAGTCCCATAAGCTGGCAAACAGGAGAACAGGCTTGACATCTCCTCAGTACCAAAGACATCAGGATTGATTGCATCTACCAACTCCTTCCTAAAGACACTGGAGGGGTAGCAGGCTATCAGACCCCACTTAAGATGGCAACAAGTGGTGAGAGACAGAGGAAGGAAGTGGTTGTGGTGTGAAGAGAGTTTTATAAAATCTAGAGAGGTGCCTCCATAGTCTTGAAAAATATCTTAAATTTAGGATACTCGTCTAAACTTTATGCAGCTCTTTCTCATTGTTTTACATGTTTGTTTGTTGCAATGTTGATGCTGGGTTTATGTGCATTATTCAGGTGACATTGCAATGTTGCATTGGTATATCACAGTATCAACATGTTCTGATGCAACATCACAATAAAATAGGTGGGGTTCAGTTTTGTTTGTTTTCAGTATTAGACACTTAATATTGGGGATGTGGAATGACATACAACAAGGACCTTCTACAAAGGATGGATAGAGAAGGAGGAAGGTTTAAAATTCTCTATGCAAACTCCCCTTAGCACCATACAAATATTCCTCCAGCCCTTTTCTGAAAGTTGGCACTGCTGATTTTTTTTTTTACTGTATTTGATTATGGCTTTTGATTCAAGTAGGATTCTGAGTAAGAAGTGTGAAATTCATTACACCTCTTAATAGGTGCTTGTTTAAGAAATAGTATATGTATCATGTTCTGCATTATGGTGTTACATTGCATGGGGTTCATGTACATTAAAGTTATAATATGCATGTTGAGCTTGTATTGTTTTTGATGATTGCATCTAGGCTAAAATATATAAAATATGTTGTGAAACTTCTTAAAGCTTATGAGGTTTAATGCTGACTAGAAAAAATAGTAGCATTTTCACCAGGATTCTAAAGTTCCTAAAAGTCTTCTTCCCCCCTCCTCCCCTTCACAAATTGATTCTTGTTTGTATTTTGGCATAAAGTTTCAAAAATATTAGGTATGCAATGATGTGAGCAAAATGTGCACACAATTACCGCCATTGCGTGAGCAAATTGGGTAAATCAATGCAAATGTGCCCAATTGATCAGCATGTGCAATTAAGTGCTTTGTGTGCACAGTCATAGTAATATGGCGCATAAAATAGGCACATTTGTCCATATATTTTTTACGTAGTTGCATGGCTAAAGTTTTTGAAAATCTGGGTTTTCTATGTGGAATTCTTTGACATCAGGTGACCAAGTACCCACAAAATCTGGCACCCTTGAAAAATACAGGGCATGTGGTTTTGAAAAAAATCAATAGTTAATTTGCTCAGTTTTTGTAAAAAGGAAATGTAGCACTTTCAAGCTCAGGTTCAGGCCCTTATATCTTAGCACTAAAAACACAGAACTAATGCAGTAGAAAGAGCTGCAGCTTGTAACAATGAGCATTATCATTTTTAAGGAAATATTTTTTAAATGCCTTTCCACATTAGCCAGCTCTGAAGAAATTCTCAAGATCTATCTAAATCCAGCTGACACTACTATGTTTTATGGCTAGACTAACTTTGTGACTTTGAAAGTGTTTCTTCACATTGCTTTTATATGACACCAATTTTGCTGTGCACCAGAGGTGACTGTGAGACATATTTTGTTGGTTAAAAATATTATATTAATGGTTGTCTTCCATATAATTTTCAAATAGGAATCAATCAAGTCTTGTGTGGTGATGTGCAAATTTTCAGTCAATTTGAACTGATTTGGCTCTTCAGAAGGTTAAGGTAGTTTAATGGTTGAAAGCACATTGCTGTGCAGCAAGCTGCAAAAGTCAAAGGGTTAGAGGATTAGGATTTCATTTCCTGTTAGCCGTTGCCATGTCTGTTTTCTGTCCAAACTGCTTCTTGTTCCCATTTAACCCATGCTTTTAAAGACAAGAGGGGTTGAGAACTTGTGGGCCTCAGGCTTCATTTTAACAAGCCATCTCTAGCACTTTGGTGCGTAATTTGTCATAAATGTCATAGGTCAGGGAATGTTAGAAACCTACAGCCAGCAGATGGTCATTATGACAGCAGTTATGCTTCAACAGCAAAAGATGCTTTGTGATATTTACTTTAGTGTGTGAATGTTACACCTCTGTAGAATATTTTCAAGTTCTCTTTTAAAATAAGCCTGTACTTTTAAAATGGATTTAATAATAGCCCAAGAGCCAAATCCTGTTCTCTTTATTCATGGGAATAGTCCTGTAGGATTTTGTAACGTGAGTGGGATTCGCCATGTATATTTATCTGGGGCAAAATTTATTTAGTTTACAAACAACAACAATAATAATCCTGAACCTGTATGCCAAATAACAGCCAAACTTTTCAGTACTCAAAGTTTAGTTAACTTCAGGGTGTTTTCTTGTTTACTTTTGTGCACCTGTCTACTTACTTTTTTCAAGTGAGACCTGAGGTAGAATTTCCAAAATACCATTAGATGAACTTGTTCTTGCAGCACAGAAATTTCAACCCAGCCGGAATCAGGATATATTGAAAATCTTTCTTATTTAATTTCGTCTTGTACAGTACAATCCAAATACCTTAACTAGAATTGAGGCTCCGTTACGAGGGGTCACATGCAAACACTTCAGGTGTTAAGAGAAGTACAAATATAAATTTCGAAGGCCCATCTACAGCCCCAAGAGCTTAAAACCTACAAAGATAAATGACATGTGAAGGGTAGGAAGAGAGGATACGATCAAATACTAACATTTTTTTATGTACATACCTACACTTGGAATTGCACCTTTATTATAAATAGGTAAAGGAAGTGTTAGCTACTCCCTCAGGGGAGCCACAGTTAACCATCTGATATTTTTGTAGGTCTTGAAGTAAGGATAGTGGCCTTATGGATCAGTTCAGTGAGACCATTCTGTGCATAAGGGGAAGTGTGGGAGGATGTGTGAGAACTTCTGTTTGACATGCAGACAAACAGGTGGTAGAGTCTGGCATTGCTCACAGAGTGTGGGAAATAGGTGAGCAAAACAATAAAAGACAAGCCTGTTGGCACAAAATTTCCAGCCCAGTTTCTTGAACTGAACAAAGTTTGGATATTTGCAGATAAACTTCAGATATGACTGAATTTTGTTATGCTTATCTGAATCAAATCAAACCATTCATTTTATCTTTGTGTTTTAACTTTTTGCCTTATAAATATAATGGTATTCTTGAAAGCTTTAAGCTTAGCAATAATAAATTAACAAGGTGGCACTGTAAATCAGAGAAACTATGTAGTTCTGTTAAAGTTATGCTATACTTCATAGAAAGGAACAAAGTGATTGAGCCAAGTGTTCATACTGAGCATCAGGATTCTGTGAAGGTCACCCAGCATACTTACACTTTGCACAGATTTATCATCTGCACACCCAAGAAAGATAAGAACATAAATGAATAATATATTTAAATTGTGCAGACTTTGGCCATGTTTCCATTTCCTTCCCCCCAAATTAAAAATCAAAATATTGAGGATGTTTGCATCATCCTGAGGTCTTGATAGACATCTGAAGGCCATTCTTCCTCTGTCACTCCTTTTTAAATGAAACTGTGACGTTGTGCAGTCTATATGGTTTTATAAAAACATGATAATAAGTGAATATAATGTAACTGGGATAGTTTTAGAAAAAATATGGTAATAAGTGAATATAACGTAACTGGGATATGATTCATGCAAAAGGTCTCTTGTAAGGTATCATTACAAAGCTTATAATCTACTGAGTATGATCATCTGATTTGTATAAATGTACCACTCTTGTATCTAAAACTAGAAATATAAAATGTAACTCTGAGAGCCTATTGTAATTATGTAAAGTGTGGGCCATTAATGATGGTTTGGAATCTTGATGACTCCCATTAACAAGGACCATTGTCCGCAGATGGCTGTATTTACCTGTGAGTCTTCCTGTATATGTGTGTGCTGGCAAGTGGGCAATGAAGTCTTGCAGTGACATGTGATCATGTCACCTGAACTGGAATCCATCTTTAACCTGGTGCTTTTCCAGTGAGGGGGGTGGAAACCCAGAGGGACAAAGGGTTCCCGCCTTATGCAAAAGATATATAAAGGGGTGGAACAGAACAAAGGAGAGGGAGGAGCCATCATGAAGAATCCCCTAGCTATCACCTGAGCTGGAACAAGAGCTGTACCAGGGGAAAGAATTGTGCCCAGGCCTGGAAGGTGTCCAGTTTGAGAAAAAACTTACTGAAGCATCTCTGAGGGTGAGATTATCTGTATTCAGTTTGATTAGGCATAGATTTGCGCATTTTATTTTATTTTGCTTGGTGACTTACTTTGTTCTGTCTGTTACTACTTGGAATCACTTAAATCCTACTGTCTGTATTTAATAAAATCACTTTTTATTTAGTAATTTACTCAGAGTATGTATTAATACCTGGGGGAGCAAACAACTGTGCATATCTCTCTATCAGTGTTATAGAGGGCGAACAATTTATGAGTTTGCCCTGCATAAGCTTTATGCAGGGTAAAACGGATTTATTTGGGTTTAGACCCCATTGGGAGTTGGGCATCTGAGTGCTAAAGACAAGCACACTTCTGTGAGCTGTTTTCAGGTAAACTTGCAGCTTTGGGACAAGTGATTCAGACCCTGGGTCGGTGTTGGAGCAGACGGGAGTGTCTGGCTCAGCAAGACAGGGTGCTGAAGTCCTGAGCTGGCAGGGAAAACAGGAGCAGGGGTAGTCTTTGCACATTGGGTGGCAGCTCCCAAGGGGGTTTCTGTGATCCAACCCGTCACAGAAACATGGGTATTAAAGTCCCCAAATTTCGGGAAGAAGGAAGAGAAACAAAAAAACAAAAGTGTTTTTGACCTCAAAGAGATTCATTTCACACATCTTGTGTTCTTCCAGGCTTGCACAATCCAGGGTCTGTAGCTGTCTGTGAGTGGACTACAATTCCTATCAGTCACTAGGATAGGTTTCATCTGCAGCCAACTTTATTTAAACACTTACTTCATAACTAAAGCCTGTCCCAGTGATTGATAAGTATTGAATCCCACTCCCTCTCAAATAGTTACTGCTGGTCACTGGATTGTATGGGCTTTGATAGATGCAAGAGAGAAACTTTGGAGTGGGATGGCAGAATGATATCCTGAGTGGTGCAAATCTTTACATGGAGGATGTTTATTTTGTTTTAATTCGGACCATTCCTCACCAAGAAAATTCTGAAGCTCATTAGGGTTTCTAGATAGCAGGTAGGGCTGAAGCACTCCTCACAATGTATACGGCTTACCAGACCTTCATAGATTTTGCCAGAAGGAACCATTATGAACATCTAGTCATAACAAAGACCATAGAACCTCACTCAGTGATTTCTTCATCAAGCCCATAACTTCTCTTTGGGTTATAGCATATCTTTTAGGGCTTGTCTACGTGGTGGGATAATGCGCTCTACGGGGGTGTTATTTCTAAAACGTGCTAACATGATGAGCATCAGTTGGTACATGTAGTCTCTGCTGGTGTGCACTAAAGGTTCCCTCGTGCACTTTAACATAGTTTGAAACAGCACTACATTAAAGCACAGCAGCAGGGTCTACGTGGACCAGTTAATGTGTATCACAGTGCACTTTAGAAATCACACCCCTATAAAAGTGCATTGTCCCCCTCATATAGACAAGTTATTAGGCCTGGTTTACACTGGGGGGGGGGGGGTGGAATCGATCTAAGTTATGCAGCTTCAGCTACATGAATAACGTAGCTGAAGTTGACATACTTAGATCGACTTATCGTGGTGTCTTCACCGCGTTGAGTCGACTGCTGCCACTCCCTGTCGACTCTGCCTGCGCCTCTCGCCGAGCTGGAGTACAGGAGTCGACAGGTGAGCGCTCGGGATCAATTTATCGCATCTAGACTAGACGCGATAAATCGATCCCAGCTGGATCGATCGCTGCCCGCCGATCCAGCCGGTAGTGAAGACATACCCTTAGAAAGCTATCCAGTGTTGATGAGTGCCCCCACATAGAGTGAACATATTTTGCCAGGCTAGTTCATTTTGCTACTCTATTCAGATCAGAATATGAACCTAGCTTGATATTATTTTTCCAAAGAAAAACTGAGGAAATGTCATGTTTTCACACAAATATAAAGCATAGTCCTAAACAACAAATATATCTGCAGTTTCTATGCTTTGATTGCTGTGTATTGTCTACTGCCTTTACAGTAGCTCAGTAAGACTGAGATGGGGAAAAAAAGATGTTAACATATACAAATTCAGAAATGTGCTTTGAAAATACAATATAATATGAAAATTGTGGATTTCACAAAATACTCAGTTGTCACAGACATCACAAAAAAGTCAGATGCTTAATAATCAATAAAAAAAACAGGAGTACTTGTGGCACCTTAGAGACTAACAAATTTATTTGAGCATAAGCTTTCGTGGGCTACAGCCCACTTCTTCGGATGCATAGAATGGAACATATATTGAGGAGATATATATATACACATATAGAGAGCATGAAAAGGTGGGAGTTGTCTTACCAACTCTGAGAGGCCAATTAAGTACGAGAAAAAAAACTTTTGAAGTGATAATCAAGATAGCCCAGTACAGACAGTTTGATAAGAAGTGTGAGAATACTTACATGGGGAGATAGATTCAATGTTTGTAATGGCTCAGCCATTCCCAGTCTCTATTCAAGTCTAGGTTGATTGTATCTAGTTTGCATATCAATTCAAGCTCAGCAGTTTCTCATGGGAGTCTGTTGACTTGGACACAAAGTACAATAATTGGATCAGATGCTGAAACATAATGAGTAGGCAGTGAATTATTGTGGGGAAGAGGGGGTCCTACCATTTAAAAACATGCTTCTCTCAGCTGGTACCAAGCTACCACAATGATGATACATTCTGGAGAACTATCTTAGGTAAAATAATGGTGGTATTGGATACAGGATGTAGATGACTGTCTATAAGGGTACGTCTATACTTACCCGCTGGTTTGGCGGCAAGCAATCGATCTTCTGGGATCGATTTATCGCGTCTTGTCTAGACGCGATAAATCGATCCCGGAAGTCCTCGCCGTCGACGCCGGTAATCCTGCTCTGCGAGAGAAGTAGGCGAAGTCGATGGGGGAGCCTGCCTGCCGCGTGTGGACCCGCGGTAAGTACCTTTAAGTTCGAACTAAGGTACTTCGACTTCAGCTACGTTATTCACGTAGCTGAATTGCGTATCTTAGTTCGAACTGGGGGGTTAGTGTGGACCAGCCCTAAGTATGCCATTAACAAATTTTTACAAATCTTATGCAATAAAACACCTTGTTCTCTCAATATGAGAAAAGCCAGCCCAAAGATACCCAATACTTACTTGACCCAAATATTGATCTATCTCCACATTGCCTTGAGGTCCATCAGCCTATTGCGACCACAGAACTATGCTCCAATCTCACAGGGCGACTATCAGTATGACTTTTTCTGTGGAACAGCTGCTGCTGTAGCATGGGGAGAAGAAAGAAGATTTAGTTCCTGATCCAAAGCCCATTAAAGCCAATGGGAGTCTTTCCATTTTCTTCAGTGGGATTTGGATCAGGCCTTAAACGGGAAAAAAGGGGTCCCAGAACTGAAAACCCAAGAGCACTCTGTTTTGCCAAATTCTTGTTCCCTGAACAATTGGCTTGGAGTGGTGGGTTTCCCCAGTTTATACCCCTCCCATGGTAGGTGAGAGAGTGTATGTTAGGAAGGAAAACATAATCATGAGAAGGCAATCAAACACAATACACTAACATTTCCAGAAGGGGAATGACAGAAGCATGTTGGTGGGGGACCAACTCAGAGTTGATAAACACAGTTTTAGGATTTAGCTTAGGTTTTGCTTAGGAGGAGGTTGTGTGTGCATGTTCCTTATCTGTTAGACTGTGAATTCCAGTTGGACTAATTATTTCTATTGGTTTTTATGCAATTAATTTAATAGCTTCAGAATGCTGAGGAATTTAATAAGAGAATTCAAGCAATGGTTCCATGTGTGCAGGGGCTTTTTTATAAATTCTTTTGTATTATAATCTCTATACATGTCTTGCAGTTACACTGATCCTAAAATTAGATTTTAAAAATTACCCAATGAGAAATATTGCTGATATAGTCTCCAAGTCTCATTTTGTCACACTTAGTGATAGGACCATTACACATTGTGCACCAGGTTCAGCTACGTCTCTTCACAAATTGCTTCAAACATGGCTAAGCAGTTTGCAACAATCACCTGCCCACAAACCTCACTTCTTTTCTCTTTCCACTCTACTCAGGTCAAGCGAGATTAAATTTATGACAGAAACAAATTCTACAGGAAACATAAAAAACAAAAATATACAAAAAAAAAGCCCATGTTGCTGAGTCATAAACATTACCAATAAGAATTGTGAAGTTATCTTTTCGTTGGTGGTGTAGCATCCAAATAGCAGCTTTCTTGCACACTAATCTTCAAAAGTAGAATTCTGCAGTCTAACAGACAATTAGTATAGTGCATATTAAAAAATAGGCCCTGGAAGAGGAGGTGGCCACTAATTAATAAAATAGGGACATAAATAGCTATAAATATTTAAGCTTTATAGTTTAGATTTGTTTGTAGAGGTAGCTATTAGCTTGTTTCTGAGATGGTAAATTCCTGCATAGTACAATGCAGTACTATAGGCAGCACCACTGTGAGTGGAAACAAAGAGCCCCAGGCAGCCCCACCCTCTACCATTCTCTCCTGCGACAACACCCCTTGTTCACAAAGCCCCTTTCAATTATATTCTTTGTTTGTAATGTTTACTTTTTTCATTCAAATCTCTCTCCCTCTCAGTCCCAGTCTTTCAGACAACCAGCTAGCTGGAGCCAGCACACAGAGAGAGAGAAAGAGAATGAGATATAACACATGCCTATCTTTAGAAAAACAAAGCAAAACCAATCCAAAAACCATCCCAGCCTCAGCCCCTTAAATAATGTGTTTAAATAAATTCCAGTTTTTACCAGGAATTTACAATTTTGCCCCCATTTATTACCCACATATCAGTGTTTCCCATCTCCCAGCACTAAAACAGGCAGCCTGATCATACAGATATAATTTGCTCAATGAAGGTCCCTCTTCTTAAATCTGTTTTCTTTCCAGTGTGGTAAAATGGTTGTTTGGAGATGAGTGACACTTCTCACTGGCCAAAGATGCCAGAAGTAAACATCCACTGTGCTCTGTTCCAGGACATCTCTGCTTTTAGCCATTGTTTAGTTTTTGTTTTACTTACTTACTTATTGTTATTATTAACCAAAAGTAGTTATCTCCCTTCATGTTTGGGATATAATACAAAGTGCATATCACATTGTACCGCAAAATGTGACTGCCCTGCTCTAACCTGACAAAATATGATAAAGGTATGGTGCTGCAAAAGGTTTCTCGTGTAGATTTCCAGGTCCAGGTTTACAACTGTAGAAAGGAGACAAAACAAATACAAACTGTATTCAAAAAAGCTTTTCTTAGTATCAGTAGGCAAAATTAATCAAGATACAGGCATGAATGGTTTGATCTGGAAGTGAGAATTGTCACTCATGCAGATGTTACCCTATAAACCTGGGAAAGCAGGTTTTTGGGCAGCTTTATGGGGCTGGACCAACAGTTATATGCTGGTTATGGGTATGATGCATACCAGCAAATTATATATGAAGGAGTTGCTTTTAAAGTGATAATTAAAAATAATAAATAAACAACACATTTATCCTTGGAGAATTCTCCTTAAAATTGTCCTTTTAATTCCAATTATCAAAGATTTGCACACAAATATTAACATTTTCAGTGTAAAATACTCCTCCTTTGTTGCAAGTGTAGTTTCTATATTTATTTTAACTGTAAAAACAAACCTTGAGATCAGAAGATACAGTTGAATAAATGACAAACTCATAAGTATACATTTGAGATGTCAAAATTGTAATCAGTGACTTAATCAGATCTATCTGCTTGTCTTAAATATCAAAATAACACAAGCCCAGGATAACTATATTCCATTTATGTCTTAAGAAAAAAAGAGCATTCTTCTTAAACAATTGAACCAAAAAGGATACTGTGAGTGTGTGTTTACATATAATATAGCATATAATTACATATGCTGTGAGCTTTGGCATATATTTACCACTCAAGTCAATGTTTAATTAAGATATTACTATTTTATTGTTATATTATATTATAAATAATCAAAAGAGAAAAGTTTTCCCCCTTTAAATTTATGCATCCTCTGTTATAAAAAAACCCTGGGTCAATAATGTCTTCACAAAATTACATATACTCTCAATAAGGAACATCTGCATTCAAGCCATTATGGACCTTAAAAGTGGTAATAAATTTAGTCACTGGTAAATGAAAAGGTTTCACAGATGACTTAATTTGCTGTGGGAACCTGAGTTTCCTCTGATGTGTAGCCTCCCTATTTTGCAGCCTGTGACCTTCTGCACTATCCACCTGCTGGAAGCCATGTTTGATTCTCTGACCAGGGAGATGCCTGCTTGACAGCAGAATGGTATCATAGGACAGAGTGATGGAATTTTTCTTTCTCTGTCATCATTAAGGGGGTTCCCCCTATGGTGAAGGGAATGAAAAGTACGATTTAATGTTCTCTGGAGAGTGGCAGGGGAAAAAAGGCTCAAAGCTTCACATGCTGCTTTCTGAGTGGGCCATTTCAGTCCTTGTGGCGAATGGGATGTCCCTGTGGAATTTACCATAGACTGGCCTGAAAAGAAAAGGATTAAGACCCTTTAAAGGATGGAAATGTAACAAAAGGAGCACTTTTATGATGTAGCAGCATAAAATAAGGGGCTCTATTGTGCAGCTGATTGCTAAAGATCTTTGAATTGAGCAGCCTACGTTGTAGGCCCTGTTCCCTGAGGGTTTAGAGGCTTGTGCAAAATGATATGTCTACACTAGAATAAGAATATGGCTCTAATTTAGGGGCAAATAAGAGATTATTCGTTTGTTTCTACATCGTTTTTTTCCACACCTACCGAAAAGTGGCCTGTAGGGAGATTATACTCTAGTGAAAGTTGCTGCTAATTAAAACAAGTAATTAGTGTTCCTCCAGGCTTTGCGGTTTCACTCACTTTTGCCCGCCAGACAACATTAGTTTAAAAGCAATCCAATTGCTAGCAATAACACACTGTAAAAAAGTCATTTAACAAGTATATAAGTGTAAGGTTACAGTTCAGCCTTTGATTTATCTTTTCTGGGCTATTTAGAAATGTTATAGCAAAGTTAAAGGGGGGGGGAGTTAAAATGTTATTTTTTTCTTTACAATGTTTTTAATTAAAAAGTCATGTCACTGCAGTTACAAAGATGACACAGAAGCTGTAGGAGAGAGCGTTCCAAAACAACATTAGGAAACCAGAATTGGATTTAATACATTTTTCTGAGAGAACCCTCACTTAGCATTTTGTAAACAGATCATTTCATTAAGTCCTTTTGTTTCCTCTCCCGCCGCCGCTGAAATGAGGACTTTTTATTGACTCTGACTTTCATTGAAATGAATAGGAGCAGTAGAGTTTAACATATTATTACTTCATGTTGTCATAAGACAAAAATGATTATGTGTATATGTTGTTGTTCTACCAAAAGGCTTTACAATCTAAGGAGATTAATATCAAGGTTCAGATGCGGCACTATTTTAAAAAAAGTGATGATGTAGATATTACCAAAATGTGGAACATCAGTTATGCCTCTGGTCCATTTGGTTTCTTTGCTGTATCCTTCCGTAATTGCCTGCTGCTGACCATGTGTATCAAAATGTTTTCTAAATCAATGTCACAGAGAAATATATTCTGTAGTTTATGTACAAACATGATGTTTCAGTTTAGAATGGACAAACCAAAAGGGTTAGTTATTTTTCAGAAATGGGCACATATTGGCATATGTAACGCGTAGCTGGAAAATCAGGGGCAGCAATCAAAGTGTATGCAGATGATTTCTTCCTTTAAAAAGAAGGCACTGTTTTTTCTAATGCTCAACCAATTGACACTGATTTTATTTTCAGTTTAGTTTATCTGGTATTTCTGTTGATGAATGAAGCAGAAAGAGGAAAATATGATTTTTGATAAGCTAGAAAAGCATTTTACACTGATAAATAGAAAAAGATTGTATAGCAGTCACATTGCAAGGGATGTTATTCAACAATGAAGTGTCATTTAAAATGGGATTCCCCCCTCCACTCCCCCACTCCCCCCGTCAGATACCACTAGAAAAATCTGTGCAATTGGACCTACTGTTTTTGCAGACAATTTTAAATACACAAAAAATGCAGTTTATAATCACAAGCTAAAAAAGAGGAAATATCCATTTGTTTCTATAATCCTCTCCCCCGCCCCCATTTTTTCCCCTCCTGCCAAAACTTTTATAATGCGTCTGAAGGACATCATCAATCAGGTTTATTTATGAGGAGTGAGGTAGGGTTTCTAATAGGATGTTTGATCGTAATAAATAACTATTTTAGGAGAATGCATGAGTTGAATGGCAGGATTTTAGTTTTACACACTAAGCACAATGTTATATGAAAGAAATGAGTTTGTTTTGTTTGACATCTCATTCTAAGAATAAACATAGTGGATAAAATTATATTCTGGTTTGGCTCTTTCCCCTCCTTTAGTGATAGGCACATGGATAAATCACCAGTCCCTTCAATTAGTAAATATGACACTGAAGGTTTTGTTTTCCCTTTTAAAAAAGGTGAAATGTTTTTGTTTCTTTTAGTAGTTTAATTGATGTATGTACAGATTGTTTGTTTGCTTCCAGACCTCCTCTTGATATTCAGAGCTATCCACAGATAGCTTTTTGCATACTAAAAAGCTTCCCTTTAAAAAAAAATCAGCATTCAACAGTTTGTTATTGAATTTAGGAGACATATATATATATATATAATTCTATTTTGATCCTAGAGTCTGCATTTATTCTCAGTGCCAATGTGCTATGGACTACAACTATAGCAGAACAAAGCACAGGGCAGCAGAGGGCAGAATCTGCTACAACTTGTATGGCCATAGTAAACTCTTTATAGCACAGAACCATAAGGGACAGTATAATAGCTCTAATTTTATGTAGTAAGCCATATTTTCACAACAACTCCATTATAATACAAATGGCAATCTTCAGAAGTAATTTAGGAACAGCAACAGTATTAATGCTGACTCCAAGAAAAGGAGAACAATTTCCCTATGCAATCCAGTTTCAGTGCCCTGATGGCTTCTGTAAGTGATTTTAAT
Source organism: Terrapene triunguis (assembly GCF_002925995.2). Lineage (NCBI taxonomy): Eukaryota > Metazoa > Chordata > Testudines > Emydidae > Terrapene > Terrapene triunguis. Next base: position 50,492,759 of record NW_020664420.1, read on the forward strand.
GCTGCTTTGATTCTATTTTAAACACAAGTTGACCTTAAAATTCCACCATAACTTAAATGTGTGTTTCTTATGCAATTCTGTTTATTTCAAGTTACTGTTTTTTCACGTACGTTGACTTGGAAATGGCTGCATACTCAAGTTTATTTCTACCCAGGGCACTTTTCTAAGCCATTTCCAGTATACCATTAGTATCAAAGTGGAGAATCTCAACATCTTGCTGCATATACTGTATAGTGGAGTGACCAACAGGCATTCTGAAAAATATTTTAAAAAACATAAACTATCCAAATAATTCATTTTAGTTTCTTCCTGCTGACCTAATCTGAAAGTATTAGGTCACCAACATATATTTTTAAAGGTGGTTCTTCAGCACTAAAATTGTCACTTTCTTCTTCCATTCTATACACAGACAGTGATCAACTTTTGTAACCTTTCCTCACATAACACCCAATGCTGAAGTCAATCAGCCACCGTGACCCTCACAGCTTAGCACACATTCCAAGGAAACAATGTTCATATGAAGTGACATGGTAGAAATTAATGCCTGGCCACTTCTTCACACCCTGTTACACTTCTCTTTTAAGTTTCTTCATCAACAGGTATATGAACTGGTTTTAAGAGGGTCTTTTCTCTCTCTAAAACTCTACTCCATGATATTTTTATAGTATTTTAATGGACTTTCAGAAAAATACTTTATGACAGAGAACTGAGCCAATAAGATTAGTCTCTAAATGTCAATAACAATTTTTGAGGGCATGTAAGCAGACCTGTTTTTGAAAAAGATGTTCCCATTAATTCCCTCATGATTCTCACCTTTCTGAATGCATTCATAAAAAGACCATATCCTTACTGTTGTTCCTAAAGATCATGGCTGCACTGAAGTCAAAACTTCCTTCAGTGATTTCACCCCATCTGTTTTTGGTGGACTAGAAGAGTTAGCATTCAAAACCAGCAAATTAAATATAAAAGTAGACTGGAAAACGTAGGTGTACGGTCCATAAAATGTGTGTCCCAGATAACAAAAGTAGAGACATATTGTATTTTCATTTTCCTAGCTGTAGTAAGAAAAAGTAATTATAATGCTGAATGAATTGTTTTTTCAATTTGGTGGCTAAACCAAAAAAGCCACCCTTTACCCTCCTGCCCCCCCTCTTCCCCTTCATGATATTAGTGTGGATTAGTGAGCTTCTTCTGTACACTGAAGTCTTAAGTGTCCATAATAACTTGTTGTCCCCAGTGTTCAGCTCCCTGCTATGACTGGGATTGATTCAAAGCAGCCTGACTCAAGTCTAATTTTACCAGAACAATTCCACACATCATTCACTGAGTGTTTGTGTTCACTTTACAATACCAAATGTTAAATTATTTCAAACAGTGGGTGGGTCTGATCCTCAGCTGGTGTAAATCAGCACAGCTCCATTTAAATTAACACTTCACCTCTGGGACATCACCTCCATTGTTAGAAAGACCTGGCCTAGGTTACCAGAAGTTAAAGCTCTGTTTGGAAAATTTCCAAAATCACAAGAAGAAAACAAGAGCTGTGTTACATTTTGTTAGTAAGGCATCTTTAAAAAAAATCAGGTCACATCTTGCTATACCAAGTTACACCAGCTGAGGACTTGGCCCCGTGTTTTTAAAATGATCTGCTAACACAAACAATCCAGCAAGTGCTATCTTTATGTGGTGCTGGGGTATTTCCAAAAGTAATTGTATGTGAAAGTCATTGAAGTGGTGGTCCTGATACTGTGTACGTGTGTATTTTTGTACTGGATTGTAGGTGTTTGATGCCAATGGCAGGTTCAACCTCCTTACTGAGGCCTTCTCTACGCTACAGAGTTTGGTCTACACAAATTACAGCCACGAAAGATTTTATGTTGCGCAGGCGCATACACACTTGGCTGCTTGGGTAGGTGCTACACATACTCACCAGGAGTGCTTATGTTGATGCAAAGAGTGGTGCACCATCGGTAGGTATCCCAGTGTGCCCGTGCCACCAGCTGGCACAATGGGATACTTTAAGACATTTTCACAATGCTTTGTGGAATAGTAGCAAATCCCCCAGGGATTCTTGGGAGCTAGGTATTAAGTTAACTCTATGCCACTTTCCACGTCACATAATACTTTCCACATCCCATAATTTTAGTTCTGTTTAGTTTTTTTAAACTCCTATAGTCCTGAGTGGTGCTTTTCAGTCTCCGCCATCTTTCTGACAGAAGCATGCAGCCTGCAAAGCTCAGCACAATTCTCATGTGCATTGCTAATCCAGGATGCATGTTCTCTAGTATTTGCACAGCTTGAGGGAGTACTGCTACAGTTGGGATTGCAATGACAACAATGTGGAGATGTTCGAACACAATAACTGGATGTTAATAGACACAGCCAAAAAGGTGCCAGGTTGTTGCTGGCATCCACGGGGTAGCTCCACACAGTGGAGTGCCATTTTGGGGCCTGAGAAATGAGCACAGACTGTTGGGATTGCACTATGATGCAGGTTTGGGATAATGAGCAGTGGCTGCAGAACTTTCAGATACAAAAGGCCACATTCTTGGGGCTGAGTGCCAAGCTTGCTCCCATATGCACCAACTCCATGGATGCTCCCGGGCTGGAGCACCCACGGGAAAAAATGGTGGGTGGTGAGCACCCACTGGCAGCCCTTGATCAGTGCCTCCCACCCCTTCCCCACACCTCTCGCCCGCCACGGATCAGCTCTGTCGCAGCATCAGAAGGCGCTGGGAGGATGGGGGAGGAGCAAGGGCGCAGCATGCTCAGGGGAGGGGGCAGAACTGGGCAGGAAAGAGGTGGGGTGGAAAGAAGCAGGGTGGGAGTGGGGCATTGGGGGAAGGGCTGGAGTGGGGCATTGGGGGAAGGGCTGGAGTGGGGTGGGAGGAGCATCCCCCCAACAGATTCAAAACTTGGGGCCTATGCTTGCTCCAGTCATCCACTGCAGGGACACCAAAATGAGAGCTGCACTGATAGTTGAGAAGCAAGTGACGATCACATTCATGAAAACTTGCAACACTGGATTGCTACTAGTGAGCAGGCAATCATTTTGTAGTTGAAAAATCCACAGAGGGGACTGTTAAGTTCCAAGTATATAAGGCCATTAAATATCTCCTGCTACACAGGACTGTGACTCTTGTTAATGTACAGGAAATAGTGGATGGATTTGCAGCAGTGGAGTTCCCAAACTGCGATGGGACAATAGATGGAATGCATATCCCTTTTTTGGCATGAGCCTACCTTGCCACAAAGTACATCAACAGAAAGGGCTACTTTTCTATGTTTATGCAAATGTTAGTGGATCACCAGAGATGCTTTACTAATATCAATGTGGGCTGGTCAGGGAAGGTGCTTGATATTTGCATTTTTCAGAACACAAGACTTTTCAAATAGCTGCAAGCAGGGACATTCTTTCCTGACTGGCGGATTACCATTGGCAATGTCAAAATGCCAATAGTGATTCTGAGGGATCCAGTCTATCCCCCCTTGCTTCCCTGACTAAGTGGCCACCTTGACCGAGCCAAGGAAAGATTCAACCACCAGCTCAGCAGGTGCAGAATGACTGTCCAATGTACTTTTGGTAGATTAAAGGGATGCTGGTATTCTTTACTCATTAGATCGGATATCAGCGACAAAAACATCCTAATGGTTATAGCTGCATGTTGTATACTGTGTAATATCTATGAGGCAAAGGGGGTGGGGGGAAACTGCCACCAGGGTAGATGGAGGTTGAGCAGCTGTCTGCTACATTTGAACAACCAGACACAAGGGCTATTAGAAAAGCCAACCGTGGAGCTGTGCAGCTGAGGGAGGCGTTAAAAGAGATTTTAACAGTCAAGTTCTGCGTTGCTTTCATGAAATAGTGTCTGTCTTGTGTACTTTAGATTATACATTATATGGGTCTTTGCCTCCTACTATGTATTCTGCAATGCTTGGTGTGAACTAATAAAGATACTCTGGCTTTCCAATAACTTTATTCTGTGACAAACAGCAGTTAACAAAATTAAAGTGCAAATAAACACATACAAGGTTTTTAAAAAAAATGGTTGAAGGTGAACCACAGTTTACGATATGAAGTGAAAACAGTAAACAGTAAACATTTATGTCCATGTATGTAAATAGTCATTCAGTGTAGTTCATTGTGGCTACTAGTTTTACTAGTAGCTATGGTTCGCCTTCTTGTCCCTAAGTGTGGAGTGATAGGGGACAAGTGCCATATTTACCATATTTACTCCATGCTCAGTGCTCTCAATACCCCCAATGATACAATGAGAGCACTGAGCATGGAGTCTTCCAATTATTGAAAAGGGTGCTGATTCTGGCAACTTTGGGCCTGCAGTACTTGTGTTTTGTTACCTGAGCAACCCAATTATGTGCTGCAGCAACTACTCTCTCTTCATTCTTGGTCCTTCTCCTCATTGGCATTTTGAAGGGCCCTCCAAGTACTTTGATCACAGTCCCAAGGCAATTGTGACTTGGAGGATCTTGCAGAACATATCCTCACTAGCACTTTTCTTTCTCCCGATAAGGGGCAGATGTTCAGTGGGCATGGAGTGGGGACCCCTCAAGGCCATCGTGCCAGAATCTACTGATAAAACCAGACAGATACGCCATTGCATGTTGCTATAAAGTTTAGCCCCTCCTTCAAGAGTATGGGTATAGGGAAATGGCAGTGAATATATTGGCACTATATTCACAGGCAGAGGTGAATTTGGCTTATATCCCACTCCTGAAGATTATAAAGGCACAGACAACCCAACTGCTACTGGCCTCCCTGGGCCAGTATGCTGCTAGCTTGTTTACTTCAGCAATGCTAGCTGAATTCATTGCGGAGTGGCATGAGAATGTCTACTATTACAGGAGAAGAAACAAGGCTGCCATCCCTGGAAATCTTTGGGAGAGGCTTGCAGAGTATTTTCATGAAAGTTTCAGTGAGATCTCAGACAAAACATGTCCCCCACTGCCTAGCCCAACAAGCCAAAGAAATGAAAAATGGATGCCAATGCTACCTCTGTATGTTCTTCCTCTGCCTGAGCACAGGATACTGATCTGATTTGGATTGTGTAACTGGACTGCCACACTACCCTTTTTAGAATGTATTCCCTAACATTTTTTCCCCTCACATACAAGTATGGATATTAGGAAACACTGTTTCACTAGGAGGGTGGTGAAGCACTGGAATGGGTTATCTAGGGAGGTGGTGGAATCTCCATCCTTAGAGGTTTTTAAGGCCCGGCTTGACAAAGCTTTGGCTGGGATGATTTAGTTGGTGTTGGTCCTGCTTTGAACAGGGGATTGGACTAGATGATCTCCTGAAGTCTCTTCCAACCCTAATGTTCTATGATTCTAAGTAAAGCAATGAAAAGTCAATATCTTTGAAATCAACTTGCAGATGGGCTGGCTTCCTTTTTTAAATCGGAAACAAATGGGGGAGGAAAGGAGGAGTGAGTGAAGGAGGGAAATTGGTTTGAGGGAAAGGAAAAGTTTGTGTGTGTGTGGGGGGGAAGAATCATAAGAAATAAAGCAAATACACGCTTACCCAAACTCCCTTCATCAGTAGGCTCATCTGTGCTCACCAGGCGGGACTGATTAGATACCTATAAAGATTCAAATAGTTCTTGGCTTTCAGCATGGCTTGAGTCCCTTGCAGCATCTCCCACTCTTCCCCTCTTTGCTGTTCATGGTAGGACTCTCCACTTTGGGCTCCTCCAACATATCCACAGTGGTCTCTCGGTGCTGCTGGAGTCACCGCCAAGTATGACATGCAGTTCATGTGAAAGCAGCAGGACTGCAGGGCAGGACTGGTTTCTTGTTGCCCTCCATTGCTTTGTGTTATCCCTGGTGTAGTTCCTTCACTTTCACCTGGCACTGCTGCTGATCCCTGTTGCGCCCCTTTGCCAGCATCCCTCATGCAATTTTCTCATAGATGTTGATGTTTCTATAGCTGGTCCAGAGCTGTGCTTTCACAGCATCTTCTCCTCACAGGCCGAGGAGATACAATATTTCTTGCCTGCATCTAGCAGTTTCTCTCTCTCTCTCTCTCTCTCTCTCTCTCTCTCTCTCTCTCTCTCT
>NW_020664420.1:50498840-50500100 GCF_002925995.2 Terrapene triunguis
TCTCTCTCTCTCTCTCTCTCTCTCTCTCTCTCTCTCTCTCTCTCTCTGTGGTTGTGGTTGCTTGGGCAGTCAGACACACACAATAAAGGTGCGCTGCTAGGTGTGCACGCCAAGGTGGGCAATCAGGAAAAGTCATTTCAAAAATAATATTGGGGCTTTGCGGGGGAAGTCTTCTAGTCTCCGTGACCCCTAGGCAGTGGAGTTCAAAACTGCGAACAGAGCAGGCCCCATTGCGGGGGCAGGTGCATTGTGGGACAGCTGCTGGAGGACTGTTAATGTACACATTCCAATTATTGGAATGTGTACACTCATACTGCTTCAACCTAAGTAGGTCGACCATGACTCTGCATCACTTGACGAGGTGGTGTTACTGTATCACCAAAGCAGGCTGCTTATGTGGGAGGGAGACAAAATTTGTGTGGACACATGCATAATTACGTTAACACAACTGGACTTACATTGACCTAACTTTGTAGTGTAGACTAGACCTAAAAAAGTAGTAAAATATGTTTCTGCTGGTCATGGCATTTGAATGTGTTCAGCTTGCCTCACAATGTATATAACTTCAGAATCCATTTCAATAGCATCTGATCATTGCCACCTACAATAGGGTTACCATTCGTCCGGATTCCCCCGGACATGTCCGGATTTTAGAGCTAAAAATAGCGTCCGGGGGGAATTTCTAAATGTCCGGACTTCCCCCCCGGGCTCCGACAGCCAGAGACAGCCCCTCCTTCCCCCTGCAGCAGAGATCGCTCCCTCCCTGCATTTGCAGATCACCAGCCGGCCGTTCGCACTGGCAGTCTGGAGCTCCTCCCCCGCTCCTTCTCCCCGGCACGCTGGTCTGAGCGGCAGAGTAAGGAGGCCAGGGAGTCAGAGAAGGGGCAGGGAGGTTCTGGAGGGAGCAGTCAAGAGACTGGGGAGGGGTCGGGCGTTTGGGGGGGGGCTTTCTGGGGGTGGGGGGGTGGATAAGGTTTTGGGCAGTCAGGGTACAGGTAGGGGGTAGGATCCTGGGGGGGGGCAGTTAGGGTGGGGGGGTCTCAGGAGGGGACAGTTAGAGGACAAGGAACAGGGAGGCTTAGGTAGGGGGTGGGGTTCTGGAGGGCAGTTGGGAGCAGGGGTCCCAGGAGGGGGCAGTCAGGGGACAAGGAGCGGGGGGGGTGTTTGGGAGTTCTGGGGGGGCTGTCAGGTGGCAGGGGTGGGGAGAGGGATCGGAGCAGTCAGGGGACAGGGAGCAGAAGGGTTTAGATGGGTCGGGAG
>NW_020664420.1:50500200-50503858 GCF_002925995.2 Terrapene triunguis
GGGGCTGTCAGGGGATGGGGAGTGGTTGGATGGGGCGTGGGAGTCCCGGGGGTCTGTCTGGGGGTGGGGGTGGGGGTGTGGATAAGGGTTGGGGCAGTCAGGGGACAGGTAGGGGGTAGAGTCCTAGGGGGCAAATTAGGATGGGGGGAGGGTCTCAGGAGGGGACAATCAGGGAACAAGGAGCAGGGAGGCTTAGGTAGGGTGTGGAGTCCTGGGGGGCAGTTAGGGGCAGGGGTCCCAGGAGGGGGCAGTCAGGGAACAAGGAGCAGGGGGAGGGTTGGGGTTCTGAGGGGGGCGGGGAGTGGAAGGGGCGGGGCTAGGGCAGGACTGGGGCGGGGCTAGGGCAGAACGGGGGCGGGGCTCCTCCCGTCCTCTTTTTTCCGTGCTGAAATATGGTAACCCTAACCTACAAGTGCTCAGTGAGATGCTTTTCTGGTCTCAAATCCAGTCCAATTCATAGTAAACAGTTGCTAGCATTATACAAACTACCATCACAATTAGCCTCATTTGGTTCATCTGTTGGCAGTCTCAGCAAAAGTAGCTGGAAGGCTAGAAGAAAGAACCTGGTGGCAGCAGCCAGGCAGGGTGAGCTGTGAGTGCCCTGGGTGAAAGCACATTCAGGATTCTGGTTTGGAGCTAATTGAAATCTGAGAAAAAAAAAACCACACAAATTTAGTAATTGTTGCATTGTAAAAACTAGGATGACTAGACAATACCAAATGTATATGGCTTTGTACTTTTGCTGCAGTAAGGAAACTGCAAGATGTGTGCCCCTGCAATTGTGTATATGCATGGTAAAAAATAACCACTCTGAATTTTAGTCCTTTCCTACATATTTTGAGGGTTTGGGGCACGCATTGTGGGTGCAAGTTAGTCTTTGGCATCAGCTCCCATTTGTTTCAAAGAGAATATCACTGGTGTAACTGAGGGCAGAATTGGGCCTTCAGTGTTTAGGAGTTTGAGGGGCATTCTGAGAGAGCCCAAGATGTTATTGGCACAGAGACGACTACTTCCTCACTTCTATTAGTGGTCTTGCCAATTTAGGGGATCCTCCAATGTCCTACAACTGTTGTTATGGCTCCTATGCCTCCTCACTAAAATCCATAGCTGCTTCCTGTCAGTCTCCAGCTGGACTACTGGCAGCTGGATGACCAGGCAGTCCTGGGATCAATGAAGCAACAAAGGCAGCTTGACCTCCCACACTCAACTGAATTGTGCTGTGAGTTCCTTAGCAGCAGCTGAGAATTGGGAGCATTACTATTTTACAATGTCAAATTTGATCCATTGCAATGAATGGAAACATTATTTTCTGGTATTTGCTGTAAGGTCAACTAGACTTAATTTTAGATCACTTGTTTGAGTTGAAGTCACTATCCCTAATACAGGATGTTCCATGGCCAATGTAGAACATATTATCAGTGCATTTGCACAACATCCACTAGTACAGCTCGCATCCTTGCTGGCCACCTCTGCAAAAGAGTCAAGGACTGAATGAGCACAGAGAATGAACTCCCTTCTTCCACCTGGAGTTGGTTCTTCCCGAACAAGGTTGAAGCACATCAAAAACAGGGATGGGAAACCTTACATTTTCACTGCCTGTGTGTTACTTGTTCTGTGGATAAATAGAACATAGGCCTTGAGTCTCTGGAGCTGTCAATCCAGCATTTTTCACAGGCACTAAATTCACTTTCAGAATTTAAAAGAAATTAAAACAAAAAACATAAAAAACCCAATTACTTAGGCATGGCTAGCAAATATCTACTTTAAACTCAATACCCATATCTTTCTCACCCTTAAATATGAACCCTGTACCAGGATCCGGTAACAGCAAGTTAACTTAACAAAAAAAAGGAAGCTCCATTAAGCATTTTATAACCATTCATGGAGCAAAATCATTTCTCAAAATTGTCTGCAAATTACAGCGTACTTCAGTCAGGAACATAGCTATCAGGGACGTAATCCCCTCTAGCATTGTTGGAAGAATGCCCTGTGCATATGAGAACAAAATCAGAGTTAATTTTAGAGATGTGTAGGTTCCCAAATGTTATGTACCTTCTACTAGCTTGAGAAGTAGAAGAACGTGTAAGGAATTCTAAACCTTGAGGAGTGGCAAATCTTTGTTTCCTTTTTGAGTCAAATTTCTCAGTTCCAAACTGATCTTAGTACCCATTATTGGTCATACATATGGAACACTATCATGGTGGCACATTAAGTAAAGGAAATTGAAAAAGTGAATTTAACTCTTTCCTCCTTGAGGGCTAGATGGTATCGGATAGGCATAGCCCTAAATAAGGGCTGGTGCAGAGCCACAGTAAAAGTTAGGCTGGGAGTGTCACACTCCTTTCCCGCTGCTCCCTTCAATCCATCAGCCCTCTCGACATGCTGAAATGGAGTGTGGAGTAGGGTCATGGCATGACTTTCTCTCTGCCCCTTCCTGGCTCCTTTGGGATGAAGTGCACCCTTGGAGAGCACACACAGGGGAGAGAAAGTAAAATTCCTTGAGCACTTCCCCCTGTACCCATACGAGGGCCATTTAAAATCTTATTCCAAACTGTTGGAGTCTCTGAATTTCCTTCTCTGAACAGTTTTGTTCCTATTGGCTCCTAGAAAAGCACAAAAGGTTCATTTTTACAATTAATTTTCCAGCCAGCACCTAGTGTCAGAATCTGGAGAGAGATCTGCTGAAAAACTGGTCTGGAAACTGATAGCTGAGAAGTAGTAGCTTCTAGAAGCTGCTAACGCAGATGGATGTGTGTTTGCCCTCTAAACTATTTGAAAATCTTTCTGTGTTAAATGAAAGGTAAACATGTTAAGGAAATCCAAATGGGGGCTTCATAATTCTTCAGTACACAACAGGCAATATTTGGCATGAGGATGTGATTGATTTGCACTGGTAAAAGCTGTTTTGATTGATTCTCTGAAGAATCATGCTGGTAAGAGCCACAAGAAGGAAAACAGTGAATTTCCAGAGAGAGAACTGTTACAATAAAGTGCTGTTTGTAACTGAGGATTTTCATGTTAATGTAAATTGGATAGCTTTGGTGCTTATGTGTATCGGCTTGATCAGCATTTACTTGCTAACAAAATTAGAGAGGAAGAAAAACATAATAGTATTATTGCAACTCATTATATCTAGAAATGAAGCCACATAGCCTGAAAAAACTCTAACTGGTTTTAAAAAAATGCAGCAGCTCATCCGTTTAACGGCACAGGTTACTATGAGTATATCACTTCTGTGCTTCACTTTATGCACAGGCTCTCCATTGAATACAGAGCCTGATTCAAGGTCTCTTTCCCAATACTCGAGAATGGCACTATTTCCATCACCTTTCATGAGAGCTGCTCAGTGTAATTGTTGACGAATAGGGGGAGGCTTGAGAGTGGAGGAGAAACACATATCCCAGGAGCTAGACATAAACTATAGCATTCACTCCTGCAAGACATAAGAATGGCCACAGAACTGACCACTTCAGAATTAAACACAAAAGCCCTCTCTTGGACCGAGATGAGCTTTCTCACAATATTTTTTTTCCTCATAGATACTGTGACAGACCCAGACCAGTGGGGTACAGGAGTCTGGTAGAGGGCAAATATACTGGTCACTGGATGAGTAGTTTTCTGTTCCCTGAGTGACCAGAGCAGGGGCTGCACTAGAGTA
>NW_020664420.1:50503868-50737012 GCF_002925995.2 Terrapene triunguis
TTCCCCAACCCACATGGTGAATCTCTGAGGCAAGAAAATCCGCCAATGAGCGCAGGACCTACCAAGATAGAGGAGGAACTTTGTCACAATACACAATACACATGCACACAGCCACATGCAACAAAACTAGGGTGACCAGATATCCCAATTTTACAGTGACAGTCCTGATATTCAGGGCTTTTTCTATATGGGCGCCTACTACCCTCCACCCCATCCCAATTTTTCACACTTTCTATCTGGACACCCTAAACAAAACAGGCAAAAATATGACTGTCAATGAATCAAACAATTTCTCCTGTGAAGTGTGAAGGAAGAAAAAAGATACTGCTCTTGTTATACAGCCTTAATATCTATTTTTAAATACATAGACGAAGCTCAAACACGTTAATGGGAGTCGTATGTCAGATATATTTTACTTTAGTAGGAAGAAAAGTTCACAGAGCATTAGCAGATGTCATCACCCCAAAAAACAAGCCAGAAATGACTTTAGGATTTAATTTAAGTCCTAAGAAGTTATTATGTACCCGGAGCCCACTATAATGTAATAAGGAATCTACACATGAGAAATTAATGTGAAAGGGAAATGTTTTCTGAATACCTAGTGAATTTAAAGAAAATGGGAAGAAAATGTAATTTTGATTATAGATAAAGAAATATATAGTTAAAGCATTGCATGACAGATCATGTGAAGCCGTTAGTTCCCAGACGATCAGTGTAAACCACATGTACAACAGATTTAATATTATTATATCATTATATGTGCTCTAACCAGATATCTGGATGATATAGTCATTACAGGTGTAAATGAGAGAGATAATTTGAGAGACCTGAAGTCTGATGAAATATTTAACAAGATGTGACTTCTGAGTGAAAAAGGAGAAATGTGCCTTTGTCCAGTCAAAAGTGATTTATTTGGGTGATGATTTGATGTGGAAGGCTGAAAGTCTTTCCCAAAGAAAGATGTAATGTAACTATTCTTAGGAATCTGAGAGGAACATAAGAACATAGAAAATGCCATTCCAGATCACGCCAAGGGTCCATCGATTCCTGTATGCTGTCTCTGACAGTGGCCAGTTCCTAGTGCCGAGTACCTCCATAATGGACAATTATGAAATGACTTGCTCATGGAGGAAGCTTATTCCTAATTTATGCAGTTTTTGGCTCACTTTTTCCCTGAAACATTAGAGTTTTATATCCCTTTATGCATTTTAATCTTATTTATTAACTTGAGATGATTTTATTATTCATACCACAGACATGATCTTCTTTGGGAATCTCTGAGCTTCAGTTCCTTGTGGCTGTGAGTTTCACTGACTCATCAGATGTTTTATAAAAAGTATTCCTATTAGCAGTTTTAATTTTGTTGCCTTTAGTTTCATTTGGCATCTTGGTCTTTTGAGAGAGTCGTGCCTACCATTCATTTGTTTATATCCCTTTATCAAGTCTCTTCTTATTCATCTTCTATCTAAACAACATAGCACTATTTTTTTTTAAATCTTTCTTCACATGGTAGTCTTTCCATGTCTCTAATCATCTTCATTGTTCTCCCCCTGACTCTTATTGTTCAGAATGACCAGAATTCAAGAAAAAGGTAAGTATTCTCTCTTTTTCCCCCTATATATAGCCCATCCCATGTGCTCATGTCTTCTCTCTTCTCCCTCTCAACCCCCCCCCCCCCCCCCCCCGCCCCTGTGTGCAGGGTGAGCAGAGGCTCTCTGAGGCCTCTCAGCACCCTGCCCATCCTCACATAACAAAACCATTCTGCTCACAATCTGGTTCCTGCTTCCCCCTTGCTTTAAGGTGGAGAGTAAGCTTTGTCAGCCCTTCTTCAGGCATGGCACTTTCCCCCTTTTATGCTGGCACTGTGGTTAACCTTGGCAGGAAAGTAAGGGGCACCTTCATTGTGAGTGAGTGCAAAGGAATTAAAATACATTTGAGTTAGATCTTATTATTTGCAGATCAAATGTTGTTGAACTTTGAATATTTGGAATCAGGATATGTAAGTAAAACATCTCCCTTTTCTCTGACATGGAGGATTTGATTTCCCTCATTAGCCAGTGATGAATCTATTTCAGGTTTTTGGCCATCCGTGACTTCTACATAGAATGAAGACAGTTGAAAATGATGCTTCCCAGTTATGTCTTTTGCCTGCCTCAACTCCCCAAAAACTACCACCATCTAAAAGCTTTATTTGTACAGCAGGAAATAAATTTTGTATTTGCATTTTTTTTCAGTAATTTCTCAGTGACTGAACAGAGGCTAAAATGAAGTCTAGAAGCTTTGTCCATTTTGGCTAGAAGTACATGAGATACAATAAGACATGAATTAAGACAAGACTAGCTTGCATCTATGTCTAAATACATTCTGGATACAGCACTGTGCTGACACGCTGCTGGAATGAACAACTTCTAGAAGCTGGTAAAGATTATAATTGTTTTCTTTCTGAAATTCTTTTCTGATTTAAATAATGGAAGCATTTTGCTAAGGAAATATAAGGTTTAAAGCTGCACAGAGGATGAAGTTGTCCTCCATACAGCTCCATACCCAATATTTCCTTTGCAGAGAAACTCAAGATTTCAAAATTTGTTTTTGTTCAGATTCAGAACAAAACTCCAAAATTTTGCATAAAAGAAAATTTGGATCGGTCAAAATATTTTGTTGCAATAAAATTGAAATGCTTTGCTTCAATTTAATTATAATGCAAACAAAAAAATTGAAACAGTCATTTTGAAAGGAAAAAAAATCACACTTTCATTCTGAAAATATCAAAATGGGATGTTTTTACATTTTTTAAAACTTTTTTTTTCTTTTTCTTCCATACCAAAATTTTCACAAAACTGATACTATTTCCCAAAGTGTTTTTGATTTTCACAGCAGTGCATTCTCTGACAGAAAACTGTTCCATTGACATTTTTCCCACCAGGTCTTGTCAAATGTGTGTTTCAGGCCTCAGTTTCCAACAGTCACTTTTGGGGCAGAGAGAATCTTTAAAAAAATATTATTTTAAATTGTGTGATTTAAATCAGACATAGGTAATTTAAATTATATTAAAGCAGTTGAAACTACAATAAATACAATATATGTGTGTATTTAAATGAGACAGGTAGATGAGTCCGTTTAGAAAAGCTATTCAAATTAGTACAGACTGCTGGGAAACCATGACATAATTTGGTGTTGCATATATGCATCTGTACTTTGACTCTTTCAGCAATATTATATATTCTATTTTTTGCTTTTAGAACCATTAGTTTAACTCTCCGGAAAAAAAAAAGTGCCTTTAAAAATAAAATTAACAGACTTGCAGGGTGATATGTTGATGTATCTTTATCTGAAGCACTAGCTTTGGTTTTACATGTTTTCACTGCTCAATAAATTCGGGATTGTGTCTAGCTGAGGGCTCAAGATTACATTTGACAAAAGAGACTGAACTTTTAACCTTTCAAGAACCCCGATTTTAAAACTATTACTAATAACTGATATTCCTTTTGGCTTTTGTTTCATCTAAGTAAATTCTAAGCCTCACTGAGCGTGCAGATCTATATATGGTGTGTGTGTGTGTGTGTTATACACATACGCACTATCAATCTGAAATGACAAGAGGAGTCTCTTCAAGACTTACTAAGGAAAGCGATCGTAGAAGCCCCCACTTCACTGTGATTTCTAGCTGGCCCCTAAACTAAGAACTTCTGTGTCTTGGTTTCCAATGTGAACTCATTCACTCATGTACAAGCCAAGGGGTATTAGGTCATCCTCTGATTTCTAAACTCACATTGCCAGTTCAGCTATGCTGTCTGCCATCTAGTTACTGTCTAAGATCAGGCATCACTTCAAACTGATTGCACAATAGCATCTCCATTGTTATTTTATGATTCAACTTATAAAGTTGACAGGAAAAGAAGCCAAGTAAGAATAGATTTCTAGAACTATATTCACCTTTTGTCTTCATGCCCTTATACTCAAGATCTATAAATGGGCAGCAATCCAGATCTATCTCTGTGAGAGGCTCCAAAGTGGCATCTCTCTTTCTTACTCAGAGGAATAATGTGATGATCAGTGAACACTAGAGGGGGAGCTTAACCGTTCAGGAGAGTTAAATCTCCAGACCCTCTGGGAGAGGATCAGAATGATACTAAAGCTACTGACTTAAACAAGCAAAGTTAAGGCTTGGGCAGCCACGGTTCAGAAGTCAAGAGGTCAAGAATAGTAGAGAGCCAATTTATTGTCATTTTCCAAAAGGCAGCAAATCATAAGTAGAATTGGGAAGTTTAGGCTTAGCTTCTATGATGATGTGGTATATTTCAAAAACCTCTCTGGAGGCAGTTTAACATGAAGAGTAGGATTACAGTGATTTTTTTTTCCCAAGGACTGTCTGTCATTTAAATGTCTGAGGAATGATGGAATGAATTATCATAAAATTTTAACAAATTTGATGGCTCAACCAAAGGGGGAAAACAGACATTCCACTTATTGGGTTCTAATAAAACATGACATTTAAAATGAGTTTACATGGCAGTTAGACCTTTGCTTTTTTTCCCTCTGAGTCAGAAACGTTTGTATGTGGAGAGCAGTTATTTGTATCTGACGCTTGTCTGAGATAGGAAAACACACTTCTTTTTGTCCTCTACTCTGTGTTTGAATGACTTTGTGCTTGTTTTGCCTATTGCACGTTCATAGACTCTTAATTAAAAAATCTCACCTGTTTATGCTAGAATTTGCGCAAATCCTTTAGTATAAAAATGTGAATATGTATTTATTGCATGTTCTTTTATAGAATTTTATATAACTGTCACACAAACATCACATTGTTTTTATTTTTCATAGAAAAGGTTTCACTTTTTTACACTTGGTGGTGATTGAAATGTTCAAAACTTTACAATATAACCATAAATCTTTTTTACTAGTACTATATTTTTGTTCCAAATGAAATAACACTAGGGGCCAAACTCTAGCCAGCCTGTTTGCATGTGTGCAATGGTGCAAATGCATATTCATGTACTTTCCAGGTGCAAATCCTTTCAACCACCTTTTAAATTCTCCTCACCACACACTCACAGATGATAGAACATGCACTCACAAAATCCAATACAGGGAAATGGGGTTTGCTCGTGCACATTCTAACACACGTCTATGGAGGTACTAGAATCATTTAAATGCATGTGAATGGGTTTGCAACTGGAATGTGTCATGCATATATGTGCAAGTGCAATTCTGAGTACGCAAAACTAAAGTTCCAGGGATGAAAACCAAGCTTTTAATTCCTAAAATCAAATTACTCCAGGCTGCTCTAGTATGTCTACAGTGTAGTTGGGACCATGCCTCCAAGCCCGGGTGGAAAGACGCTCACTGGCTCTGCTCGAGCTAGTACACTAAAAATAGCAGTGTAGATAATGTAGCATGGGCAGTCACACAGGCTAGCCCCCCAGCTCCTCTGGTGGTCTCGGGTGACTAGCCCATACCACAGTGTCCACACTGCTATTTTTAGTGCACTTACTTGAGCAGAGCTAGTGTGCATCTTTCTATCTGGGCTGGGAGCATGCTCCCAGATGCAGTGTAGAAATATCCTTTGTGGGATCACTTTTCCCTCCACCTTCCTTTTCCACTCCTGCATATCGGCTGCACTCCATGACCCCCCATGCAGCTGCGAGTGGAGTTCACAAGAGATGCAGTAGAGAGTATGCTGCATTCCCTGGAGGGTGTAGCACTGAATGAAGAATTCCTCCTGGCACTGTCCCAGGGGCAGTGCAGCTAGTCATTGCCCCCAACAGGGACATGCCTAAGTGGCATAAATGGAGCCCAAATAATAAATATAATAATTAAAACAAGATACAATCACATTTTGTTCCTTCTTCAATTTGTTTACTACTTTGTATGCAGTGCTAATTCAATATATATTTACTAGAGAATTATATGTTGATATTATAGCTGCAAGGTAAAAGATTAGCAGGAATTAGGGAAGCATGGATCTGGTATCTAACATGGGTGCAGGTTTCTTTCTTCAAGAGTCTCTATAGAGGATTTTCCATCTTTCCTCCATTCTTTATATGAGAGGTAAGTATTTTTATTATGATAGCTTCCCTCCTATGAAGGCCCTGCCTCATGGTGACCAGTTAGCCAGACACAGCTTTCTTGGGAATGCTAGCATGGATCTATTCAGATTTACAATATTGCTTACAAAGATCTTAAATCTTATCTAAATTGAAAGTCATTGGCTTATTTAAAATATGTTTTTTTCTCCAGTTGGCTATTAACGATGCCTTATTAATTTTGTCATACATATAAATCTGTTGTTTTATGTATTTAAAGTTGTGTAACCTGTTGCAAATAATGTAAGAGATATAAACCATCATGCTTCAGGACTTAGGCCAACCACTAACTCAGGCCTGGTCTACACTACGACTTTAATTCGGATTTAGCTGCGTTAATCCGAATTAATCCTTAACCCGTCCACACAACGGAGCCAGTTACTTCGAATTAAAGGGCACTTAAAATCGATTTCTGTACTCCACCCCAACGAGCGGAGTAGCACCAAAATCGATTTTGTTAATTCGAATTAGGGGTAGTGTGGCCGCACACCACCGAATTAATGTGGTTAAAATTAATGGGGTAGTGTGGCCGCACACCACCGAATTAATGTGGTTAAAAACCGAATTAATGTGCTTAGTGTGGCCGTGCACAATCGAATTTATACAATCTGTTTCCCAAATTCGAATCATCTAAATTCGAATTAATCTCGTAGTGTAGACGTACCCTCAGGAGTTTAGGAAAAAACTCACCCAATTGGTATGCTCTTTCAGAATTGTCTATCTTGAGGTTTCTTGCATCTTCCTTTGAAACCTATATAATTGACTATTGGAGACAGAATACCACTACACTGATCCAGTCTAGGAATTCCTATGATTCTAGTGTTTCAGGAAAGGAGCATATCAGATGGATGATTATAAGAGGGATAAGAAAAAGTTTACATGTGGTGCAAATATAAGTTCTTTGTTGTCCACATCTAATATATCCAAATACTACTATGATAGCAGTATCCATCTGAATAGACCCATTCAAATTATAAAACATTAAAGAGATATGAATTTGGAAGGAAGAGCAGGCCACAACATGCATACAGACAGACAACGACCAGCATGTAGAGCCATAAGCCATCTAGTATATCTTAGTTAAATCTTCAGTTGTTCCCAGTCAGTGGGATGGTGGCCCATTTTGAGTTGCCACCAGATTCCAGGTTGGATATTTGTAAGAAAATAAAAGTAAAAATACTTAATCACTAAGGCTAAATTTTAAATATCAACAAATAAATAATACTGGCTGAAATCTGAACACTAGGGAGAATCACCATGTGGAAGAAGGTGACAGTTTCCACAGGAGACAGAAACCAGCATTATTTAATTACAACATATTAGGCCACATTTTTCTCTATTATATCAATGAATCCCCATTGACTTCAATGGAGTGGCACCACTGTAACTAAAATGAGAATTTGACCATTATTTTTAAGCGCTATTAGTTTCTCTTTGGACAGGATCTTCTTACTGCTGTGTCACTAACCCTTCTCTCCTCTCCCAGTTCTTGTTTCTCCCTGCTGCTTGAGGAAGGAAAATACCATATATAGCAGGGGTGGGGAGATCTTATTTTTCTTTCTCTCTCACTTACTTACGTTGCTGATGCATCATTTTATAATGAACTGGACAAATTGTGCCTGCTCTGTGCTAGGTGTTCCTATTAATACAATTTTGGGATATGAATCTTTTTCTTTCTACCTTGAAATTGTAAAACTAGATGAGTATGTAAGCAAATGTATCGGAAGAACATCAGAAAGATTAAATACTACTTGACACTGGAAAAAATGATGCAAAGAAAGATAAATCAATTATTAGAAAGCAAAACATTTCACAAACTCAGTATGACCCCAAGAGTTGTAAATCTGGATTTACATTAATGGAAAACTGAACCTAGAACCTAGTGAGTACTATTTGGAGAAGTTCTGGTTAATGAAGCAATCAAAATGGGAAAGCAGTTTAGAGAGCAAACATGATGAAGTTAAAAATGGCTCAAATGACTGTTTCAAGAAAATCAGTCTTATAAAAGGAAGTACTTATCTTTTTTTTCTTATTTAGAAGACAATGAAACCTTATTTAGCAAAATTATCATTCTATTGGAGAATTGGCAGTACCTACTGCTATTCACATTTTTATGAAAATGCTTGGGAATTCTGCTGCAAATAAACACCGGAAGCAGAACAAGTTGATGAGAGATCTGAGATTTTGTGTGTCAAATTTATTTAACTACAGTGTAGCAAGATGACTACAGTAGTGCACACACCATGATTGTCTTCTGTACATTCATAATTCTGGATTGTACTATTGTGTCATGCAATAGTTGGTTTTGTGATGGATGAATTGGAGGGAACCACTTGTGTAGTCCAATAGAACTTAATACAGATAACTATTACAGTAGTCATGGTCAAATCAACATTTACAGGAGAAAACAAAGCGTGATGTCTCCAGTATTAGTATTTGGTAACTGTTGGCAAGTGCTGACTTTCTAACAGAGACAATTATAAATCTAAATTAAATGGCTATATGTAGTTAGAGCCAGATTTTTTTAAGGTGTCCTCACAAATTGCACCTATAATATTTCATATCCAAAGTTTCGTGCTGTCACATAGTATCAAAATATGCTGTTGTTTGTTTGTTAGGGTCCCTTGTAAAGTGACTCACAGTTGCATCTGGGTCTGTGGCAAGCTAGGCTGGAACTACAAGGGAGTGGTGGCTCCCAGTTACTGGTGTGTGTGCGGGGGTGGGATGGGGAAGCTCCTTCAAAGACATTCACACCCTTTGAAGTCCTAGGCTGCAGAAAAGCAAGCTAGTTTGGTGTTGCAATGGAGGAGTGTATCCCAACACTAGTGCAGGAGGATTATCCTTTAAAAGGACCCTTCCCCCACCTCCTTCCAAAAGGTCTGGAGAGGGATGGGTAGATCTTGCACAGGGATTGTGCTGTGCTGCTACATATACTCTATCTTTACCATAAATGCTTTGCACTCTATGGTGAAAGTCACAACAATCTTTACTAATTAACATACAGTTTTTCGCCACTGTTCCTAAGTATATCCCCAGACCTGGCTCCCTCTGTGTATACCTGTCTATAAAAATTTGCAGAGTAGAATAATTTTGTGTATTAAAATCACAAATACTATCACTGGTGAGAGAGTCCCAGAGTGTCAAAAAGGTAAATAGCCCATGTCTTCATTTCTAAATGTATTGCAGAGTTGATCAATACTGGCTTTTAAAATTCACTAATTTTAAAAATAGTTTATAAATTAGTAAATTTTCTGAAGTTTCAGCAATTGCTGGACTTTAGGCCCATTTCCAAACTCCGGGGCTAAATTCATCACTGGCATATGTGGGTACAACTCTATTGAAATCAGTGACTTCTTTCAGTTACACCATTGTTGCATTGGAATGTTGGACTCACTATTATTATGATAGTACCAAGAGTCCCCAGCTGAGCCTGGGGCCCCATTGTGTTAGGCACCATTCAAAGGCATTTTAAGAAATATTCCCTTCTCCAAAGAGTTTCCAGTCTAAATACACAAGACAGATAAAGGGTTAGCAAGAGGAAGGGTTATTGTCCTCATTTTACAATTCAGGAACTGACGCACAAAGACTTTCAAAGGCACCTAATGGATTAAGGAGTCAAAGGCCTGTTGAAAGTCTATTGGACTCATGCACTTAAATCTCCTCCAAACAGCTTGCCCAGAGTCACACAAAGTCAGCACACAGCTAAGATGTGAATTTAGGTCTTCTGAGTACCAGATTAGTAATTTAACCATGAGACCATTCTTCCTCTTTTAGACTGTGAACTATGTTCTACCTTGCCTTCACTGAGCTGTTAGATGGAGGATTCACCAGTTTTAGTGGCAAGTTTATTCCTACAGGTTAAACTGTGTATTTTTGTAATGTTGCTATGGCCACTAAACCAAGTCATTATTATTTTTTATTATTAATGCTTTAATAGTGCCCGTTATGCAAGGGACTCAAAATACTTTACAAATGCTAATTAATTAATAACACCCTCCTCCCCCATGAAGTAGGGGTAAAATTTTCAAAAGTGCCAAGGTCCCATTTCCAAACATGATTTAGGAACCTAAGTTCCTTGGGTGCTTCTTAAAATTTTGCCCTGGGCAACTATCTTACTCATTTTACAAAGGAGTAACAGAAAAGTTAAGTGATTTGCTCCAAAACATATGATACACTTATATAACTGCTCAGACTTCTGTACTCCCATCCATTCCTCTGTCTACTAGGCCACATTCCCAGATCACACTTTTCATTAGAGGCCTGTAATAGCTAATGACCTAACAGGATATGTGAGGAATCATGTGAATGCTTTGTCAGTGGATGTAGCCTGTACAGCTCAGCTAAGTGTTAAATAATTTCTAGACATAATTCATGACCAATAATAAAATGCTATTAGGATGAACCTGAACAAAAAGAGGATAAGCCGAATTGTCTGTACAGTGATTTAATAGAACAGTTTTAGAAGTCCCCAAACAAGAAAACTCCTATCAGGCTTTAAAAACCTGGGGAAGAATAAAACATTGAAGAGAAGAGCTGCAGAATGCTTATGGGAACTCACAGTTGGAAGGATACTTATTTTCACTAAGTTAAATACAATCATCAACATTAGGGTGCTTTGTAGGGAAAAGAACTCTGAACTATTTATTTAAAATGTTCTGATTGGCCATTAATACCTATGGAAAGGTCCATGATGGGTTTCAATTTGAAGCTCTTTATAAATTATTAGTGGCTAAGATCTACTCAGAAAAATATTTTTGTGTGACTTGATAGTAGAAAGTAACAGAGCAGCTATCAGGGAAGTGAAAATAAGTACTGATCCTAACAGCTCTTCAAACAGGAACAGGGGAAGCAATCAAAAAGTAGAATGGTACTTATTGTGATTGTGGGTGAATCTTGGTAGAAAACTAATGGAATTCTCCAATCTCTCACTGATATTTTGTATTATGAAATCACATTAGTCACTCCATAGTTAAGGTTGAAGTTAGTTTCCCATTAGAAGCCTGATTTTTAACTCCGTGTCTCTTAATTTCCTTAAAAGGAAAACAATTCTCCTAAAACATTCCATCTTGCATCTCAGACAAAGGTAGGGTGTTTGGGGGAAGTCTGAAAATCAGAAAAGGAGTTTTAAATGTACAGCATTATGAAAGTTTTCCTTTGACTCTTTAAAATGTTTGTAATGATTAATGATTTGACCATGAATGCCAAATGTTGTTGTTGGTGGTGGTCTTGCTAAGGAGAAGGGCCTTCTAGTATATACTGAAGGGGTTAGTGGGTACTGAGAGATCTAACACAAACTTGAGGACATGTGATGGTGACATCCAGTCTTAGAATGCAGCTTTGAGGAGGCAAGAGAAGTGACTGCATAAAATGGGGACAGGACACAGTTAGAGTTTGGAGGGAGTAGATGAAGGGGACGTGAAAGTGGGATAAAGGATATAGAAGAAGGTATGGGATGGGTGCAGTGGACTGAGAGAGAACAGAAAATGGTTTGTGGGAGTGGAAGTGGAGTGGGAAAGGTAGACTCTCTTTCCCATGTTAAACTTTCAATGCTTTAGATGTTCCTAATTGTAGATAAAAACCTACCTGTCTTCCTCTTCCATTCCTTTCATGGTCCACTACCACATATTTCACCCAGGCAAAAAAATCTTCCTTCTGCTTTCCCATCTTCCTGTGCATGTGTGCACACATTAATTACTGGGAGATTATAAATCACTTTTCTTATTCTAGAGAGCCCTTTCTAGCACAATATAAAGCTAATATATACTACAATGTTACTCACTAAAAAAAATTATGGGAGAAATCCTGGCTTCATTGAAGTCAATGGCAAAACTATTGACTTCCATGAAACCAGGATTTCACTCATAATATTTTATTAGCATTCATAGGTGCTACACAATATGATGTATATAGTTAAAAATACAATCTTGAAAAGTCATGTACACTTATCCAAACCTACCACACCATATCATAACACCAACTTGTGACTCAGGTCTGTTTATTGGGATCACTTCACCCATAACTGTGTTGAAACAGATCAGTCTCATTCATAAAAAATGTTCTTCTGTTCCAACAGTAAATCACACCAAATTGTGAACCTCTTACTCAAACTGGTGAGCAATCACTCAGTGAAATAGTCCCAGTGTAGTCGGTGAAATTATTCCTGTGAATAACTGCTCATCGGTGTGACTAAGGGTTCACAATCTTGTCCCACTATGGCAAAACTTATGGAACTCTGACATAACTTTGTCTTGGGACTATATATTTTTTTCAAAATCTTTACTAAATAGTTAATTAACCATGTGTAAAATCAATGCTTTACATTGAGATGCCTTTCATCCAGAAAAATCCTAAACTGCCCAAAAGATTGTGGTTCAGGTCCTGGCTCGTACTTGACTTTTTCACACCAGTCCAGTGATGCAAAGGGGCCATAAAGCTGCCCTAACTGGACAGCAGGGGATTCCTCTTACCTATGGGAATTCCCAGTTGGTGTAAAATCAGTATAGCCAGTTATATGCCTCTCCCTCTCAGCCCATCTGGCCTAGGGGACTTTGCCGGGTTGTGGCTGGGAGGAGGATGCATAATGCCAACAAACCTTCTCTAGCATATCGCCCCTTGAGCTGTTGCAGGTTAGAATGGCCCTTAGCATGCTCTAATTTGTACTGGGGGTTGAACTGGCTCCCATTAGACTCGAGGGCACACACAGCCACCTTTGCCCTCCCTCCACCTAAAAAACTCCCTGGTGGCCATACCAAGTAGAGCGTGGCCAGAGCTACTGACTGGGGTCTGTGTTTATTTGTGTCACTTCACCCACACCTGTTTTGAAACCAACTCTGGATGAAATATAGCTGACATTCTACACCAGCAACTCTACACAATAATTTTTTAGGCAGTTAAGTGAATTTCTTTACTGGAAACTGGGGGATTTTAGTTTGGCAGCATGTAATTGCCTAACATGGAATTTAATCAGGACACCTAGACTAACACACCTTTCATGACCACAACTGGTCAGGACCTTGGTTTCATATCTCATCCAATAAAAGGGAAATAGATATTTTGCTTGTCTGCATCTCCTATTGTTAAATGCAGAATGTCATTTTGCCTTCATTATCCATTTAGATGTGCTAACTGTACATTGTGAATACTTCATGTCTTACTTATAAACTGGCTCTGTCAATGTAAAATGCTTGTTAGTGGAAACTCAAATTAGTGAACCTGCTTTATTAAATCACAAGGGAGTCTGATGAGGGAAAAAATAGCAAAGAAAAAGACCCAGGAGTCATTGGTATAATAGGTGGTTTATAATGTGTTAAATGTGTTTATTTGCACTTCCAAAGTTCACATTTCCTCATACATTTTCATACTGATGGAGATCAAATGCTAAAGTCTTAAATCCCTCTATGCCATGCTGAGTTGCTAAGGGCTGTTGAGTTTTTGTTATTTCTCCTCTCGAGTTAGCTCTGATTATGCCTGCTGAGTGAAAAATTTGTATTTGCCGACAGAAATAGGAAACACACCACGTGCACTTACACTCAGCAAATGCTCCAATACATCACAAAGGTTTGCTCAACCCACCTTCAGAAGCCAAATCGAGCATGTTATTTTCAGTTTAGATCTGATTCTGAAGTCTATCAGTCAGAAGTGTTTCCCAACCTCTGATCAAAGCAAGGCCTACAAAGCTGCAAGTGTTCATGCCCAGTCTCATTAGAGGATTGGATGGAGTGACCCAGGCCTTCTTGCATAAAGCTGTGAGTGAACTTGAAGTATGAGAGTGCATCAATCAAATCCAAGCAAGGCTTTTTATGTCATTTTTTTGTTTGTGTTCTTTTTACTTTGCCTTTAAGTTCGTATAGGAATGCCCTTTTGGGCTGTACAGTCAAGGAGCATTCAATAGAAACAAACAAAACAAAACACCTTTCAGAATGGGTAAGCTTTTACTTCCCCTTTAAAAAGCAAGAGGGTTTACTGTGAAAAATTGCCTCATTTGGTGGTTCTGTATTAATTATTTGTGCTGAACTGAATAATATACCAAAAAGGTCATGAAGCTGCATCCTGTATCTTTTATGTAAAACTGGGTGAAAGAGTCAGTTTTCCAGAACAAAGGGTTTGTGCAACTTTTCACTTTCTCCCCTTGAGTTTTCACTACTGCTCATTTGGAGGCGGCGAGTGAGTGAGAGGGGGGAGATGGAAGAATGATACAGCCTGTGAGGAGACAGCAAGGCTTGTTACAGAAATTCGGAGGCACAGCATAGTGCAGTATGTGGGTGATTCTGTCTCTAAGCAGCATTTAATGCACTGAATATCTTTTAGTAATTAATCTTAAAATGAAAACATGAAAAGGAGGATGAATTTTGTTACATTTTGTCTTCTAATACTATTAAAGAAGAATATGACAATGCAATTAGCTGTGATTATTAAATTATAGGTATTTTTGCTTTTATCGAAGCCAAGAATCCAAACATAACTGGAATACTGTGATGACTCTCCATGGAAATTAAATTAAAATGAGTTACAGGAATTTGTTTTTTCTGTATTAATTCTTCTGTTTTTCAATCTTTGGAGTGCAAAGTGAGCAAACTCTCTGAAATCCTACAGATTTCTTTATAAATTTTGCCACCTTAAGGTATTTTAGCTTATCATACAAGAAACGAATATATAGATTGTTACGGTACATTTCACCATTGCTCAGATACATTGCTTTTCCATGGGCATTCCCTTTGTCTCCATGCCACTTGTTCATTCCTGAACACAGAATATGAATGAACCAAACACAGTTCTTTGCCCACCCATATATATTATATTTATATATCTGTGTATGTTGAAGCAATATTTAATGTGAGGCAGTAATTCCATCACTATTCTACCATGTGTTTTTTCCAGGCCTTCAGATGTTCAGAAGAATTATGCGGATTTAAAAAATGAGTACTAGAGCATTTATGCCACTTGATGGTGCCCCAGGTGTGCTTCCCCTGCAGTGTTTGATGGGGAAACTGTGTACACTGCTACCTTTTTTTAAATTAGCACATTGTTTTTATGCAATGAGCTACCTGGTAAAACATTTATACATTTCAGCGTATTATTTTTTCCTTGAAGCTAAAATTGAGCTTCTCTCCTTTTGTAGTTTTCTGAAACATGTTAAGTTAATTTGCTTTTAAACTACTGAAAGTCCAAAAAACTGAGGTTTAAGGAAACAAAGATTTTTTTCTTTCCTCCTCCCCAGCCCCCTCTCCTTCCCCCCAAATAGCATGTGCTTTATTTTTGTCTGGGAAATAAATATTTATTAAAGTCCAATGAGGATGATTTCCCAGGGAGGTTATCACCATATTTTTTTAAAGATGTAAATCTTTGCTGTCTGATGAAATCATATTGGATCAAATTCTGTGCTGATGTAATAGGTGCAACTCCATTATATTCAACTTGCTTCAGCAGAAAACTTGACTCTCTGTTTCAGTAAAGCTCTGAATAGCCTAAGGCCATTATTAAATGTTGTGCTTTGAGGTTTGTTTTCTCCAGTGTCTTGTTTTTATTTAATGCTAAGCAACTTTTTCATCTCCCTCTAAGTGAACCCTAGACTAAATCTAAAAATTCTGTTACAGAGAGGTACTTTATACATGGTGTCCTTCACCACTATGGTTTTCATATCTGAATTTCTGGCAACACTGTGTTCCTTGCTGGTGAAATATTTTAGGCTACTTACATAGCTAGCTGTGGATTTGGATTATTTTTGTAGCTGTCCCCAAAACATTTGAACTAGACCTGCAGCTGTAGGGGCCAGAGTACAGAGTGTGGTTTCAGAAGAATTATGGTGAATTTCAAAAGGGCCCAGGGGTTTGGTAAGGTTTTGAAAAGCATCCAAGAATTTGGGAGCTAATTTGATCACCCCATTAATCTTGCAAGATCGAGTTTGTTTTGAGTTCTCCAGAATTTCTTTATTCCGGCCAACAACATTGTAAAATGCTTTTTAAGTGCTCCTACTTCAGTGCTGATTCAGGAAGCATGGAGTCATGAAGACATAAGGTTTTTTAAAAAAGAGAGAGAGAGCGAGAGAGAAGAAAAGGCTCTCTAAACAGTAAAAAATGTTTTCTGTTCTATATTGGTTCATCCTGTCTTGGTTCAAAGGTTTAGGAGTCCTAATATGGAGTTTATAGAGTCCTCATTTCTTCTGAAGACTCATTGGCTGTCATAGTTCTTGACTGGATGGATCATCCAATCAGTACTCACTGACAGAGATTTTAAAAACATGGGTGCCTGCAGTTAGGATCCTAAAGCCATATTTGTATGTGTAACTAAGAAGCCTGATTTTTAAACATGCTGAGCACCCAGGTCCTTTGTTTTTAAGCACCATGTCTTCTAGCCTTCTTCAGAGCAAGTTTAGATGACACAATAGTAAAAACATCAGAGCTCTGTTTATACTACATCTTTCACCATTCCTACTACCAAACTGGTCGTGAATTTCAGGTTCTAATTTTCCTAGCGTAGGCAAGACCAATGTGACAAGATAGACATTCCTAGATCAGCATCTGTAATACTGTAGGAGGAGAGCAGCCTTAAAGAGCACTTTTAGACCCAAACTATACGGACTTTTT
Source organism: Terrapene triunguis (assembly GCF_002925995.2). Lineage (NCBI taxonomy): Eukaryota > Metazoa > Chordata > Testudines > Emydidae > Terrapene > Terrapene triunguis. The sequence goes on from NW_020664420.1 coordinate 50,520,535, forward strand.
CCCTCAAAGAAAAAGTTGAAGGGCACTGAAGAATGGAAACTGCATTTTAAAGGAATTTTTAATATACGAAAAATGTAAGTGGTGTTTCTGAAAAGTTCTTGTATACCGTGTAGCAAGTAGTGGAGGGTAAAAGACTTTTGTCAGTGAACACAGAAGTTAAAAAGTTATTTTATTCCTTTTTGGTTAGATTCTGATACCTTTATTCACACTTTCAAAAGCGTGCAGTAGTGTGACTTTTGCAGCAGATCCAGTGGAGTAAGGCATTGCTCGTTACAACTAGGGGTATTATAATCAGGCTGTGGGAGATTTCTTGCTTTTTATAATATCTCCAATATGATTCAAGGGAGAAAAGTATTAAAAGGTTTTGATTTTGAGTTCCAACCAAAGCTCACTGTCTAGAGAGGCACCTAAACACAATGAAAAGGAAGAAATTGTAAAGAAAATGTAGGGCAGTTGTGAATATGGGTCTTACAGCGTCATCATCTACAGGTTCTGTAGCATAATCCAAACTCAAATTAATAGCTGCTGCTGCTGCTGCTATTGATATGCCAATGTCTAGTTTAATGGAGGAACTATGAAGTAGCAACATCTCTTTAAAATTGCAGTATAGCTGCATGTCAGCCTGAAGAAAGACATCATAAAATGATCATCACGTATGAGCCTATTGTCTCTTCTTTTGCCAATGAAATATCACTTTTATCTGGTGATAGAAAAGGCCTCCCAAATTCAACAACTGTAGCTTAGCTTTTCATAATAGACTTGGATAATAGTCAGTTATGAAGTTGTTAACATGAATATTGCCTGGAACATAAATGTGAACAGACCTCAAGAGGTCTGAGAATATGTATTCATTGGTAAGTTTTGACCTCTGTCACTTGCCAGAAATTATTTTCTTAAAAAACAATGCAGGTCCCCAAATATTTCTTATGTAAGCCAATGGTATAGAATTGTAATTATGTGAGCCTATACTTTTGCAGATTAGGAACAGTCAATGTATGGTCAACAAGATCATCCTGTGATTGTATATTTTGTGTTTCGTTATGAAATGGTAGAATGCAATGGATACATGTCCCATTAGTAGGCAGTATAAGCAGTTAGTAATAAAGGGGTTAATTTTTTCTACTCAGAAACTTTCTTCTACAGTGTCTGAAAAGCACTATATAAATGCTTTTTTGTATAGTGTTCATAAAGTGCTATATACATGCAGTATTTATTCATAAGCACATAGTCTTTTGCAAATAGGAGAGTAAGTGTGGCATGTCTGAAATCCATAATGCACATCTGTAGCTCAGGCAACATCTAGACACAATACAGTATTCTGAGCATTGCTAGGAGCAAGCAGTAGTAATGCTGAACACCATTAAGGTCTATCAATCTCTTCTCCACTATTGAATGAACTGTGAAAAGTTCAAGCTGTTAAATAGCCAACAGGAACTACCAACCTTGCTTTGGCTTGATGTCACCCTTGCCTGTGAAATTTCAGCTAAAACAATGTACTTCATTGTAGAAAAAGCTAAAGAAGAAATGTGAACGTGAAGTGAAGGGTGGCGGCAGAGGAATGGTAAGAATAATCAGCAGTGAGGATGGGGAAGCCCAGTGCAATGGGTCTCTTCACAGCAAATGTAGATGATTTCCCCACCTCCCATTCTTGCCTTCCTCACATCATCAAAACAAAGTCTGGCTTCCACCTGTGCACAAGCTATGCATATTTGTGTTGTACTAGTCCATGTGCATAATATGCCATCAGCCATATTATGACTCTGTTTTGGTAGTTTAAGAGATAGGTTAGAGGACAAGCCCACATTATGCTTAAACAAGAAGAGATCTGTGGTGGGTTTGGGTTATTTTTGAACTTTTTAAATCTCGTTTCATTTTCATATAGGGCATGTTCTGCTAGTATAGATATTCAGTTAGCTTCTGACGTTGATAGTGCCAGACATGGCAGTAATACTGTAGACTGTCAACTGATTTAAAAAAAAAAAAGAATACGAGGTTGTTTCTCATTAGATGGTTTGTTTTCAGATAGGAAGATGTTTGTGCTCCACCACTGTGCACCAATATACAGTATTTGACATTTTGATGAGTTAAATCAGGCAACAGGTGACCAAGAATATCCTGCATCTCTAATCCTTATCCTGTACTGTTTTGATAGGGAATGGGAGAGGGATTATTTACTTACTTTCAGTTTCAACATTGCATTCTCTATCATTCATTTAAGCCATCTCTCATAAACTGATTTTTTAAAATACAAACTATATTATTGTTGGTTGTTTATTTCTTACTACCTTGTTTTTTCCTCTAAAATATTCCCATTTGAATTAAATTCATTTGGGTTTGCAAGTTGCAAGACTAGCAAACCTGGCAAGGCTCCTACTCCTTCATTCTTCCCTCAAATTATATCCTATTGCAGATTCTATTACTCGGGCTCCCCCATGAGGTGAGGGTGTGCACCTCTCTCATACGTGACATCCCTGTCCAGCTGCAGGTATCATCGTAGTTCCAGTCTGGAGTGTGGGATGCGGTCTACCTTCAAGGGGTGACCACAGTCCAAAATGGGGAAAAAAAGTAAACAAAATAATCCTTCAGACCACAAAACAGTCTCTGCTCACAACCATGATTCCTTACAAGGCAACAGGTAAATAGTCTGGGTGAAGGGAGCTGGATTCCTACTCCCCTGTGTGTATGAGAGGCCCAAGCTAAAACATGCTGGACTATAATTAAAAGAAAAGTAAATTAATGATGGTCCCTCTACCTCTCCAGGCAGCAGAGGCTCTTCAGCTGCTTCCTGGTTAAGCAGCCCATGCTCTGTAGGGCAAGGAAATTCTGAGCACTAGCTCTGCTTCCCTTTGCATCCTCACTTTTAAGGAGCCACCCCCTTCCAAGTGCAACAGGCCTCACACATGCACCAAGTTGGGCTGATTGTACCCAGAGAAGCTCTTTAACCCCTTATGGACCAAAGTGGGAAACTGTTCCACCTCATACCATTAGGTCAAAACAACACCTGGGCATGGAGGACTTAATCCCACACCATTTTCCTTAGCTGTCAGCTGTTCACCTGTTGCTTTCCAGGTAGAATTTCCCAACTCTTTCTAGGGGGCTGGCAATTATACAGACTGAGATCTATCAAATACGTAATCAGATAAGATTTGCTTCTGCAGTTAGCAATTACATTGTCAATAACGTTTTCACAGAAAAGCTTGGTTAGAGAGAGGCTAATAATAACTAGAAGAATTTTCCTTAGCGATGCAGGTTGGTATTGTGGAGGGTGGAAGGTAGTGTTTATTTGTTTAAAGTAATGTCTCTGCAGCCATCTTTATGTCTGAAGGGAATAATACTTTGAAACAAGAAGAGATTACATTTATGATAATAGTACTTAAAGTGATCAAACACTCATTGATCAACAGGTGCTACAATGTTTCTGACGCAAAACACACCCAACAAGAATCCTGACAATTTCCTGAATAACTGATAAAATTCTAGGAAGAAAATTTGTGAGAGATGAACAAACAGTTGACTGAAAAAGCAGTAGTAGAAAGACAAAATGAGGTGAGTGTTGTTGAAACTGCTTGCAAAATGGTTGACAGAAAAATTATGCACAAACGTTTAAGGGCATGTGCAACAACACTACCACTCAGGCAATCAGTAGTTCTAAATAATGAATCTGAGACATTGTCCTGTGACATTTTGCGAGTTCATCCAGACCAGTGGTTCTGCCACTGTCTGCCCTGTAACTTTGGGTGTCTTTAGGCTTACAGTTTGGCTCAGAGCTCTGACAATAGCAACTGGCCCACAGCACAAAGGTCCCTCACTGGGCTTCCACCAGTACAGTTACTCATTGCAGGGTGACCTCAACAATGCTTCCAATCTTGAATCTTCCCAAAACTGTCTCCCATACAGTGTTCAGTCCCTCTTCCTCACAGAGGTAACACCAAGCCTGCTGTCTCCAAAGAGGCACCAGCTCAGCTGGGGTTATACACTCCACTTTAATACACAGTCCTGAGATTGTTTGTAGTAAAACTGAGAATAAGTTAGTTAACAAAGAACATAGTTTTAAGTGACTTTGAGCAAGCGTGAAAGAGATATGAAAAGGTTACAAACAAAACAAAACTAACATGCTTTCTAGTATCTGAAATTTAATTCTAGGAAGATATAGCATTGCTTAACACAGTTTCTTACTCCAACCAAGTTGTCATAATTCTCCAACTAGTTTAGCAGGAGGACATTTCTTTCATTGATGCAAAGCTCTGGCTTCTTTATTCTCCAAGGTGATGGTTACCTGCGGGGTTCTCTCCCCTTCTCTTTATAGTCCAGTAAACCTTTGAGATACATTCTTTTGACAAGTTAGCCCAGACCAAGTTCTTCTCCCCTGCTGCTTATTCTGCAGGGTGGAGGCACCAAACCTGTTCTTTCACCCTCTGCTTGATTAGCTTGACCACTTTGTTTACTTTAGATGCAAATGTACTTCTATTGTCCTTTCCTTGCAAAGCTTGACCCTGGCAGATTGGCAAATGCACATTCCTTTGTCTCAGACAAACCTGTTTATCTGCTCTACTCAAATTGTTTGGTCTAACACAGCAGCTCTCAAACTGTGGGTTGGGACCCCAAAGTGGGTTGCAACCTTTTTTTAATGGGGTCGCCAGGGCTAGTGTTAGACTTGCTGGGGCCTGGGGCTGAAGCCCAAGCCCCACTGCCCAGAGCCAAAGCCCAAGCCCTTGGGTTGCAGCGCTGGGTGGCAGGGCTCAGGTTACAGGCCCCCCGCCTGGGGCTGAAGCCCTTGGGCTTTGGCTTTGGGCCCCCCTCCTGGGGCCATGTAGCAATTTTTGTTGTCAGAAAGGGGTCGCGGTGCAAACTTCATTGCACTGTGACCCCTTTCTGATAACAAAAATTGCTATAGCACAACTTAACTCTACATGCTAACCACACATACATCATGCAATAATATTAATCACTCCTGTGTCACTGGCTTTCATAAAGGATCTTACTCAATACACTTTATTGTATAATAATAATATATATAATCAGTTGAATTAATAACTTATTGTTTGGGATTCAGTCCCCCTGTTCTCTTCCTGGGGGTCTGGACCCTGATTGTCAAAGTAACCCAGGTCATATTAAGTTGGTGGCACATAGATGCACCACCCTCGAACAGGTGCTGAATCACAATTTATTGCCTGGTTCCTCACTCCAGGGCAGAAGTAACTTACTGCAGCGTTTTACAGCATGCAATTTACTACTTGCATTATGCTGGCTCAGCTTTCATTGCTGGCAATTTGAAAGGTGAAGACTTGGCACATGGCACATGTTTGGTTTCACCCATTCCTCACTAGTCTCTGGCCATTCCCTGCCCACTTGCTCACAGGGGCCCTGTAGCGAGGTGGTGGGATACCGCACAGCCCTGCGAAGGGATGAGCCTCCCCTAGCACCAATGTGGGCGGAGCCAGTGGATCCTGCACCCGCCCCCCAGAGGTCACGGCGCAGGACAGGAAGTATAAAAGCCCAACTGCACAGCTCACTTGAAAGACAGCCGCCGGAGAGGCCAGATGACTGTGGCCTAGCTCCGGGTTGAAAGACGCCAGCAGGCTGCGGCCGACCCAAAGACTGGCCGGGCCAGCCAAGCCTATCCCTTGCTATCTACCCCAAGGAGCAGCCAAGCCTACTCCTTGCCAGCTACCCCGAGGAGCAGCCAAGCCTACCCCTTGCCAACTACCCCGAGGAGCAGCCGAGCCTACCCCTCGCCAGTTACCCGGAGTAATCGATGGTGCTGGAAACCTCCGAGGACACCGCACTAACCCAGGTACCTTACGAGGGGGAGTCCGGAAGTAGCCCGCGGGCAGCCGACCCTGGTCTGGCCGCAGCACTGCCAGAACCAATGTGTTGCGGTCAGGATCCCCACTGACACAGCAGCGAGTCTTCTGCCGTTGCTAGGGCCCTGTGCTGGGATGCAGTGGAGTGGGTGGGCCTGCGTTCCCCCTGCCACCCCACTCACAGGTGGCAGTCTCCCCCTCGCTCCAGACGCTCAGAACCAGGAGATAATGACTGTTTGTTTGCTGCCCCGCCCTGACCCAGGGCTCACATTGAACTATTGGCTCAGCCCCTGTCTAAGGGCCTGAGCTCCTGACTGTTTGTTTACTGCCCCGCCTTGACCCAGGGCCTGGGCCCATAGCGAACTATTGTGAGGCGGTGGGATACCCCACAGCCCCACGGAGTGACGAGCCTTGGCCGAGCCCTTCTACAGGTGGTACCAGAAGTGGGGACCTTGCCCAGGATGTGGGCACGAGCCCTTGACCGCTGTGAGAAAGGGTCTCGGTCCCCCGCAGGAGACATGGATTTGTCCAAACTTTTTACGCTCCTGGCAGAGAGTCAGGGGCAACAGCAGGCCGCCCAGCTCCAGCAGCAACAGCAGCTCGTCCAGCAGCCGGGAGCACAGCAGCAGCAGCTGATTCGGGACCTGAACGTGCAGAACCGAGAGTTCCAGCAGCAATGCTTGCAGCAGCTGGCGACAGCACTGCCTCGCCCCATGGAGGCCCAGCCGGGAGACACGGCCGGGTCATCCCGTCCCATGCCGCCTGTGCAGCTGACCAATATGGGACCGGATGATGACCCCGAAGCTTTTTTGGTGACTTTTGAAAGGGTGGCACACGTTGCAGGGTGGACACCTGACCAGTGGGCCACCCTCCTGGCCCCCTATTTGACGGGGACTGCCCAAACTGTGTACCAGGGGCTATCCGCGGAGGATGCCCAGGACTATGCCTGGGTAAAGGCAGCGTTTCTAGACGCCTTAGACGTCAACCCGGAAGCCTTCCGGCAGTGGTTCCGGAGTCTGACCTACACTCCGGGTGCCCGAGCCCGGTTGGTGGGTCAGGAGCTGAGAGACCTGGGCAAGCGGTGGCCGCAGCCTGACAGGCAGAACCCCGATGAGCTCACTGAGCAAGTCATCCTGGAACAGTTTGTCCATATCCTCCCGTCACGGGGTAGGGCTTGGGTCCTCCGTCATCAGCCTCCAACGGTAGCCGCCGCTGTCGCCCTCATGGAAGACTTCCTTGCGGCGGAAGCCCCGGTCGGACTGGCTACTCAGGGCCACTCTCCAGGTCTCGAGCGCCCTAACCTAGAGAGGAAGGGAGCGCCCAGATCGAACTGCGAAATCCTCCGTGGAGGCAGGAGCCCCATTATAGACATCCCGAGGGACCAGCTCAACAAGCCCCCGTGGGCCCGGAGACAGGGAGCGGCCGGGTCCCTCGAAGCCCCCCCCAGGGGCTAGGTGGGAGGCTTGGCACGGCCCAGATGACCAGAACTCGGGCCCTGCTTCTCCTATGGGAAACATGGACACCTGCAACGGGACTGCACCAAGATGGATTTCAGCTTTGGGCACGTTTGCACAGGGGAAAACCGCGCCCGACCGCCTCAGGCCACCAAGGTCACAGTGCCTGTAGTTGTCGGAGACTGCCTGACGCGGGCCCCGGTTGACTCTGGCTGTGGCCAGATCCTAGTCCGCCAAAGCTTAGGCCTCCCGGCAGACCCCCACCTGGGAACCATCCAGTTGCAGTTCATCCATGGTAACGTCCGACCTTACAGCAGTGCCCGAGACCGACTAACCGTGGATGGGGTCACGCGGACGATGGTGGTTGGCCTGGCCCCGCGACTCGCCCCGCGACTCGCCTACCCCATGATCTTGGGTCATGATTGGCCAGAGTTCCCTGGCTTCCTTCATTCAAACGCCAAGGAAAGCCCCGATGTCACTCCAGCATTGGAAGGGGACTGCTGCGAGGACCCCGCAGAGGAGGCGGAAGAACCGGACCCTAGTAGGCAGGAAGGAGCCACCGAGGACCCCCCGCCAACATCTGCTGACAACCCCAGGGTCAGCACTGACTTCTGCCGGGACCAAAGAGGGGACCGTACCCTTAGTCGGGCATATGAGCAGCTGGTGGCCGTGGATGGCGCTCTGATTGATCCAGGCTGGGCCAAGGTCTGGCCCTATTTCGAGCTACACCACGACTGCCTCTATCGGGTGGACCGAGATCCCTGCACCGGAGAGGTCCAGACCCAACTGCTGGTGCCTCGGTGCTACCGACGAGCGGTGATGAAACTCACCCATGATGTCCCGGCTGCAGGGCACTTGGGTCAGAAAAAGACCCTTGCCCGAATTCTGACCCAATTCTTCTGGCCCGGGGTGCACCAGGAGGTACGGAACTATTGTAGTTCCTGTCCGGAGTGTCAGCTGGCTGCTCCCCCACGGACGGCCCTGGCCTCCCTGATCCGCATGCCCATTGTGGAAGCGCCATTTGAGCGAGTGGCCATGGATTTGGTGAGACCTCTCCCGAGAAGCAGGGCAGGGTTTCTGTACATCCTGGTCATTGTGGACTATGCTACCCATTTTCCCGAAGCCGTCCCGCTCTGGAGAATCACCGCCAGGGCCATCGCTGATGAACTCGTCAAGGTCTTTGCCCGCGTGGGCTTGCCCCAGGAAATCCTCACTGACCAGGGCACCAACTTCACCTCCAGGCTGCTGCGGCAGGTGTGCGACCTCCTGGGGATTAAGCAACTATGCACCTCCATTTACCACCCGCAAACCGACGGCCTGGTGGAACGGTTCAACCGTACCCTGAAAGACATGCTGCGAAAGTTTCTCCCAGAGGACCTGCGCCGATGGGATCAGTTGCTCCCGCCTTTGCTCCTGGCTGTCCACGAGATACCCCAATACTCCATGAAATTTTCCCCCTTTGAGCTGTTATACGGCCGTCGTCCCAGGGGGCTGCTGGAGCTCATGAGGGAGACATGGGAGCAAGCACTGTCACCAGCCCAGGGCCTCCTGCAGTACATCCTCCAGCTTCAGGGACGTCTCACGCAAGCAGGAGCTCTAGCTCGGGAGAATTTGAAGGAGGCTCAGGAAGCTCAGGCCCAAACGTATAACCGGGAGGCCCGAATCCGCGAGTTTGAACCCAGCAAGCAGGTTCTGCTCCTCCTGCCCTCCAGCGAGTCAAAACTACTGGCCCGGTGGCAGGGGCCATATGAGGCGGTTCGGAAGGTCGGGCCGGTCACCTATGAGATTAACCAGCCGGACCGGCGAAGAAAAGCCCAGCGATACCATATTAACCTCCTGAAGCTCTGGCGAGAACGAGAAGATCTTCTAATTAATCCCTGTCCCCCGGAGCCCGAGTTAGGACCCCGTGTAACCCCGACCGAGGACTCCACAATGCCTCAGCTCGGAGAATCCCTGACAGAGGAGCAGCGAAAGCAGACCGGATGCTCCTGCAGGCATTCCCCAGAATGTTCACCACACAGTTGGGCTACACGACCCTCGTTTACCATACCATCCAGATGGAGCCGGGGGTGGTGATCCGGGAATCAAATAGGCCCTTGCCACATGGTATGTGGCAGGTCGTCGAGGAGGAAGTCCGGGCGATGCTAGCACTGGGGGTTATTGAACCGTCACAAAGCGAATGGCATGCAGCACTTCTGTATTGATTTCTGATGCGTCAATTCCATTTTGAAATTCGACGCATACCCGATGCCTTGGGTCGATGCACTTCTGGACCGCTTAGGCAAGGCCCACTTTCTCACTACCCTCAATCTGAGCAAAGGATACTGGCAGACCCCCCTCGACCCCGCCTCTCAGGAAAAGACCGCATTTGCCACCTCCACGGGCCTCTACCAGTTCACTCGAATGCCCTTCAGGCTCCATGGTGCCCCGGCAACGTTCCAACAGCTGATGGACCGCCTCCTTCAACCTCATCGAGAGTACACAGCCACGTACCTGGATGATGTCGTTATTTACAGCTGCCATTGGGAGAACCACCTGGAATGGGTAGCGGCCGTCCTGAGGTCCCTGCGGGCAGCGGGATTAATGGACAATCCAAAAAAATGCCCTATTGGGTGGCAGGAGACCACCTACCTGGGGTACACTATTGGGAGGGGACAGGTGAGACCTCTCTTGGGAAAAGTTCAGGCCCTGGCGGCATGCCCACCACCCACCACGAAGCGCCAAGTACGTCAGTTCCTGGGACTTGTATGCTACTACTGACGATTCATCCCTGATTTCGCCTCCATCGCAGCCCCTTTAATGGGACTCTTGACCAAAACCAACCCCTGATGTGTAGAGTGGACCCCGGAGTGTGACGGCACCTTCCAGGCCCTCAAAGACCGTCTCTGCCGCGAGCCCGTCCTGTACAGCCCCGACTTTAACCGAGAGTTCATCCTCCAGACAGACGCCTCGGAGGTAGGACTAGGGGCGGTCCTGTCTCTGGAGGTGGATGGAGAGGAACACCCAGTCATATACCTCAGTCGGAAATTGTTTCCACGAGAGAGGAACTACGCGGTGATAGAGAAGGAGGCCCTGGCAGTAAAATGGGCCTGTGACGCCTTGCGTTACTACATCCTGGGGGCCCCGTTCATACTAGTCACCGACCACGCCGCGCTTCAGTGGTTGGCCAGAATGAAAAATAATAATATGAGGCTAACGCGTTGGTACCTGGCACTACAGCCCTATGCTTTTACTGTCCGCCATAGGACCAGTAAGGACCATGCGAATGCTGACTTCTTGTCCCGCCTGGGAGAGTTGGACGGGTCTGGCCCCGATGGATGGGAGCCAGCCTTGAGAGGGGGTGTGTGTAGCGAGCCAGTGGAATACCCCACAGCCCCGCGGAGGGATGAGCCTCCCCTAGCACCAACATGGGCGGAGCCAGTGGATCCTGCGCCCACCCCCCAGAGGTCATGGCGCAGGACAGGAAGTATAAAAGCCCAATGCAGAGCTCACTTGAAAGACAGCTGCCGGAGAGGCCAGATGACTGTGGCCTAGCTCCGGGTTGGGAGACGCTGGCAGGCTGCGGCCGACCCGAGGACTGGCCGGGCCAGCCAAGCCTATCCCTTGCTAGCTACCCCAAGGAGCAGCCAAGCCTACTCCTTGCCAGCTACCCCGAGGAGCAGCCGAGCCTACCCTTTGCCAGCTACCCCGAGGAGCAGCCGAGCCTACCCCTCGCCAGTTACCCGGAGGAACCGATGGTGCTGGAAACCTCCGAGGACACCGCACTAACCCAGGTACCTTACGTGGGGGAGTCCGGAAGTAGCCCGGGGGCAGCCGACCCTGGTCTGGCCGCAGCACTGCCAGAACCAATGTCAGTGTGTTGCGGTCAGGATCCCCACTGACACAGCAGCGAGTCTTCTGCCGCTGCTAGGGCCCCGGGCTGGGACGCAGTGGAGTGGGTGGGCCTGCGTCCCCCCTGCCACCCCACTCACGGATGGCAGTCTCCCCCTCACTGCAGACGCTCAGAACCAGGAGATACTGACTGTTTGTTTGCTGCCCCGCCCTGACCGAGGGCCTGGGCTCACATTGAACTATTGGCTCAGCCCCTGCCTGAGGGCCTGAGCTCCTGACTGTTTGCTGCCCCGCCCTGAACCCAGGGCCTCGGCTTCTATTGAACTATTGGCTCAGCCCCTGCCTAAGGCCTGAGCTCCTGACTGTTTGTTTACTGCCCCGCCCTGACCCAGGGCCTGGGCCGATAGCGAATTATTGCGAGGCAGTGGGATACCCCACAGCCCTGCGGAGGGACGAGCCTCGGCTGAGCCCTTCTACACACCCCATTTGAGAACAGTCCTTGAACACATGCTTAAATCTCAGAGAGGTCAAGTTAAGCATGTTTTTAAGTGCTGATCCGAATTAAGCATGCATTTTTGTGTTTCTTGGGGAGTGCCAATTAGTGGCCCCAAGGAGTGGTAAACAACGCAGCTCGTACATGGCAGTGAGGGATGGTTTGTGGCCACGTTAGAGCTAGTAACACACTTGCTCTTTATTTGCATTTGGTTCTGACTTTATTAAATGACTAATATCTTTGCCACCCTCTTAATGTGGAAAAATACTTAGAGTTGCAATGTTCAGTAGATGAAAAGGAAAAACATAACAGTCAAGTCTAACCTAAAATCCAGTTACCTGTAACACTGGAACTTCAGAAGTATTTATTTTTATTTCCTAGATACTCATTAAATAAAGAGAGCCATAGATTCTGACAAATCTTCTGTTGCCCTTCAGAGATACATCATCTACTGCTTGAGGCCAAGAAATGAGTAGTTTCCATAATTAGTAAGGGAAATTGAATAATTGGGCTGTGGTTTATGAGGGTTCTTTCTCTAAGAAGAGAATCCATGTAAGTTTCAGTCAAGTGGGTTTACTTGATTTATTTTTTTAGCACACAATTATCTTGTGTTCATTTAACATAAATTATACACTTGGATATTTATTTTCTACTTTTTTCCTTCTTCTCTCACAAGCAAAACCACAGTATCCTGTGATCATGAACATTTTCTGCTCACGTTTTCTAAATGGAAATGTGCCTTTATACGGTGGTGAGAATGATTTCTAACTCAGATTATGTTGTGAATACAGTTTTCCAAAAGCAGTAAAAGAAATAAATACTTTTCTTCCAATAATTGGTTAAAAAAAATAAAAAAAAATTGGGATATTTCAATGAAACTCTACCTGGTGACAAGACGCCAATTTAATTCATAGATTGCTATAACAGCGATTCTTTAAATCTCAGTTGTTTTATGCTCAAATAAGTAAAAAAATCTAAATCAGTTTACAGATATTTTCCATGTTATGCACAAAAATACCTCATGTCCAAGGATTTCCTAGTGGATATGCAATCAGCAATGAAAATAATAGGGGAAAAATCCATTTCACACATACTGTACAAGGAGAAGAGGAGGGAGCTGGAACCCTCAGTAAAAGTTCTGATGCTTCCATATTTGCAAAGGAGGTTACAGGCCTTATCTCTTATTGTACTGTAAATTCATTTGAAGAACTACCAACTCCAACAGGCAGTTGCTCTGGAAATGACTTTGAATACAGCATACCAGATCTCCAGGTTACGAAAATTAAAAATAGAGATAGTGAATTCTGGTAGCTGGCAAGCAAGGTTGATGCCATTGCAGAAATGTCCCAAGCATATGATTATTATTTAACTACAGCAGTGCCCAGAGGCCCCTATCAGTACATATGTGCACACACGCACACATAATGAAAAGAATCCCAGCCCCAAAAGTTTGCAATATAAGTAAAATCATAGATAACAGGTAGATAAAACAAAGAGATGGAGAACACAAGATAGCATAATAAAATATCTATGGAATGAACCATGATGAGTGCTACTTTTTTATGCATTGTCATGATAGCATTTTTGGTTGTTTCTGAGTTACTCAGCACCAGGCATTATCAGGTCCTTAGAGACTATTTATATTCTAAGAGATTTGCCGTCAAAGGGCCTCAACCTGAACCTGCAACCCTTATACATGCAAGTAAGACCCACTGAAGTCAAGGCACTTTTGACCTGCTTTTTCTGTTCTGCTTTCTAACAGAAACTTCTGCAGTAGGTTTCCAAATAGTGGGCCCTAATTCAGCAAACCCTCATGTGAAAAGTCCCAGTGGAATTTGCTCAGAAGAGTAAGGGTTTTCAGAATCAGGCAAAGTATGTTTTCAACTAAACCTGAAATGTGAAAACATCTGCATCATTTATTTCACAAATGTTATATATTGCTCCTAACTTTATACTGACTCCTTTTGCATGTTAAAACTCTCTGTGAATGGTTTTTATTTTGTTTCTGACATTCTCACTTACCTGTAAAAATAATTTCACCAGCAAACACATTTACTTTATCTCATGAATCTGAAATAGGACATAGCACATTAATCTTACTTGATTATGTTAGTGAGAGAGGCAAATCCTAATATTCTGTCTATGTTTAAAAATTCTTTATTTATTGTCACATGAAAAAATAGCTGCCATATTTTAGTTGAAAAACAAAAACTCCTTTATCAATTATTTAGCAGAAAATGGTGTATTTAATAAAAAGTACCTAATTCTTGTCCATCTTAGATTCTGATAAAATATCTTTTTTCTGACTTCAGTTGGAAAACATGGGACTTTACATATCTTAAAATGACAAACACTTACGTATTAGTGTTTTAAAATTGCAGCTGTTCCAGGACTTCTGTCTAGAGTAATCCAAGAACCCAGGGTTTTCATGCATCATTCATAATATAAATCTGTATTTTGCACATACATAACCTTAGAGTACATAGAGTGTTGCGCGTAATATTACTGAAATTATGATCTACCTTTTTTTAAAAAAAAAATGCTTTCCGGTAACTATTTTGTTAGAAAATGAATCAATATTCCTTCACAATTCACATCCACTCAATAGCTTAACGGAAGTGTTGTTCGGGAGACTTTAAAAAAAATGAAGGCAAAGAAAGAAGCAGGAATGGAAAGAAAAAAATTATGCCGCCTAGCTACAAGCTGCAGAGGGAAATTAATATTCAAAAGGTTAAGGTGTCTGTGAAATGTATGTAATGAGTAACACTCATAGTTTGTTACTATAGGTTCATTGCCTCTAATGTTGAGGACGGCACATGGATAATTTACGATTCCCATTGTCCTCTCTGCAGGGATTAATTCTGAATTATTTATGTACCTATATACGCACAGAACTGAAACATTTTAGTTAAAGTCAGCCACTCACTCATAGTCTTGAAATTATGCAGCCCTTGTTGCTAAAAATGATGTTAGCCTCTTGTGATTTAAGTCATAACATTTTATTTTCAGTCCCACTGAGAGAGAAAGCATATGCAGGGGGAGGAGGAGGATATATTTTCCTGGAGAAATCTGTGAATGCATTTTTTAAAGATGTAAATAGATAATGGTAATTTTGTTGAGTCAAATTATCATCGTAGCAGGCATGTAAATAAACCTTTGTTTTATTCATGATTTGTGATAATGTTTATATTGCTCTGTGAGATTTTTTTTTTCAGATGGCTATCTTTAAGTACAAAAGCTTTGCATTTCAATAAAGGGGATTCTGTCTACTTATTAATTAATCAAAGAATGGAATTTCATTTTGGGAAATGGGTCTCAAATGTTCAGAATTCCCACTGAATCACCTGCCCTTGGTATAAATGAAACCTTCACTGCAGTTTCCATTTGAACTCCAGTGATTCCTTGCTGCTCTAAATGGCTCTTTTGGCTGCATCAAAATTCTTTAATCATGGAAAAAATGCAGACATTAAACATTTCTTAATAAAATATTAGATTAGGGAGTGTCTTGAGATCTGGGCTAAGGATAGTATTTGATAAAGATCTAACCCAGTCAGCATGAGCAGGTCACATGCATGTTATCTGAACCTAGATATTAATTTAGCACATTACACATGCTTTAAACCATTTTCACTTTATCTTGTTTTTTTTTTAATGTGAACTGCAAGCATGCTTAGACCTAATCCAATTGTTGTGATGAGGCAAAAATATTGAAATATATACACTCTAAGAAAGAGGATAATTAACAAAAGGAAAAAAAAGGAAATGAAGCTTACATTAGAAAACCCCCGAGCCTTTGGGGTTTCAGGTAAACGGCCTGTCCTGCTTTTAAGAATTCTACCCCTAATAATTATGATACATCAGAAGTAGAGAGCATAGCTTGTGGTTGGGGTATTTAGTACAAAACAGATAAAGATTTAGCATTATCTGAAGTGGAAACTTTTATTTATATATATATATATATATATATATATATATAAGATTAATCCTCCTTCCCCTTCTGTACAATTCAACAATTGCTAATAAATTAGAAGGAGGGGCATATTGATGTACTGCTTGACTGTAACACAAAGAAGTGTAGTTAGCAAAAAGCTGCAGTGGGTAATGAACAGTATTTTAACTCGGCAGTTTAACCTCGGTGTCTGTCAGCTGTGACCTTTTACCAACCCCAATGAGAGCCTGATTTCTCACTTTTGCTACTCACTGCTGGATGAGTGAATGTAGAATTTGACAGCAAGAGGTTTTACATGAAAAGGGAAGGTACTTAAAAAGCATGTTTTGTGATGATAGGCTACATTTATTCACTGTTCATTACGCTTGGTGCAGCAGCAGCGTTGGTGGATTGATTGGGTGTGAGCAGCTTGTCTTCTGTGGAAGTGAAGAGGCGTTATTGACCTGCATGGGAGCTGGAGTGACCTCTAGATGACCCCCCCTTTCACCTGAAATTGACCTTGAAAACAACCTAGGGTTCACCCCATTTTGAATAAATAAAAAAGCGTCTTAACAGAATGTGGATTATTAGAATTGACATATTGCACATTTCTCCTTTTTCAACTTTTATAGAGGTACATGCGTAGGGGGTGGGGAGAGAGTGTTGCCTTTTAAATTTCCAGATCCTGCAGCTGCACGGCTTGGTATTTGTACAGATTTATGGAGAGAGGCAACTAGACTTTCTATTGCTTGATGCTAAATTTTACCATTCATCATTATTGATTAGAGTCTACACTCTATGACAGAGCCCAAACCTTACTATGACAATTGCTATTTCAGTTGTTATGGGCCATAATGGGCCATAGGGATGATTTAAAAGAGCACAATAGCTATCTGTAATTACACATGAATAATCCATGAATTCTCTACCACAGTGCTTATAATCAGACCCTAGGCCGAGACATTTGTACTTGTTTCCCCTTCAGCGACTAGACCAGAAGGTACCCTTACATGCAAACACAGTACAACAGGCAAATAACTGTCTCCGTCCAAGTCCAGTCTTGAGTTTTCTTTCTATGTTCAAAATAAATCAGTTAAAGTGAGGGTAATGGAGTATTGCATTAGCTCTGATGGTTCAATCACCTAATGAACTTGACTTCTTATAATAAAGGGAAAGCTGTGGCTGTCTTATCAGTTGCTGTTTAGTGACACTGTTTTATTGTTTGTTTATTTTATATTCATCCTTTTTAAAACCCAGTGACAGCTGCTACTTTGGTAATTCTCCTCTGCACAGAAAGGCAAAGTGGAAGGGATGTGGAGATCAAAGAGCTACTTTAAAACCTGTGTCATAATTTTTCCATGGCTTAGTCAACAGTGGGTGCTATCAGAGCCATTGCCTGACTTGAACTGTCTCCCAGCAGCTTTTAAGCATTAATTTGCTCAATCACCAATATCCCCAGTGTCTGAGACACCCAGTCCCTGCTTAGATGTGAATCTTCCAGTTGGCTGCATGACAGCCTGCTGCTTTGGCAGCATTACATGGTTAAGGAGAATGTGGGTGAGGTTGGCCAGATTTTTCTATGTGAAATACCGTATATCCCTTTGTCACTCCTGCTTCATTTGGTGCTAATCTTAGCTGGCAAGGCAGACAATGGGAAAACTCATTCACAGTTCTGTAGCATCCTTACTGGAAGATATGATTTCCCCTCCCCCCACCCCCCAGCTTGTGCCCTACTTATAACTATGATTGCTCTACAGTGCCCCATGTTAAGCAAAACATGTTATCTATTATAATCTACCAATCTTTTACATCTTTGCCTTGATGAACAACTGCAAGTGTCCTCTTCAACTTTCAGGGCCTGCTAATTACAGTTATTCTAATCCAGGATTGTAGCTGGAGGGGGGGTGTTGTTCCTTTTGGTTCTTGGGGGCCAAAACATCTCTTCCAGTTTAAGTTTGTTTCAAGTTTAGTTAAAGTTCTTCTAGTATTGAGCGTGGTTTGAACATTCTGCTCAATGGGCCTTGCTTCAAGATTAAAATGTAACACTTAAAGCTTAAAAAGGAGCTATTGTCAAAGGAAATAAAAGACGGCACAATTTTATCCTAACCAAGTCATGCAAATGATTTTTTCAAATATTATTTCCTCCTAACAACTGGCATTTATCTGTACATCAAGTAAACACAAAGCAGAAACGTGTTTTCTTTAACAGCTGAGACTTTACAGGGGGAAAAAAGAATGACTTGTAATTGGTATGACATTAGAAACCCATGTAGTAGCTCAGTCAGCTTCCATCTCATCTTTGTTCCTACCTCTCTATAAAGGATAAGGCAGTTTTGCCCAGAGGAGGAAATAAAAGAGAATCCTCCTTAAAAGGTACATTAATGAAAAAAGAACAGCTTTATTGGGGACATGTGCAAAAAAGGATGTTTGAGTAGTAAATGATAATTTACTTTTGAGGTATATTAAAAAGGTTTAATCTTACTGATCATGAGTTAAATTGGATGTTTTAATCAGTTAGTGAGTGCCAAAAATAATTATACCAGAGTGCTTAGTCTGCAGAATGTGTACACAAAGCATATAAATCCTTTCCTTCCCCAGGGATTTCTCAGAATAACACAAAACTAGAAGACAAAAGCAATATCAAACTCATATAAATTAACATTGCAAATGATCTGAAAAATACAATAAATAACATGATCCTATCACTTTGAATATGCTATACAGGGAAGAGTGTCCAACACAAATATATTCATTAATCTCCTGTATCCTCACTAAACTTTTTTGGGAAACTTTCCTTACATTTACATTCAGGAGTTCAATTGAAGGTCATCCCATGCATGGAGCAAATGGGGCTGGTGACTAATTATGGAAATCTGTCATCTTTTCTGAAATAAATGTACAAAACTGCATTTATTTCAAATGATTTTCCCCCTTAGGAAGATAAGTATGTGTTGGTATTTAGTACCCACTCTAAAAATAAAAACAATGTAGAGATGGATCCTATGATTCAATTTTGTATCTTCACATAGATGCTCATAAAAATTTAATGTGTAAGGAATCTTTTTTCCTTTCTGTAATAAAATCCAGATAGCTGCTCTGTGTGTGTGTGCGTATGTATGTATGTGTGTGTGTGTGTGTGTGTGTGTGTATGTGGTATATATGTGGTAATTACTGTAGGTGGGATGTAAATTTGAATGACATGGGAGTTAGGTAGGTGAAATGATCTTTAATCCTTGCAGCTTTCGCAAAATAGTTTTGGAGCTGAATTATTTGTATAATCCTTTTACTTGGAAAATGGATATGGCACATACCCCTCTTACCAATCACATGCAATGTTTTGGAAAGCTTTCCTGGAAGCAAACAGCCTTCTGAAATGTGAAAATTATTTTCTTACAGCTCTGAATTTTTCACTCTTCATTTAATTTCTACAGTTCTTTTTCTGATTGTTTCAGCCTCCTCACTCCTCTTCTCCCAGGTGAAGAAACCTTTCTCTGACAATGGTTTTGTTGAATTAGACTAAAACAGCTGTTTTAAATATATTTCTTGCAGTCTCATTCTTTACATACCTGCCTCGTCCAGCTGCTTGCCAACAGGGAAGCTACTGACTATGAGGGGGAGCTGCCTCCCATTCTAAAATAGTGAATTGTTGAGTGTCATATGATCCTAGATGCCTTCTAGCTAGGATGATTGTGTCACACTGCAAGATCTTAAATTTATTATAAAAAGCCACAAACAGGACTTGATTTTCCCCTCACTTACACTAGTGTTAATCCGGAGTAACTCAACTGATGGCAATGGAGTTACCTTTGTGTAGGTGAGAGGTTGACTCAGACCTTAATTTCTTAATTCTGCCAACTTTCACATGTGCTTGATTGTATGCCCATAAGTAGCCCACTGAGCTTTATGGAACTGTTCATGTCTGTAACTTTTTGTGGGATAAGTTCCTAAAACTAATATAAAAACCACTAGTCAAGTTTACTGCAAGTTATATGAAATTAAGTATATTCATGCTAGTTTTATGCCTTGATTTCTGGTAAAGAGGAAAAAAGATATCCAGATTAATTTTATTTCTTTATTTCAGTTGTCAAAATAATTCCAAAATGAAAATCATTAGTGTTGCTTTTCCTAATGCTTGAGGCATAATTATCATAGCATCTTTGACTGCCTTTTGTGTCTTGACCACTTTCTCTTTACCTCCAGCTTCATAGTAAACAAAATAGATTCAGGCACAAAAAAGATGCATTACAAATTACATACAGAGCTTACTTTAAGGTGATGTAGGCCAACAAATTCAGTTACCAATTAAAAACTGTGCTATTGTACTGAAAGATTACAGTGGGTGATTTTTGCATTCCATATATACTGTGATGTCTTAGTATAATTGAGTTAGAGATGGTGTGTTAATCTTAAGTATGAATGTCCTGATTTTTGTGGATTAAAGTAAAAAATTCATTTTAAAAAACCTGTTTATGAAATTTTGTTGAAGCGCAGTAATTACAACAAAGAAGCATCATAGAAAATATTTCAATTACACAGTCTAGAACTGTGAGAGTTTTCCATTAGTTTGATTATTATGAGTCGAAGTGATGTACTAACCAGTAGAGTAGTGGTTTTTGATTCTACTATTTCTTTCAAAGGTAAGACTCCAGAGTGATGTGGTGAGGTCTTTATTATACAGTACCTAGTTAACCATATGTAAAATAAATGTCCTAGGGCCAGACTGAAGTGAATGTCCTCTCTGAGAAAATGATAATGTCATTATCTATTCAAATATACTCATCCAGACAATGTCTGCCATTAAAAAATAACCAGCATTAATTTTAATGATTGGTGAACCGCACAGGTTTGAAGGTTTTAATTCAGGTTGGATATGCACCAAAAACCACTTGTTAGTAAGATTATCTGTAATTTCTGGGGCCTCCCTTTTTTTCTCTTTCTTCTCTGGTTCTCCACTTTGTAGGGTGCAAAGAAAGAATTGGGGGTATGGTTGGTTTAAATAACTATTTAGGATCTGCATACATTACCCTTACTCATGCTGACAAATACTTACCTCCTCCAAATAGTCCCAATGGAATTCACCCACTGCAGATTTTTTTGGGTCCATTTTTCAGCCACACTTGGAAAATGGAAAAAAAAAATCGTTGTTTATATGTTGTTTTTTGGGATGTGCTTTTTTGGGGTGTTGTTTTTTTCTTTTTTCTCCTCCCCTTCAATGAATAAAAGAGGGAGGGGAGGAAGGAGAAGGAAGGCAGAGAAATGAAAAATGAAAATTTTGCAAATGTTCACAACATTGAATAAACAAAAAAATGTTCCTTTTTAAATCTACAAAAGGAAATATATTTATATAATATGGGTGGGTCTTTGCCATGTAGAATAGTGGTAAGGAGGAAAGGTTTAAGAGAATAAGAGTAGTTGTGGAAAAAAGAGAAAGGGTAGAAGAAAGTTTTCAGTACATATCCAACCTAAATTAATCCTTCAAACCTCTGTGATTGACCCATTTAATGTCTTAATTCTGGGCATTTTTAATGGTAACCAGTATCTGGACCTCCCTATTTGTATAGGCAATATACTTACATTATCTTTGTCTCAGGAAGGACATTGACTTCTGAATGGAACTATGGATATATATTTCTGACTCACTACTCTAGATAGAGATAGAAAAGAGGAGAAGTAGAAAACTGAAGAGATGGTGTAGGAGGGAGAGGGATTGAGAGGGTGAAATAAACAGTTGGGAAAATGGGAGGATGGGGTTATGGTTTTGGAAAACGGATGGAGAGAAAAAAATATGGGAAGGAATCTAGGTGAGGGAACATGCTAAGGGAAGAGATGGAAGAACAGAGAGGAAATTAATCAAAGAGTGAAAATCTGACTAATTAAGAAATGGAAAAAACCTGAAACAAATCTGGCAGATGGGAACAGAAAACAAGTGAAAGCAATAAATAAATGGAAAGAAGCACACAAAGACAATTTAGGTTATTTCTAAACATTTACATATTTTTATACTTTACTGGCAGTATGATGGGAGCTGAAAGGGTCCTTCATCCAAGACTAGCCTGAGGTATGGGGGAAGAATTTTTCTCTCACTGTTTCCCAGCCTTGCAGTATGATCTTAAGGCTGGCTGAGGCCCAAGTGTGTGGTAGAAGAGCATTTCAGCACTTTCCCCCCATTCAAGTACTGACATGATCAGTCCTGAACTTATCACTAAGTTCTAAGGTTTTGAATCAAATCCTATTTATAAAGTTGTAGACTCATAAGAGCTTAAAATTTAGCCTACTCAAAATGACTGCACCACGTTTTAGAGACTTAGCAAGCACATTAGAGAAAACACACACAAACACCTTTGTGGTACATAAACATTCAAATCATTCTTTATACACATATCAGCATAAAAAACCCACATCTTAACATGTCAACCAGTTATTTCAGTCTCAGCTTTTGCTAGTCCTGCATCCCATCTCAGTTATTCACTTGCATCCAGAACAATATCTGTTTCCAAGGACACAGAACTCTCTCTGCTGGGACCCCAGTAGAAGGTGTGATGTGCCTTTTGTGTATGATGTGAAGATTTGCACATTTAACAGGGATGACTTCAGAGTCAGTGAAGGAAGGATGTCCTTGGTACTTGATATCATACTGAAAACGAGCATTTAATACAAAAGTTAATATACTTGGCCAGTATTTTTCTGTGCTCTGCTTTAATCAGAGATATTTGTGTTGGAAAAGGGGCTCTCTCCATCTCACAGGTTAGCTTGTTCTTCTGCTTGATAATACAGTGAAATAATCATGACCCATTGTGTGTGAAATCAGTCTGTTGGAAATGGTATAACTTTTGGATCTCACTTCAGGATCGAGCACGACAAGATGATGGACTTGGAAGGAACAAACCTTTATTTAGTTGCATGTACTGTATTTTATTCAGCTCCAAATTTCATATGAGTAGTCATGGAAAGCAAGTCCAGTATAAGGTAAATGAATATACTTACAGTTTGCTGTATTTGAAGGTTTTCTCCTTTATGATTGTCTCTCCTGAAAGATCCCCAATATTATTCTTTGCTTATCCTCTGTGTCAGACACTCTACAAATCAATATTGTTGCCTGAAGTTTCATGGCTTTTTTATTTTTTTTTATTTAGAGTGATTTGTATGGCCTTAACTACTCTGTGTGTGTGTGTGTGGTTATCAATTATACGCAGATTAAGCTTTTTCTTTCCTCATTTCTTGAAATAAGAGAGTTTTATTTCGCTCTTTACACTTTTTATAGGACCAACAAGTTGAATATTGTTAACCCTTGATTGCTTTTCCAATTTTTTCTATTGCCAGTGCTTTGTTTACTTTGATTATGACATTCACAATATTCCTAATGGATAATCTAGCTTTTTTTATGATCTTGAGCTGCCGGTTCATCAGAGTGGCATGCTGCTGAACAACATCTGTTCTAGCTCTTCATTTGGTGGCAAAAACATACCAGGTGAGGTTAAGGGTCATTCTTATCTGCACTGGTAGTTAGTTCCATAATGTGGCTCCAACTATGTGAAAATTTTGTCTCCTGTACTCACAAACCTTCCCCCAACTGGTCAACAGCTTTTTATTGTTGTGTTGAAATGTAGCTGGCATGCGAGGCCATGGAGGGAGAGGTGATCCCTAAAGTAGCTAGGGGCTAATCCCATGGAGATCTTTGTCTATCTTTATAAAGACCTCGAACTGGACTGGGACATAAATTTAGAGTCCCTGCACAGGGCAGATCACTGGAGTGATGTGCTCATGGTGCTTATACTCTGTATTGCTAAGTAGATGAGTTGCTGAGTTTTGTACCAGTTGGAACTTTTGCAGGGGATGGCTTTATTCCTAGATATAATGAATTGTGTTAATCAAGCCCAGAGGTTACAAATGTGTGGATCACTGTAAGCAAGTCTGGGTCTAGTATGATGAGGCACAGTCTTCTGGCCATCTAGAGATGGAAGTGGAAATTTTGTGCTGCTAAAGAGCATCCACAGCTATTTAGGCATCCAGTAGCTTTTGAGGCATCAAAACGAACCCCATGGCTACAGACTGATTTAGTGCTCTGAGAGCAGATGCTCTCCAAAGTAAATTTTGTACAGAAGGCAAGTTCTTCAAAGTTCTTTCCTCTTCACACCAGATCACTCTCCTTCTCTCCCTCCCCCCATCCCTGCACCTCTGGATTCAGCTTAAACTTGCTTCCTTTCATCCAGCACCTGGTTTTTGTTCTTCACTGAGGAAACCGGCAAAGTTGCTGCTTGTCATTCAAGTTATCATGGTATTTCAGCCCATTTAGCTCCCTCAAAAAAAATTTTTTTGAGAGGATGAATAGGATGGGAGAAAAGATTGAGCAAGAGGTGAGGGTTCTTGAATTAAAGGAACAATTATGCAAAAACTCCCCACTGGGTTTAGCCTGGGGTGAAGGACTGAAGCTGTTTGATGTTTCTTTCATATCTACAGCCTCTTTGGAGGTAGGACAGGGGTATTTAATGATCTATGGTAACAAATTCCATAGAAAGATCCTGCAGGATGACTATGGATGTACTTTCCTGGTCTATAGGCCATAGGAGGTCATCCACCAGCACAGCAAATGCTGTCTCTGTGGACCTTGTCATGGCTTTAAGTCTAACTAAGAGGAATACAGGAAATGGGCAGCTGACAAAGACCATTACATGCTTTTTATATATATATCTTCTCAGTTTAAAAAGGGAGGTTGCACACTAGACAGAAGTTTGTAAGGTAACCAGCATTGAGAGATGGTTTGGACTATTGTTTTCTGGTAATAGATTTCCCTCTTCAAAGGATCTATTGACAATAGGCCTGATTCTTTCCTGTCTGGCACCTTGTGTATATAGCTATGCAGAGTGCATATGAAGTGAATATAAAATACTATTCTAATATACATAGACCCCAGCAGAAGGAATTCTTATAGACCTGTGCCACTTCTGGGAAGGAGGCAAAAAGATCTCACTTCTCTGATACCGAGGCAGCAAAGTTGCACCACATATAACTTTCCCATGCAAGTACTAGTCATAGAAGCATTAACGACAAACAAGGCCACTTCTAATCTTTGTCCTTTGTGGCAGGTAAAAGCGAGTAGAGAACCTCTGGATGATGCTGTTTATATCTCCTAACAGAGTTTTAGTCTAATTTTCTACTGCTCTCCCCTTTGTGTAGTCAGTTACACTTGTGCAAAGTGGATGCAAAATGCCTTCAGTCAGGAAATGAGGGCAGAGTGTGAAGGCCAGGAATTTGATTTAAAATTAAATTGTTGAGTATACATTTTAAAAATGCAAAACTGTACCACCCCATGAGTAGTCCTGGAAGTCATAATGCCTCAGATAATTCTATTCACTCTCTGCTTTCATTTTGCAACAGGAAAGTTGTCGTTTGCTGGTGTCATATAGTACCAGCAAATTATGGCAACCTCATATGTTGTCCCAGCTTCCACCAGAACTCAAAGTTCAAGGAGTCTGTGCAAAACGGGGTTCTTACCCTCACCCTCACTCCTCTATGGAGATATGTAGACCGAGTCACAATTTAGCCCAGAAAACTTGTATGAGGTAAAAAATAACAATGGTGCTCAACAATGACTGATTTGAATTCTGCTTAATTTAAATAAAAGCTAATGGTTTTTGGATGAGTCCTTGTTTTCCAAGTTTCAGAACAGAGTGAAAAGTTTTTAGCTAATTTACAAACCCCTGAAAGTCTGAGTTTACTTATACACAAATACTGACAATCCCCTCCACAAAAACACCATGATAATATACACAACATAATTCTAAAGTGATGGGGAATGGCAAGATTGGATGTTGTGTCTAGGAAACAGAAGAAAGCAAAAGAAAATAATCATCACTTGTTTTTAAAGCAATAAATATATACTTTTTTGTTATCAGTTTTCAGCACAATGCTGAAAAATATATAATTTTTCCAGTTGATTTCCACCGTTCCAGTTATTGTTTGAGTGTCTGACAGCCTTAAAATGATGGCATTAGAGCTGCAGTAGAAATTTCAGATGTTGATGTGAAATGCATTGGACAGTAGGTGTGTGTTTTGGAAAAGATGAACTAAGATTTAATTTTTTTTAAATAGTCTAATGGATAACATATGCTATTTCATACATAACCATTACAAATAATTTGGTAGTGATAATAAGGTTGACATTTTAGCATTTAGCTAGTAGATGCTAGATTACCAACAATAATAGGTGCCAGTTGTAGTATTTCATAGTTGGTCTGGCAAGACTGGAGTTAAAACAGTTATAAGGAAACCTTGAGCAATGCTTTAGAAAGATGCACACTGCACACTGTCTGTGTGGACCCTGTTGCTGCAAACTAAATGTTACCTAGTGAGTTTTGATCTCCTCTGCTTTGAAAGTATCTCCGAACTCCATAAAAGGAAAGGTTCATTCGGTTGGTTCAGCATAGGCCCAGATTGTCTTGTTGCTCTTATCTCCTCTACTATCTTCTAATCCTAGCTGCTGTAGCTAACTCCTGGGTCCCCCTGGCTCATGCTCCGTTTTGCACAGGAATGTGTCAGTGAATACTGAACATAAGGCATTTTGAAACTGGCCAATGAAAAAAGTCAGTGCAAGTGAACTGACTGACTGGAGTTTCACGTTCTAGTGATTCCTCTGGAGCCATGACTACTACGGGGGATATGAACAGCGGGCACTGTGGGGAAGGTTCCAGCAAGTGGCGGACTACTGTCATTGCTAACCAGTCAAGAATCCCTAGAGGATGGACCTTAAGAATTGAAGAATTACCTTCTTTAAAACGCATTTTAAAAGGTTAAGTTTTGACCTTTAGGGTCACTGGAAGGTCAGCAGCTATAAAAACTAGCAGAGGAAAGAGAGAGAGAGATTAATCAATTTTCTGTTAAAACTAGTCATTGGACCAATTTGTCTCATTTTCAGTTGGGATTGCTATATGGGATTGTGTGAGTTATGAAGTGAAACTTGAATTGTCACAACTATTTCTAAATAGGGTCCATTAGGAAAGAAGATCCTGAAATATGATTTCATCCGAAAAGTGTGCCATGTTACATGATTTTGATACAAAAGGCGGTTTCCCTTTGAGTTTTCAGTTCAGTTTAATTGACTACGTGGCTGTGAATCTGCACAAACTGAGACCTTCCCTGCCCCCGCCCCCTTCACAAAATTAATAGAAGTTACATGTCAAAATCCCATGTACTCCTCTGAAATGTAGGTGTAAATGTCAGCTACCATTGTGGCTGTAAATAAGGTGGTGCACACAGCAGAATTTCAAGGAGAGCTGTAGGATTCAGACCTTCAACTGCCATTCATTTTGTGGGAAATATGAAGGGAATGTCTCATTTCTGTGCCACTCTTTTTAGAAACTTCACACGTCGAAGAGAGAAGCTTGGAAGAAGCACTTTCAGCAGCTTGGAAGGTCTTTCCTTTTAAAAGCTAGTAAATTAGTATAATACTAAAACTACGTTGTGGAGGATTTAATGAAGTTGTTGTCCATTTCCTGGCAGACGTGCCTGGTCATCACAAGTCTCTGAGAACAGCAACCACAAGAATAACCTGCAGGAAGCTCTTCAGATAGGGAAGATGGTGTTGGGCTAAGGGAGAAATCATACTCAATACGTCCTCCGTGTGTGTTTTAAGGAGAGCAAGTAGTCAAACTCTTCTGGAGTAATATTTAGAAGGCAACCAAGTTGTGTCCTTCTATGTTTTCAGAGTTCTGTAACAAGTGAAGTAGACATCTTCCCCCTTGTAGCTCAGTCTAATAGCTCTAACAGAACTAAAGTAAGATCTGGAATCATATTACTATTTTACTACCATGCCAAAAACTCCCTCTAACAGACACATGTATTTATGTCTCTAATCATTAACATTTTGTACATTGTATATTGTAACAATACTGAAACAGGAAATTATAGTAAGCCAGTTTGGGCAGCAATCTCCTTCTACCAACTAACATCATTAATCACTGTGGGCTAGATTATGGCTTTAAACCATGACCTGCATTCTTGAAGAGTTCAAAGGGACCAGGATAAAGCCAAAGCCCCTGACTCAGCCATAATTCCTCCAAGGGCTCCTTGTATGCGCTCAATAGGGGGCAGCAAATCTGCCACTCTTTGAAAGAGTGCAACATGCCATGGCTCCATTTTCACTCCACATCTCCCTGCAGTCTTTTGGCAGAGCCAGCTGGGAGTTGTGCCATCACTCTTAATGGAGATTGTGGCTGGTCGTTATGTGGTAGCGTGAGGGGCTGAAGATAAATAAAATCCTTGCACCTTCCACACAGGACCAGTTATTGCTACTAAGTACTTGATCTGTTTTGTTACCATTCACATCCAGCTCTCTCTCTTTCTTGTTTATGTAGTCCATCAAAGCAGTGATATTTTGGTTGTACTAATTTTGTAGAGACTTCAAGCTGTATTTCTGATTCCTTCTGAACTCATGGCCATTAGATTAGCTGTACTGTGTTAGCTCTGGAAGCATTTTCTTTGACCAGGACTTGAGCAGATTCCTATTTGCCTCTTTGTCATGCTTTTACCTGCTCATGAGCATTCAAAAGGAAAGAGCAACTTTGCTATCTTGTCATAATATATTTTCTGCTTCCTTTTTATGAGCTGTTATTATCTTAATAAATCCATTGTTGCTTGAGTTAAGTACATTTCCTTCAACTGGCAATCTTCTTTTTCAGATATTTACCCACTAGCAATTTATTGAGAGATTCCAGACTGGCCTCACAGTGTATTTCTATACACAAGTGTTGCCAAACAAAAATAGTGATTTGTCCTCCTTGTTTCTTTGGGTACCAAAACTTTGAACAGTTCATTCTGGTATTCCATTTGACCTGGCATATTTTGAACTATTTGTAATATGATCAAAATTCCAATGCTTTGAATTTTATGCTGGATTCTCCAACACAGACAATTTTTAAATCAATATTTGATATTTTTTCTAAAAGATCTGCTCTAGGAATTATTTTGGGGAAGGTCTATGGCCTGTGTTACACAGGAGGTCATACTATATGGTCACAGTGGTTCCTTCTAGCCTTAGAAACTATGAATATTGTTAGTCATGATCATGAAGCACCTGATCAGGAATTCCATGTCTCGGGGATTATATTAAGAGGTCACACATTTTGCCAATTATTTTCTGGTTTGTTATGAGGATTGTTCTTGGGCTGCAGTGATCAATACATTTGACATAATGATAGTTTCAAAACCATATTGGTAATATGTGTTTTCATACCAAAACAGATAAAGGTTTCTCTAGCTCTCCTTTTAAATAATTCCATACCCTGATGCCCTTCATGAATGTGACATGTTTCATAGAGTCACATCCTCCACAACCATTAAATCATCAAAATCAGACCAATAATAATGAACTCAGGAATGTGAATTCTCTCTTTTGCCTCTGGCTAGCCCTCAAGTATCATCCTTTTCAATACTTGTAGTTCTGCATCTTCACAAGTTTCTCGTATCTGTTTCAGTAGTTTATCAGAAGAGGTTGGAAAATTTTCAGTAAGCATGTGCACTTGTATTCTATATCATGAACCACATTAATCTCTGCTTCTGGTAAATGTGCCCTAGATAGTACATCTACCACAATGACTGTACTATTTAGCACGTGGTTTAGATTAAAATGGTACCTCTGTAATCTCAACCCCAATCTTTGTATTTTAGAGGTTCCCCCCAATATTTTCTAGGAAATGTGTCTGAAGTTTGATGGTCAATTATTATATTATCACAAATGATATACTTATTGGTGACACCTTTCATACTCAAATACCATATATAATAGAGGCCAGAATATCTCGTCCATTCTGCTCCCTTTGTGACACTTAGGATGCATCAAGAGAATGCAAACTGCCTCTCTCTCACCAAACAGGGATTTTTCCAGTGTGGGGGAGTCCCAAGCAGCCCTAGGGAGACTGGTGGGGATATGGCCAAAGTTTTGCACTTCAGCTGTCCCTAGATGGGGGACAGCCCCTGGAAGAATATTAGCAGCTGGTGGAGTTAGAGCAGCCCATAGGCTGCTCTAAACTTTGCCAGGGTTCTGGCCAACATAAACCCACTACAGACGGTTGTGTGACAATGAGCAATTTGAGACTCTTTAATATTTGGAGAGTTAACCGGATGGACATTAATGGTGCCTTTCATTAACGCGGTACCTACAGGTATGAATTAAGCTGATACACTAAAAATCTTTATCATGTTTGTGTTGGAAGAAATATTCCCTGATGTCCACCCCTCCCACACACTCCTACCATAGCTCCTCCAATTTTGATATAGCTTTTTTTTTTCTGTTTGAATTGTTACTCTGGAAGCAGAAAGCAATTGGATCAGTATCCTGTAATAAAGCAGCACCTACTGTACTCTTGGAGGCAGTTTGTTTGAATGTTGTTGTTTTTAATCAAATAATGCAAACTAAAAGCTTAAATGATTGCTTTAGCCTTTCTGTTGTTTCAGTGAGGGACACGTCATGTTGGCAATCAGACTTTTGGCAATGGCTAAGTAGTGTAGTTCTTGTGGGCATAGATGGCAGTATTTGGGAAAATAGGCAACCTCTCAGGAATCTCTGTAGTTCCTGTTTATTGTATGGTCATGATATTTTCATGATAGTCTCTGCTTTAGCATTAATTCTTCAGCAGTATATATTCTCAAATATTTTTGCTTTAGTTTGACTGTATGGTATTTTACACTGCTACCATTAAAACCTTATTTGCTTGGCACAGTCATAACTTTTCTTAGTCTAACATGTTTTTTCCTTTGCCTTTATCCTAGATTAGGACATCATGGATATAGGTAGTAGAACCAACTATTCTTTCTCTGCTGTGTTCTTCTGGGACTCTTCTGGTGTGATAGAACTAGCAAATAGCAAGCAAAGGAAACACTAGCTGCCAAAGGAAATGGTAAGTGTAATGCACCTGAAAGTTTCCTCATCAAAAAGGGCACTTGCCCAATCTACAAAATCCATTTTTTTAAATTTCTGTAAAGCTGCATCCGGATTATTTCTTTCAAATTCAATTTCAATGGTCATTGTTATGAACTCTAATGCAGTATCTCCCATCACATGCAGCTTCTATGATTTATCCTTTGACTCTGCATCCACTAAATGAATGAGAAATCATTACTGGAACTTCAGGTGGAACAGTCTGTCCGAAAATCAGGCCATCATTCATTTATATGTCTAATATATGGATCTCCAGTTCCATCCTGTTGTAATAGTTGTATCCTATAGAGGTGATGTTTACTTATGTTATATAGAAATGTGTTGAAATTTAAGTAGGACAAAATTCTATTTCCTAAAAGAAGGCTTGACGATAGTCAAGCGAGGCCTGGTAATATACGAATAAAGTGAAGTGAGACAATTCAGAGGCAAGTTAGGACATAACCCCAGGTTATGTTGTAAAAATGTTTGTTTCTAACAGGTTTTAACAAGAGTTTTAGATGTAATGTGAATATTTTGGGAGAACGCTATCTATATTGGTATTGGTATGACATTTACTTTCACCTTAATTAAGAAGATACTTAATGCTAACTAGCCAATGAGGGGGTAGAAGGTATTTTAAGTATGTAGAGGAAATGTAGATACTTTAAACGGCAGGTTTAATGCTAATTAATTAAGGGGGTGTTGTTATAATTATAAAAAGAGTAGAAGGCTAATTTTAGATTAGGTATGCCCTTCCGTCGGTTACTGCTAGAGAAAGGATTGTACCCTTTCTTCTCATCCAAGGACCAATCACCCCTGGATGCATCATTTTGTCTTAGAATGTGACTAAAAATGCAGTGTATGGTTATATTGTAATGCCTGTTTGTTTAATTAACTATTTTATATTAAATAAAGTCTTTAATTTTATCTCTCACTGTGTCATTCACAGTCCTCCACTAAATGAAATTATCTGTAACTGCCCTGGAGGCTTGAACCTTAAAGAATTCAGTTTGGTTTTATTCCTGATTTTTAAACTACTAATTGATAACACATAAATCAAAGGTTACAAGCTTCAAAGCAGTACCATGGTTGCTGCTATCTGGTATGAGAGTGTAGCAGACCTGGCCTATGTCTCAACACTCATATGTTTTTTTGATTCACACAGTTTGTGGACCCACTGCTCTTCCTTTCCCACTCCTGTGGAAGGGTGCTGTATTTTCTATAGAGATTTGCTGTGGAGCTCCCATATATGGTGTGTAGGGGAATTACAGAGCCGCTTTGCATGGACCTTACTTCTGGGGAGCCTGACGTAATGGAAACGTAGGGCCTTCTGTGGTTATGCAGCTGGGAACAGATAATTGCACCCTAAACACAAAACAGTGTTAGAGAGATGCTATTAGAGCTGCATCGGTTATATTAGGAATTAGTACACTAATGCAGGTTAATAAAGCATTGTAGAGACTTCCACTCAAAACTTCATTCTGTCTTTTCTTTCATTGTTTCTATAGGTTGCCTTTCTTCTTATAAGATATGGGTCTGCTTTAAGTTTATCCTGAAGGCTCTGTGTTAGGTTACAATTATTTTCAGTATTTTTAGGTAAATGTTTTAAGACTTGATTTAGGTTGTAGAATTTGTTTCTCTGGGTTCAGGATCTAATTTAGTTTTGTTTTTTGTTCTTCATGGTTCACAATGTGATTAGTTTTAGGGCTAATTTTCTTCAAACAGTTTACAGCTATTTACCAAGAGCTATCCTCAACCAAAAACTAATTTAAAAGGAAACATTACAAAGAAGAAGGAAGGAAAATAAAAAGAAGAATGAAATTAAAGGCTGTCACTTTTTAAAAGATGTGACATTGAAATTTTTCCAGATTGCATACCTATGTTGTCTAAACAATTTTACAGCCTCTGAATTCTCCCCACTAGTCCAGACATTTAAAAACCTTAGCAAGCTCAGTTCTTAATCTTGTCATCTCTGCAGCATCTTTCAGAAATTAACTGATTAAAAAATGAAATCAAAACTTGTGTGCCAACCAAGTATATGGTATTGTCTGACTACAAACCAAAAAACAATAGTAAACTTGGCAGCTTTCTTCAGTTGTTCAAGTGCCAATTAGACAGCCACTACCAGACAAATATATTATTTCATTTATTTTATTTGTTATTAGTTACCACTGAAATTATTTGACAGAATTAGCATAATGACATGCTCTCCCTTTCTTTCCTATGTGTTTTCTAAAAACTCAACAAAATCTATTATCAAGCAATAGGCATTCACTCTCCATTCAACTGATGTTCCTTTTGAGCTTTGTGGAACATGCCTTCTACTGTACTAATGGTCTTATTTATTTCAGGCCTGTAAGCAAAGGTTTTCAGCCAAATTCAGCTGAGCCCTACACTTTTTACAGGAACCCAGCTGTGACAAAAATAATAAATAAAATAAATAAATAGAAAAAATAAGGTATTCAAGGGAAGGAACTGTTAGGGAACATGATTTAAGGCCTGGACCAAACCCCACTGAAGTCAGTGAAGTCACTTGTGGGTTTTGGATCTTGGTGTAAGAGAGACTGGGATAAATTAAAAAAAAAAAAAAAAAAAAAAAAGAGCCCAGTTTGCACACTCAGAACATGCTTGTCCATGCCCAAAATAGGCATGGTAATTGCATGCCCCAATGTGGGTCTCCAAGCAGGGTCGGCTCTAGCATTTTTGCCGCCCCAAGCAGCAAAAAAAAAAAAAAGCTGCAATCGCAAGCGGTGGCAGCTCTACCACCGCTTCATTCTACAGCGGCAATTCGGCAGCAGGTCCTTCGCTCCGAGAGGGAGTGACAGCCCAGCCGCCGAATTGCTGCTGAGCGGCCGGACGTGCAGCCCCCCTCTCCATTGGCCGCCCCAGGCACCTGCTTGCTACGCTGATGCCTGGAGCCGGCCCTGTCTCCAAGTACAACTCTATATATACATTCTCTATATCACTATGGTGCCCCATTTTTGAAAATTAAACCCTTGAACTCAATCCAGATACCATATCCACCTAAGAAGGCCCTAATAATGGGTCTACATTTAGTGAGACCATCCTTCCTCAGTTTCTGCTTTCTGGGCTTATCAATATGAAAACTCATAATTAGTCACTGACATCCTTTTTTAATGGGCTCTTCTATGACTCCAAAGTTCTGAACCCAGGCTGAAAGTGAGGAGTCGATGCACCAGCCAACATGGCTAGAGAGATGCTTCCAAGTGCACTTGATACACCTGTGGAAAGAGGTAACATGCACTCATCCCAACATTGAAGTGACAGTGCTAGCTAGTATGCAGAGGAGCCAAGGTCATGGTTGCCATCCCACCCCAACACATCTCTGAGGTGCTAAACATTAGCAAGTCCTCTGAGTGCTTTGGGATGTGTAAAGCCTCATTATGGTCTCTTCTTGCACTGGATTGGTTCAGGAGAAGGGATTCCCTGCACCTTGCTTACTCTAGCACACTCATGCAGATACAGCTATATATTTTAAGGATATAATGGAAAAACATGGAGTTGTTTCTCTATGAAAGGCGGACAGTTTCTGAATTTCAGTGTTGCAGTTTTGAAAGAACAGTTCTTTGTATGGGTGTACGGTGTCAAATTCATCCTTGGTGTAATGCCATGAAAGTCAACAGAGTTACTTCAAGGATTACTGTCTTCACTGTCTTCACTGTACAGTTCCCTGCTGTGTTTTCCAATAGACAGCAATATTAAGGTGAGTGAACTTTTAAAGGCAGAGAGCTTAGAAGTTATGAAATATTGGATGTGTTTGATTACCCCATACTCTGTTTTATTTTATTTTATTAATCTGCTTTTTCCTCAGGGGTTATTTTTCCCCAGAAGTCCTCTAACACAATTATTATCCAGATTTTTTCAGAGAAATTTTTCTTTCTGTCAAAAAGTGTAGTAAAAGATTCATCCATTGTAAAATTTTTGTAGAGATGTATTTTCTTTAATCAGTGCTTTTTACATTCATTGGAAATAAAAAATCTCTTTACTATGCTGAAGGAATTAAGCTCTGAAGAGATTGTTTTAGTTCTCTTTGTTTATGATGATTTGTTAGCTCTTGACTGCAGAAATAATTTTGTTGTTTACATTAATCTATGGTGGCAGTATTAAGTTCACATCATACATAAATATAATTATTGATCATTACCAGCTGTAATTCAGTGTTAGAATTACAGATTTACATAATTGTGCTATTAAGTGTAAACTTGAACTTCATATCTGGGGTCACAAATAACTGGAGGCAGTAGAGAAAGAAAATTCTGATTATATGTCATTCATATTTTAATACATACTGTTGCAATTTTGATCAGTGTTAATGTAAATATTTTTATGAACTATACAGCAATGAGATGCTAATGGCTGGAAATTACAGCAATATTGATCTAGCTAATAAAATGGAATGCATTAGTAACAGAGAATATTTATTATCCACTTCAAAAATTAGTATGCATCATCTTCCCAGGGAAAATTTGTGCCATCTAGGTTTGAGAAAATTTATTTTTCTGGATATGGTCTAAGCTTCCTCTCAAGTAAAAATCAAACAGTCACAGGCTATCTTGTTTTTGTTGCCTGCAGCTTTTCCACTGATAAAGATTCAGAGGGGAACAGGCTGCGTAAAGGAAGTCTGTTCTGTAATATGTCCTGAGCTCCTCCTGATGTAATCTGTACATAAGAAAAGATACTCTGAAATGATCAAAAAGTACAATGGGCCTCGTCCAAAAACAATTTTAAAGACATTGTGTGTGAGAGTGTGTGTGTGTGTGTGTGCGCGCACACAGATATGTATAGTGTGTGTATATATAGACGTCTCATGAATTACCTCAAGTGAAGATTGTGAACTAAAGACTCAATTCTGATCTCGGATGGAATGCAGGCAGCATCTTGTAAAATTTACAATTGCATAAGATCTCTGGTTTGTTTTTGAGATACAGGGCAATGCCAACCCCCCGACCTGAGATCAGCTGGAGTGCAATGTATTACAAAAAGAAGCATTTAGCCTTTTCCGCCCCCCCTCTTTTCTTTTGGGTTCTGGGGGAGAGAGGGGATTTAGGTATGTGATTGTGCTGGGTGTTTTCAAGCTAGGAGGGCACATACTCTACCTAGAATTCTTTCCTTGGGAAGTATAAACCATGTATGGCCCATCCAGCATCACAAGACCCACTGGACCGTGGAATAGTTTTCCAAAGGAAGTAGCTGATGATCCATCATTTGCAACATTTAGAACTAGATCCGAAAGGAGAACTAACAAATAACTCTGGGTTCAATCCTTAAAGCAAACCTGACTGTAAGTGAGGTAGACTGAATGTCAAGGTCTTTTTCCAATCTCACATTGCTATGACCCTATCTATGATCATGCAGTCAGAGTTTACCTCAAAGTGCAATTTTATCTTACATTATAAAGCATATAAATCCAATCAGATTAACTGGCTAAACAATCAGTTAACTTTCCTGTGAAAGAGAATGTGATGAAACGTCCAAGAGGTCCCTCCACTATCACTGTGGTCATCTACTCCAATTCAGATGCTTACATTGTAATTATTCTGGTCAGCAAGTGGAGATGAATACCTGAGATTTTGATGACATTATCTTGCTTTTACACCAGAACCAAATGAGAATCAGGCTCTGGGGGAAGGGGTGAAGTGGGGGCGGGGCCTGGGTGGAGATGGGGGGGAAGCACCCCCCAGCTGATTAGAAACTCGGCGCCTATGTCCCAGGCCCTGCACCTCTCTAGAGACGTCCCTGATAGTAATGATATTTGTCTCACTATTGGCATTGCTGGATTTTAAATTACCCATTACTAACCCCAGGGCCATGCAGACACCCATATGTCTCAGAATGCAATGCTTTTGCACAGAAGAGCAATCAGGGAATTATGGTATGTAGGTGTGATAATCTGTACCCCTACGTTCACCCCTTTTGCAAGACTAGGTTAAATTTTGTACAAAGCATACTGGGTAAGGTATCATTTGAAAACTCATGATTTGCTGATCATTATTGTCCTGGTAAAATATGTGTCTCCTAAACATCAGCTAGAGATGGTAATTGTGCTAGAGAAAGGGCTGTAAGAGGAGAGGGAGATGCCCCAAATCATCTCTCCCTTGTTCTCTACTCACGCCCAACATCATCAACACCCAAACAACAAAGGAAGCAGCACTGGACGGGGAGGAGATCCTGACTGCTGGAACATGTGGTGAGAGAGACCTTTGCTTTGTATTCACTTAGCTTGTTAAGTTAGGTGCTAGTTGTGTTTTAGCTTTTAGTTCTTTGTAACCAATTCTGACTTATATGCCTCATTACTTGTAGTCAACTAAACTCTATCTTTCTGTAGTTGTTAATTGTGTTTTATGGCTTTATCTAAACCAGTATGTTTGGATTGAAGTGCATGGGAAACTTTGTTTGGGATAACAAGATTTGTGCATATCATTTTCTATTAATAAATGATGGACTTTATATGAGCTTGTATTGTCCTGGTGGGTTGTGGGCAATAGAAGATGCACATTTCTGGGGGAAAGTCTGGGACTGGCAGTTTGCTGGTGTTGCCCTGCAGTGTAATTCATAAGTAGCTGGTTTAGCACTCAGCTCTCTATGAGCTGAGGGGTGAAAACATTATCTACTATCTGGGAGTGATTTACATGCTGGAGGCTGTGTGTGAACAGACCAGGAGTGGTTATTCTCACAGTGAAGCAGGGTAAAAGGTACCCCAGGTAGGAAAATCAAGTAGACACAGCTACTCATCAGTCCAGATTGTACCCTGGATAATGTCACAGCAGACCATTTTAAATACACTTTTTCCCCATGTTTACCTTAAGTGTTAAATACTTTGCATGGTGGAAGATAAGCATTTATGATAAATACTATACCATAATACATAGTTTTGATCCACGTCATGATATAAAAACTTTCTAAAACTTCATCTTCACCCATTTTCTGTGAAAGCCTCTGGTCTTACACACAAAGTCAACCAGAAATATCAATTACTTTTATTTTATTGAACACATCACAAGGCTGCAGAAACTGTAAAAGGAATGCTAAACTCCATCGATTATTCCTTTAGATACATCCAGTTCTTTTCAAGGAGATGTTTCTCCTTCAGGCATGTTGTTTTGCAGGAGAGCAGGGAAACCTATTGCCTTTCACTGCTTCTTGGGCTTGCCCTTGGCTTGCATTTGCACCAAATTGTTTAGCTGTATTTATATTCCACTGCATGTGCCCTTGCAACATCACTGATGTCTTAGAGCTCCTACAACCATTTAGTTTTCTTATCCATTGCCTCTCTTACCACGTGAAAGGCTTTTGAAGTATATCAGTATATTTACAGTCAGAAAAGGAAAATAAACAGGAGACACAAGTAGGAGATTCAAATTCTAAAGGAACTGTAGAGGAGGGCAATTTTTAGAGGGAAGGCTGTTTGGGGAGAGCAAAGAAAATGTAAAGCAAAGAGGGAATAATTATTCCAGTTTCTGGCTCCTTCACATGAACTGTTTAGTTGCACCTGGGTATCATGTAATTAATGGTGGTAATAGAAAGGGGTTCTATGTGTTATGTGTTGTCCTCATAAATTGGGTTAATCACACTGACGTTGCCCTAATGATATATCTTCTGCTCTTATTAGAATTTGCTTCCAATGTACATAACATTTCTTGCGATGTTTTGTGAGGAGATTTCCTTTGGTCCTCCAGTCGTGTGTTTATTTTGGGAAGGGAATACTGAAAAATGTACATAAAAAGAGGATCTAAAGGAGAACTAATTATACATTTGAATACCAACATAAAAAATAGACATTAATAAAATAAATATTTGGGGTGGGATAATTCAACACCTCATTTTCCTTTGAGACCCACAGAAGAAGGCTCAGGCTTGCCCTCCAGTGTCCTTTTGTCCAATCCCAGATTAAGGTGCTCTTTAAATTTGTCTCATAAGAATATGTCTCAGACTATAAACAGTTTAAGCTAAATTCCATCTGCAAAAAACTCATGTGTTCCCTCAGTGTTAACTGTGACTCTTTTTTAGAAAGACACATTCAGAATCCTTTTTGCCCTCTTTTGTTAACTTTTCCATTTGGTATGTATTGATGAACAAACTGAGGAAAGCAAAACAACAGTAATAAAAGATAATTAATTGAACACATAGTGCATACATTTAGAAAAATAATACTCTCTGGAAAATGCAAGACATAATCCATAATGAAGTATGAAAGAAATTTGACTCTTTTTCTGTTACATAAAGATATAATTTCCTCCTTTCTTTTCTTCTTCCTTTGTTTGCTTGTCAGACTTTGGAAGGTTCAACTTAAAAAAAAATGTTGGGACTTAACAGAAAAAAAAACTCTACTTTTGTTCTTGATGTTAATGCTAACATTAAGTCAGTATTTTGCACAGCTGTTCACACTTTTATAAAAGTAAAGTTTCCCTTCTGATAGGAACAATGCATTTTAAGCCTGCTTTTGCAGGAGATTTAGATGTGTGAATCAGTGCTGGGAAGATTTAAAAATGTGAAATCAAACACAAAAGTGAAAGGTGAAAGGTCACACAACACTTAAACTATATGGAAAAATAAATAAACTTTCAACATAGACTCTTAAAAATGAGACAAATAGACAACAGTATGAAGAGAAATATAATTAAGAAAGGCATCATTTATATCAAAATATTTACTGTAACTAAGATTTTGAATCCAAGGATCTATTAAAGCATCTGTAACCTTTTATGATGTGTCATCATTATCAATCTATATCCAGCTAAATATTTATTCACATGGTATTATAGGGCATTAGAGTTTAGCTTTTGGACTATCAAACATAAGGGGTGAAATCCTGGCCTCACTGGAGTCCATGGGAATTTTCCAGAAATCAGAATTTCACCCATTAAGTAACACACACTTAAGTATACTTTTAATTAATAATAAAAAGGATTATTAATAATAGTAATAATTAATATTAGTATATGAAAAATTGGTGAATTGGTTTAGCTAAAGTAAGAACAGGTTCAAAATCTGAACAGTTATTTTTTCAAAGTTCAAACATTTTAAATAACATTTCCCCCCGTTATTTTTCTTATTTTGATTGCACTTTTTCTTCCTGATTTTGGTTAGAAGAGGAAACATCAAATATCACATACTGTCCTGTTGTTGTATTTCAGTCTGATTGGCTGTTCAGAGATTCCAAGGCCAGAAGGGACTGTTATGATCATCTAGTCTGACCTTCTATAAAACACAGGCCAAAGAACTTCCCCAAAATAAATCCTAGAGCAGATCTTTCAGAAAAAAACATCTAATCTAGATTTAAAAATTGGCAGTGATGGAGAATCCACCATGACCCTTGGAAAATTGTTCCGGTGATTAATTACTCTCACTTTAAAAATTTACACCTTATTTCCAGTCTGAATTTGTCTAGCAGCCATTGGATCCTGTTATACCTTTCTCTGATAGATTGAAGAGCCCATTATTAAATATTGGTTCCCCTTGTAGGTACTTATAGACTGTAATCAGGTCACTCCTTAACCTTCTCTTTGTTAAGATTAATAGATTGAACTTCTGAGTCTATCACTATTGGACATGTTTTCTAATCCTTTAATCATTCTCATGGCTCTTTTATGAACCCTCTCCAATTGTCAACATCCTTCTTGAATTGTGGACAGCAGAACTGGACACAGTATTCCAGCAGTACTTGCACCAGTGACAAATACAAAGGTATTCAAAATTCCCCTATTTATTCATCCTAGGATTGCACCAACTGTTTTGGCCACAGCGTCATGCTGAGAGTTCATGTTCAGCAGATTATCCAACATGACCCCAAATCTGTTTGAGTCATAGCATCTCCCAGCCTGTAAGTACAGCCTACATTCTTTGTTCCCACATATATACATTTACATTTAGCTGTATTGAAATGCATGTTGTTTGCTTGTGCCCAATTTACCCAAACAATCTTGATCGTTCTAAATCAGTCACCTGTCCTCTCCATTATTTACCACTCCAGTGTTCCAAGACTTATTGAACATCACCTTTAATGGTACAGCAAACTCCTTAGCCAGCTCTTTTAATATTCTTTAAATGAAAGTTATCTGGACATTCATATTTTAAAATGTCTAACTTTAGTTGCTTTTGTTTCGCATCCTTCAGAGATACTAGTGCAATAGAAAGAGTGTTATCATCACTATATGATGAGACTGCATCATCTGTTTTCCCCCAACAGAAATATTTATTGAACACCTCTCCCTTTTATGGATTATTATTGATCATTCTAGTATTTCCATCTAGTAATATACCAATACTATTGTCAGGATTATTTTTGTTCCTAGTATATTTTAAAAACTCCTCTTACTGTCCTTAACTTTCCTGATCATAGATTTTTTTCCTTGTGCCCCTTGGCTTCCTTTATTTTCCTACAATTCCCAACTTCTTATTGATATTCTTCATTACTTCATATATATTCTATATACTACATATTCATTTGTATTATATTCACTTATATTCATTTTATATATATATATATCACAAATGGAAGAAAGGAGAAGTTGATAGTAATGAATATCAGTCAGAAGTTTGTTTTTTTTAATATATATATGTGTGTGTGTGTGTGTATATATACACACATATATATATATATATTCATTACTATCAACTTCTCCTTTCTTCCATTTGTGATATATATATACACACACACACACACATATATATATATATATATATATATATATATATATAAACAGCTGCCTTCGCTTCCCCTCTTAACCAGGTTGGTTTTTTTAACCTGCATAGCGTTCTTCCTCATTGTGGGATTGTGTCTTTTTGGGCATCTAATAAGGTGTTCTTAAATGATTACCAGTTATCATTCACATTTTTCAGATTAAATTCTTCCTTTCAGCTGATTTGGCTCATAATTATTTTCAGCCTTGTGAAATTGGCCCAGTTAAAGCGCCAAGCATGGATATATTACTAGTCTGGACCTTCTGCTGGTTGCACATTCTAAATGTGACCAAGTCATGATCACTTGTACCTAAGCTCCCATTAAATTTTATTTCTGTGATCAGTTCCTTTTTATCTGTTAGGACAAAGTATAATATAGAATTCTCATTTTGTGAGTTAGGAAATGGTCATCTATGGTGTTTAGAAATTCCAAGGATGTTTTAGTATGGTGGTATGAGACCTCCATCATATGTCACTCAGATTGAAGTCCCTCATGATCACACAGCTATTGTTGAATTACAGTGCCAGCCTAAGAGGAATGTTCTGAGGCCAAATTTGTTAATGTTTGTGTAACCCAGGATTACAGGGGTTACATTTGCATTAAACCTTGGATGAACTGTGTTATGATGTTGACCAAAAATGTTTGTTTTTATCAGTTCTTAGCTAGATGGATATGACAGTTCTCATCAAATATGGATCTTACTACAGTTGTGCACAGAAGGTTACAAAAGCATGGCCTATTGCAATGTGTTCTATGTGGGCTTCAACTAATTACAACTAGATACCACCTGGAAATTACAACCAATGCAGAACATGGCTGCCCACTTATTCAGTGGGGATCTGTATAAGGTAATTTTGCAAAATACACAATAAAGGCAACTATCTTGAAAATTGGAAAGCTGGTAAAGGTGATCTATGATAAAATTCCAAGCATATTTCCACATTTCAGCATAATATTCAAAGTTTCAAATGTGGACAAGTATGTTATAAAAACAGAGCAACTTATTCATGAAGCTAGAAAGTTCAGAAGTCTTAGAGCCACCAATTAACCTAATGGGAGACCCAGTGCAACTATCCAATGGTATAATTTGGCTATTACTCAAATTAATTACAACCATATTGCTTTTTTTTCTCCTGCTTGTAACTTTGACTTCCATTGTCATACTGTTGGAAATGTAATGGTTTCAAACATTAAGGGCCAGATTGTCAGCTGTGCAAAGTTTACACTTGATGCAGCTGAGGACAAAGATGGTGTAAGACCCTAGAACCCAGCCCTGTAGAGCTACCAGGCAGTTGACAGTTTCAGACTGCCACCCAGCAGTAGCTGTAGCCAGCTTATGCTCCACTTTCCATGACCTGCTGTGGACACAGATCATAGGAAGTTCCTCCTCAAGGGTTTGACAGACAGCAGTCCCATTGCTCTTGATTTCACTCCCTGACCTATATAAACCCAAGAGGTGTTCCAGGAAGTCTGGATCTTCTGTAGTGGCTAAGACCATTCTTTCTCCTTGTTTGTGAATTCCTGGGTTGATATTGGCTTGATTTGGACTTTGCCACCTGATTTGGACTCGGACCCTTAGTATTTACCTTGGCCTGGACCTGACTATGAACGTCTCCATTATTCCTAGCCTCAGGTTTGCCTCTGGTCTGATGCTTGGCCCTGACTGCTCTTGTTGGGATCCTGACAAGTGACTTTAATTCACTTTTCTATTCCTCTGATGCTGGGTGAGCTGTGGGCAATAATTTAAATAATAATTTAATTATAATTAATGGAATAATTTAAAGCAAGCTAGGGGCTGGCATATTTACTAGGGATGTAGTGGAGCACTGTGACTTCCCTCTGCCCCTTCCTCTCCCTTCTACACCAATGACATGCCCTCCATAGAG
Source organism: Terrapene triunguis (assembly GCF_002925995.2). NCBI lineage: Eukaryota > Metazoa > Chordata > Testudines > Emydidae > Terrapene > Terrapene triunguis. The sequence goes on from NW_020664420.1 coordinate 50,563,544, forward strand.
AGAGGGCTTGGGCTCTAGCCCAGTATTTGCTACAGGAAATTTCTTGCTACTCTGTCATTAAACTAGGTAATAGCATGAAATTCAATTCATGCCCTTATTCCACTCAGCCCTTATTTAAGTGACAGGAAAACTTCATTTAATTTTTACCCTTTTCTGGGTCACACCTGCAGGATTATAGTTGTAGGCTTGTCAACACTAAGCTCTAGTGAGCCCAAAGTTTTGTTGTCAATACCAATGACAAGAGTGAGTCTTCACCTAAAAAGGAATATGTTACATTATTAAGGAAAGAGCAAATACTTCATACCAGATGACTAGGCAATGTTATTTAAATATGGTATTAATACTATACAAATTAGTGTGCTACTGTACCAGTTAACCCCTCCCATTTATTGAGGATCAAATTGGAAGTCAAATCCTACTGAGAAAAATAGAAAGGAATATATACTCTGGAAAGTCAAGTGTAAAAATATAATTAGGTAGACCATGAAGAATTTGATGAACTACTAGCAAAAGACACAAAAACTAACAGCAACATTTTTTTAAGTACATCAGAAGCAGAAAGCTTGCCGAACAATCAGTGAGGCCACTGGACAATCAAGTTGCTTAAGGAACACACTTTGTGAATATAAAGTCGTTGTGGAGAAACTAAATGAATTCTTTGCATTGGTCTTCACCACAGAGGATGTGTGGGAGATTCTTACACCTGAGCCATTTTTCTTAGGTTACAAATCTGAGGAACTGTCCCAGACTGAGGTGTCAATAGAGGAGGTTTCAGAACAAACTGTTAAATCAAACAGTAATAAGGCAGATGGCATTCATGCAAGAGTTCTGAAGGAACTCAGGTATGAAACTGCAGAATACTAACTGTGGTGTGTAACATATTGCTTAAATCAGCCTCTGTACCAGATAATTGGCAGATAGCTAATGTAATGCTGATTTTTAAGAAAGGCTTACCAGCCTATAATTGCCCGGATCACCTTTGAAGCCTAATTTCAGTTGGTTGAATTGGTTGAAACTATAATACAGAACAGAATGATCAGACATATAGATGAATGCAATATGTTGAGGAAGAGTCAACACAGTTTTTATAAAGGGAAATCATGCCTCACCAATCTATTAAATTTCTTTGAGGGGGTCAACAAACATGTGGACAAGGGCGATCCATTGGATATAGTTTACTTGGACTTTTTCTGAAAGCCTTTGATAAGGGCCTGACCAAAGGTTCTTATCCCATGACAGCTTACTTTGTTTAAGAGGGAAGGTCCTCTCCTGGATCAGTAACTGGTTAAAGATAGGAAACACAAAGTGGGAATAAATGGTCAGTTTTCACAGTGAAAAGATGTAAACAGCAGGGTTCCCCAAGGATTTATATTGGAATGGTGCTGTTCAACATACTTATAAATGATCTGGAAAAGGGGGTAAAGAGTGAGGCAAAGTTTGCAGACAATAGAAAATTACTCAAGATAGTTAAGTCCAATCTGAAGCATTACAAAGGGATCTGACAAAACTGGGCGACTGGGCAATAAAATGGCAGATAAAATTCAATGTTGATAAATTTAAAGTAATGTACATTGGAAAATATAATTTCAACTATAGATATAAAATAATGGGATCTAAATTAATTGTTACCATTCAAGAAAGAGATCTTGGAGTTGACCCTGCCAGCAGGTAGGGGATCTTGGAGGACAACTACTGCACTGGTGGGGTGCAAAATAAACTTTATTAAGAAAATGCAAAAACAGGGAAAATTCCATAGTGAGGGGTATGGGGTTTGTTAAAGTAGACAATTGGGGAGGGGTTTCTTTTAGTAAATAGGATAGGGGGTTTCAATAGTGGGGTACAATACAGTGGGGTACAATACAGTTGGTAACCAATTAACACTGAAGTATAAATGTAACAGGTAGCTAACAGTTTCTATGTAAAGGGTGTGTCACAGCAGCATATAACCAACTAACAGTTATGGGTAAAATGTGTTAAATAACCAACAACTCTAGGTAAAAATGTGTCACAGTGGTGTAAATGTAAAATGTGAGGGGTGTTAGAGAGAAAAAGGGTAACCAATGGGGTTTTATGCTAGACTTCAGTAATACAATTGAGGTTTGGCAGCAGTAGGAGCGGGGTGAGCACGTGGGGGAAGGGATTAAGAGAGCGAGAGAGAGAGAGAGAGAGACACAGAGAGCAGACAGGCTGCAAGTTTAAACAGTAGAGAGACTGCAACGAGTGACTGGGGAGCTCGGGGAGAGACACGGGCAAGCTCGGGGGGGGGTGGGTTAGGGCAGCGGGAAGACAGACTTAACCACAATTATACAGAACACAGCAAAATCTTATCTATAATCTAACTTAACAAAGACTACACAAATTAGCAAGTAACAGAACACAATGCAACAATTTTTTAAACCTAACTTACAGAGCACAATACAAACAATTCTTTAAACCTAACTTAACCACAGCTATGCAAAATGAAATTACAACTTATCTAGACTAAGAACCTGATTCTAATAGGTGCACCTTACACTATGCCGCTTCTTTGATCGGGAGGGGGAGCGGTTCTGGAGGGCAGAGTGGTGTGTGCCCAGGGTACAGCCCCGGGGGGGTTAACTAGTGGTGGCTGCAGCAGTGGGGTGGCTGCAAGCCGGCAGCCCAGGATACAGTCCAGGAAGGCACAGCCTAGCAGTGGCACAGGCTTATTTCTAGCAGCAAAGGCGCTGCGGAGCAAGAAACAGATTACAGATACAGACCAAGTAGTTAGCTTGAGTCTGTCTGCTGGGGAAACAAGGCCAGCAGCTAGGACAGGGGGAGTTTGCAAGAGGGAGTTCTTACCAATCCCCAGGACAGCAGCAAGCACAGAGACAGGAACGGCAGTAGCATCGGAGGATGGAGAGAGGACTCGATTTGCTTACAATAATCAGGAGATCTCCAGGCACAAATTCGTTGTTCGTGGGAGGGGAGTTTAAAAACGGGGGTACGCTCAAAAACAAATGAGAGCGGGGAGAGGGCCCCCCCAAAGACCCCTAGCTGATCAGACCAGGTGGCAAAACAAGGACCTTCTCCGAGGTCTGATCAGAAAATGTCCGGCTTTAAAGGCAAATTCAGGCAGGTTCCCACCAGTACTTTTGATTGGCTCCTCTTGATACAGGGGAGGAGAGAAGGCAGGGAAAGGTTTCAGGTAAGCATAGGCATGCCTGGGCATGTTCTGAGCCACAGGTATGACTCACATGCTTAGTTAGTTGGCCACTTCAGGTCTTGCATTTCTGGGCAGCCAGCGCCCCCCACACCGAGCCTGGGTCTGAACAAAGGAACCAAACAAAGAAGCAAGAAGCCCTCTCCCCGGGCAGAGCAATGGCTCCAGTTAGTCTGTACAAGCCATTCCTCTGAATAGGGCTGTGACTTTAGTTAGCACAATGGCCGGGAGGGGCGGCCACACAGGACAAACAGAAAGGAGAGGGGAAAAAAGGAATGCAGCAGGGGGACAGCTGTAACGGACAGGAGTCATTGTGGATAGTTCGCTGAAAACATTTGCTCAATGTGCAGCAGCAGTCAAAAAAGAAAACAATCCTAGGAACCATTAGAAAAGGGATAGATAATAAGACCGAAAAATATCATAATGCCATTATATAAATCATTGGTATGCCTATACCTTGAATACTTCATTCAGTTCTGGTCACCACATCTCAAAAAAGATACATAAGAATTGGAAAAGTACAGAGATGGGCAACAGTCAATGATTAGGGACAGGGAACAGCTTCCATATGAGGAGAGATTAAAAAGACAGGCACTGTTCAGCTTGGAAAAGAGATAACTAAGGGGGAGTATGATAGAGGTCTATAACATCATGAGTGATGTGGAGAAAGTGAATAAGGAAGTGTTATTTACTCCTTCACATAACACAAGAACCAGGGTCACCCCCAATGAAATTAACAGACAGCAGGACGTACTTCTTCAGATAACACATAATCAACCTGTGGAATTCATAGCCAGGGATGTTGTGAAGGCCAAAAGTTTAACTGGGTTCAAAAAAGAATTATATAAGTTCATGGAGGATAGGTCCATCAATATCTATTAGCCAAGATGGTCAGGCACACAACCCCATGCTCTGGGTGTTCCCTAAACCTCTAACTGCCAGAAGATGGGACAGGAGATGGATCACTTGATAAATTGTCCGGTTCTTCTCATTCCCTCTGAAGCATCTGGCACCGGCCACTGTCAGAAGACAGGATCCTGGGCTAGATGCACCATTGGTCTGATCCAATATAGCCATTCTTATGGTGTTATGTTTATGTTAAAGAAAGCAAGATTGAAGAAGTGTGTATCACAATTCAGGAAGTTATACGTGGTTATCTCTCTTTTTGTGTTGGATCTTATCACTCACTTGTCTTTTGTGCCATTTTTTTCCAAGGCATTCTCCTTTGATAAGAGCCGCATTTTGGTCATGGCCTTAGTTTGGACCTGGACTTTGGTCATCTCCTCGTTCATCAGCTGCAACTACTTAACTTGATACAGAAACATTATTTTGGCTGCCAGTAAATTGAAATAATAATTTCACAATGAAACACAAATAAAAGGATATAAAACATCAGAAGAAGAAAGAGTCAGAGACAAATGGAGAACAGCAAGATATAGGGATTGGTTCAAGGCTGATATTAGCAAAAGGAGTGCAAACATACGATTCCCAGAAAAGCAAACTCCTGTATTTACCTGACGTCTGGATGATACTCATCTCAAAACTTTGGCTGTTATCCCTGAGCTGCTTTTTGTTAAATATTATTTCCATGACTCTTTGAGAAATACATTGTCATAATTAGTTACCCCTCACCAGCAATGAACACTAGAGTTTTTCTAAGGTCTTATATGATAAAATGATGAGGCTCTTCCTCTGGCCGGTTACAGAATAAGCTGGACTTGAGCAAAGGTGCACATCAGAGTCTTAGAGCATGTTTACAAGAGAAAGTATTACCAATTACACAAATATAGTTATACTTGCTATACCTTGAACATAAATACAGACTGGAAAGGGACTAGAACTATGGAAGGCTGCATTAGAAGAAAATTGCTTACAAATTTGCTGACAAAAGATAGAAAACATGTGATGCTTCATTGATAGGAACAACAAGAAGCTAGTAAAACTAGATGGTCTAGAGTCTGTGCAACAATTTAAATACTTCGGTTCAGCATTGAGCCATGATGGGAATGTGGATGAGGCTGTTGGAGCCAGAGGGAAAGTGCTTGGTGTAAACGGAGGGAGTTGAGAGAAATTTTTTAAGATAAGAATATGACAATAAACTAAAGAGCAAAGTGTATGAGATCCTGGTTAGGCCAGCCATGATGCATGGATTGGAATGCTGGCTAGTAAGGAAGACTGAAGATCAGCTAGTTCACGCTGCTGTAATGAGATGCTAGGTAAGATGAGAGCTGCTAGGCTACACAGTGAAAAGATACGAGTCGAGTAGCCTCCAACATGGTAAAGCTGAGGGAATATTGACTGAGATGGCCTGGTCACATAAGACAATGAGATGTGGGATACGTTGGTCAGAGAGTACACAAAAAAGTAGTTATAAGACAAAGACCACAGGGAAGAGCTAGAAAAATGTGGTTCAAGATGCTGAAGGAGGACATGAAGAAGGTTAGTGTCAGCGTGGAAGAGTGCTTTGATATGAATACTTGGAGATGAAGACCAAAAGGGGCAGACCCGGATCGACGGGACATGGCAAAGGCAAAGAAAATGCAATAGTAGTAATATATAAACCAGCATAACTGGCATGTGGACATTCTTATTACAGTATAATAAAGAGTGGCTTAGGGGAGGGGCGAGCGGAATAGCTTAAAATTGTTCCAAATTAAAATAAGCTAAACCAAAAAATGCCCAGAATAAGAGTGTCCACACGGGTGTATACTAATATACACCTGGAACTACCAACATTAAGGACTCTCAATGCCTTTTCATAAAGGCAGTGACCTCATTCACCAAATAACTCAAAAATTACTAAGAATGACAGAAAACTGAACATCCACCAAAGAGATCACAAAAGCAGGTGATAGCACCTACAAGATTATTGCCATTGCCACAAAGGTGAATATTATATTACTCCAGGTGAGGTACAGAAGCACTTTTGTCATGATGCTACCAAATGGCCTGGTGAATAATGGTAACTGCACCTGTAAATTCCATAGGCACTCATAGTGTGTACACAATATCTGGGCCTAAAACCTTTGTGGGGAGGTGCAATATCATTTAAGAAGTGTGAATCTTGGTGTTACAAACATGTTTCAGACACATTCATTTCAAAAACTTTCTTCAGGGATCACATACACGTACAATGACCTGTGCTTTTTTATCTCATTCAAGTTCACACCACTGGATGAGATAGTGGTTCTAAACGGGGTATGCAGGATGAATAGGGCCTATTCAGTAATAATGCCATTTTGAGTTTCTTTTTTAAATTAATGGAAAATGCACACATTTCTGTTCCTATGTGGGAGCTCTTCACTTTTCAGCAGATGGCACTATATAGTACATTGTACTGTGCTTTTCACTTTGCTTACAATATCCTTTTGCCAACTTACTTAGAAAACATGTTGAGAGTGACACAGAAAATCTTTGGATGATCTGTGAAAACAGGAAATATATTGACCCAACTGCAGCAGGAATAGCAGCAGTCTCTTATCTCGCCAGAAGCAGGAAGTTCCAATTCACTAGAACTTATTTCTTGTGTAAATAAAAAACAAACATATTTTATAATTTTTAGTGCTTTAGAGAGAGTGGCTGAATTTGGATAGAGCTGGGCATGTGCTAGACAAGCATTACTTTGCCAATGCACCACAGTCCTTACTTGCAACAACCTTACTATTTGACATCTTCCTTTCCTAAGCAGTGACTGCCAATCGTATCAAATAGAGATGGGATTTTGTGTTAGACTAACTCCACTAGGAATCAGTTCAATACGCACAAAGCTACACTTCACATGTAGCATATGGTTCAAGATTACATACAGCAAAGGGCCAATGCTGGACCTATTCCAGACCCTATACACTGTTCTGTACAAGAGTTTCCAGGGGAGAATAAATTTCCCCAATGCAGAAGTGTAGGGCCAGCATAAGTGGCCTTTCTTGCCCCCTTGAAGCTCCATTATAGGGGACTTCCCAGGACGAGGGGTGGAAAGTGGAGGGAGTGTATTTCCAATGTGTTGAGCTATATGGGGATTTTGGACTGCCACACAGTCCAGGAGAGCCTATCATAAGTTAGTAGGGCTGCTCTAGTTTATTCTGAGCACTGTTTCAGCCCCCATAGCACCCAGAATATGGTAGGGCATAATGGTGGCATGAAGCCACCTTTGCCCCACCTAACCCCACTTTCTGCAGTGTGCATTTTAGAAGGCACAGCACAGAACCTAGTCCTACAAATGTAGAACTGAGGATTCAAATGCTCACAATAATTTGTACAAGTCACCATATTATATAGTCTCCCTTTACCTTGGCACCTTAGACAAATCTTGGACGCATATCTCAAAAAGTTAAAGCATGGCTCATTAAACACTCCCGTCTCAGCTAACCCACATTGGGGTTCTTTGCTTTATATGATTCAGAGACAACTGGAATAATATCAAGTTGTGCACAATTCTGTTTGCTAGCAAAAGATTGTCAAGGTAGATTTGGTTTAACTTCCATCCATTAAAATAAATTGCCAAGTTTGTCAGTAATTTTGTCCTTTCTTCCCTCTTTCCTTACACCTCCTCCCCCTGTACTCTCTTCCTATAATTGGTTACTTAGGAAGCTGATGTTAATGACACACATTTATAACAGTTTTTGCCACATCTCAGGTCCCTAGATCTTTTGGTTTAACAATTGCAAACTGAATTTGAAAGGAAGGAAGATGCTATTCCCGTAATTCTGCCAGAAGACATAGCTCTTATCCTGAATCTGAACCTGTGAAATTGTTGAAAGGAAAAGAATGTGTGTTGGCAATAGTGCTTGATCTGTGTTTCAAGAGCACAAGTGAAACCAACCTCCCATGGGTTGCAGACAAAGATCACTAAAAGGATGTTCTCATAAGCAAAAAGCTGCGGGCGCAGCCTTCTTCCTCTTCCTGTCTCAATGTACAGAAGAAGATTTCAAAATTAGAGTCTGCAAAACTTTCAAAACTCAGCGCTGCTCTCTATACATAAGTCTTTTGTCAAGGAAAATATAAAATTGGGGTGTAAATTGGTGCAGAACAATTGATTTCATTAGAGCTATGCTAATCATAGTGACTTCTGTGCTCATGAAATGTTCCAGAATAACAGAATATAAAAATAAATTCCTTCTTTTTGATCCGCATACATAGATGGTCAGGGATGCAGCCCCATAGCCCCATGCTCTGGCTGTCCCTAAACCTTTGATTGCCAGAAGGTGGAAATGGACAAAAGGGGATGGATTGCCCTGTTCTGTTCATTCCCTCTGAAGCATCTAGCATGGCCACTGTCGAAAGACAGGACCCTGGGCTTGATGGACCATTGGTCTGACCCAGTATGACCATTCTTATGTTCTTGCGTTCTTACAGATAGGTGATATACCAAATTTATCTTGATTTTAGACAGTTGTTTTTCTGTAAATATAAATATCATTATTTAAATCAGTGATTCCTAAAGTGTGGGGTGCACTCAAATGGGGAGGCCCAAAGGACTAGTTGGATAACATGGAAAGATTGCTCAATTGTTCTTTAATTTTTTAGGTTGTAAAATTTTGTAAAAAGAAAGGCTCTAGCTTTTATGGTTTAGAAGACTACGTTGAAAATGCAGAGTGTAACCAAAGTAGGGACATCTACCTGATTTTGTAGGGAGCCTGAAACCATAGGTCTAAGTTCGGAACTTCACCATTCATTTCAAAGAGTGCTCAGTCAGATGCCAATGATAATACTTTAAATATCAGTAGTTAGCTATTTCACAGCTCATGAAAGCATATGAGAAAGGAGAGGAAGGGTCATATTATGAAACTCTACCTAAGTGTGTAGAGGGGGATGAACATGGAAGACGTATAAACGAAAATGCGTAGGTTTTTAACAACACTTAATGGGATTGCATGGGAAGGGAGCAATAGGTGTCATTTTCCTCAGCTGAGGCTCAGAAGTTTAGAAATGCTGATTTAACTGATCCTGTATTTCTGCTTGCCTAGTTAAGCTGGTCAAAAGACAAGAAAAGTTTTAATGACATTTTTGGGGGGAAATTTGTCCCATATTTTGAACAGCTGTTTTGCATAGTTAAAATAGAGAAAAATAAGGCCTCAATCAATGGGGACTCTCTAAGTACAGAGTCTTACCACGAAGATTTAGTTACAGGATCAGAGCCTAAGTTTTTCTTCACTTACTGTGGTCTTGTATGCAGAAGCGCCGCTTTCCCCGCCTTCCTGTGTGTGCTCGATACCCTCTCTGCCCCGTCCCCATCTACACTCCACCCCTTCCATGAGGCCCCGCCCCTGCCCCTATTCCAACCCCTTCCTCAAAGTCCCCGCTCCCTCCCTGCCCCATTCCAACTCCTTCCCAATATCCCCGCCTCCTCCCCTGAGCATGCCAGTTCCCACTCGTCACCCCTCACCCCTCCGCCCCCGGAGCATGCGAACACTGTCAAACAACTGTTTGGCAGTGGCCTGGCGTGAAACTCTGGGAGGTAGGTGGAGGAGCGGGGACATGGCGCGCTCAGGGGAGGAGGAGGAGTTGGGGTGAGGGGAGCTTGGCTGCCAGTGGGTGCAGAGCACCCACTAATTTTTCCCCATGGGTACTCCAGCCCCAGAGCACCCATGGAGTCGGCGCCTATGCTTGTATGTACAATTCAGAGTGGCCTCTCCTTTGTGCTTTTGGGAGAAAGGTGTAAGTTGCATTTCTAAGGCCACATTCTCCTGTCAAAGATGTCAATGGGAATTGCCAATTTGAAGCTGCCATCTTGGTCAACATATGAAGGACTGAACTGTGGTCCTCCAGAGCCAAGGGCATGATATGCTACAGTTTGAATTGAAGAGTCTAAGAGAATTGCATCCTCTATAGATGAGTCACAGAAAGGAATGTGTAATGCACAATGACCAGTGAATTAGACAAATATATTTCGACGCTAGTACAATATATGGCCCTAAAAGTATACAGAAATGATTACTCACACACTTGCTATTTTAACCAGTTTTTAGTATATTAAAATCTATGCATTTAACCCAATCCCTACCCCAAAAATGCTCATTGGATGAAATCAATTAATATTTTAAGAAAAGTCATGTAAAATTTCAGTTACATGGTCGGCAAACCATAATATTTAGAATAGAGGCTCATGAATCCTGCACATATGATGGTTGGTTGATAATCTGTTCTTTTTTTAACACGGTGCTTCTATTTGAAGTATCACCCTCCAAACTGATACAACTGTCACAGATAACTTAAAACAAAAAATCTGTTCTTTAAAATAATTGATGTGACACTGTGAACAATATGTACTTTTTCACTGTGTACTGTCAGATTCTCTGCCAATGTACTGTGCCGTAGTATGTACCACTTGCAATATGACACTCAGAAACAAGTACCTACTCTTAGAATCCCATTTGCTTACAAGTAAATATTATTAATTATATATGAATGGTACATCATCTTATATATATGCAATCAAAATATGTAATGTGATACAACAGGTATGACTGCAAAATGCCTAGGTACCTGCATTTGTGCATGTGAATTGGTATTGGCTTATGACCCATTTGTACATACAACGACTGAATATTGAACACACAAATTCAGTTTTATGCAGGTACAATGAATGAGCACAGTTTTAAAGGCTCACCATTTGCCCATGGTTGAAAATGTAATCCATAAGAACTGTGTATTAGCTGAATCTTTCATATTAAAATGCACACTTATGAGCATTAAAATAAAATATATACAACTCCACTCATGAAAATACTGATTTATTTTAAACATGAATAGTTCAAATTCCCTTCCTCTTACTCATGATCCTCTGTTCATGTATAAGCATCATAAGATACTTATTTTTAAAAACTAATCTCTACTTGTTGACCAATATAATTTGATTCTTCTTGATCCTGTAATATTTTTTAAATAATCACTTTTTGCATATTTTCTAAAACTAACTTTACATTTTAACTAGACTTGGGTTTAATCCTCGGAAAGACTCCGTGTGGTGTATGCTACCAAGCTGTGCTCTATTGAATTTTTGTGAGCACGACAACTTCCGTAGAGAGATTTATCTGACAGCCCTGTAAAAATGTTCTGAGCTCTTGTTGACTGGACTTTTTTTCAAAATAGCCAAAGGGATGTTCTCTACTGTTTTTAGTACAGTTTTGGCTAAATACAGGATAAGAAATTAAATTAGTTTCTTCTTAGATAAGTCCTTTACAGAAAAATAAGAAATGTTTTATTAGCTATTGCAAAATAGCTGATAAAAAGTTAATGGCATAACAAACTGTGTTGACACACAAACCTTTACAGCAGTCTTCCACTTTATTTTTCTGACAAAGATTTTGCTAGTTCTGCATCTTAAATAGAACCTATAGGGACATGGAATCCACCCACCTCCTTGCAACACAGAGGCTGTGTTTGTGGCAATATTACAGCCAGTCCACAACTTTTATTTCACTTTTCTGTCTTGTAGTAATGTGGATGTCCCTCTGTGCCTTCATAGACACACATGGGAATTGTGAATAGTGGACCAGCACAGGTAGCTCACTAACCATGCTCTCAGCCTACTCGCAAGCCATCTAATGTAGTTCTGTGGAGTGAGACACTGCAGAACTAAATCCTATGGTGAAAAGGGTGCTGAGGAGTCATTCTGAGTAGCCCAGTCACAACTCAGCCCTCCCACATCATGGAATGGGGTCGTTCCACTCTGAGCCTCAGGATTTGACCTTAAATCAAGAGAAAAGAAAATAGATTCAAATATTTAGTCATCCACTCAACAGTATTGCACAAAATAGAACGCAAAGGAAACTTAGAGCTACAGTGCATTATATCCCTCAGTATGACTAAGGATGCCATAATATCTTTCAGCTTCAGTCAGGCAATGTCCAGAGGCTGTTTATTTAAATTAGTTACCAGTGACCTTGACTTAACCCTTACTTTAACTATATGTAACATTAAACATCAACAATTCAATTGACTAAATCCCCAAAAGCAACTGAAATAGAAATAAAAACAACAAGGAGTCCGGTGGCACCTTAAAGACTAACAGATTTATTTGGGCATAAGCTTTCGAGGGTAAAAAAACCTCACTTCTTCAGATGCATGGAGTGAAAGTTACAGATGAAATAGGAATAAAGCAGCAAATGCGTAGGAGCAAATGAACCAACAATACCAGTAACATAACAACAACAAAAAATGCAAATACTGACCAAAATTGGTTTGCTACAAATTAAAATATTCACTTGATATTGTGGAACAAGCAATAGCAAAGGTATCATTTCCAATCGCCAAGGGAAATGGCTAGTTTATTCTCTTGGTTTAATTTTCTCTGCATAACTGTTCTGATAGTTTTTTGTGATGAAAAATCATAATCTCTGACTGTAACGGAAATCTGGTTATTATGTCTTAATTTCTGTATGCACATTTTCCTTCGTTGACAGATTGAAATTCAAACGACAATAGAAAGCACAAGCTCTCAGTATTCACGTCACTAAACCATACCAGCCAAGAATAGTGCTGGATCAAAGCTTACATTTTTAAAAGCTAAGTTTCAGGGGTTTATGGTGGTAAAGAGAACCTTCCAAATCTAAATAGAAAGTAAAGAGAAGGGTGCATTTTTCTATCTACAACTATACTGTGGGTTGTGAACTCCCGCTCATGAGTAGGTTGTTAACTCTGAAGTTTAACAATGAACATTTAAATGTCAGCATTAACAATTTCACTCCTAATTATTTTAGCAAAAGTATTCAGCTAATGTACTTATTCACTTTTGTTGGATTTAATGCCTACATTAATATATTTACAGTGTGGCAATAATGTATCTAGGTACCAATGGTGGTATGGTATTGTGACAGGTATTTGGGACAATGTGGTGACTGTTTTCTGAGGTGAGAAAGAGTACAGGGCTGGAAAATGTTAGGTTATTTCTATTTATTCCCACAAAGGTCAGGAAAGATAGAGGTGTATCTCCACTTGGATGCTAAACACATCAGTCACCTATGTTCTGAATCCCAAATTCTCCTTCGTTTTTTGATTTACTAAAAGTCCCTACTTTCTCCCACCCAGCTATCAAACCCCAAGTTTTCATCCCTGACAACTTCCATTATGCAATTAGACAAGGCACTATTTATTTTTTAATTTATTTGAAGCTGCCACAAAATTTAGCACTGTAGTGCCTCAAAAGGCAGCCTACTTAGTTGCAATGTTTAAGTCTAACAGGCTGTAGAGTACTTGGGGCATTTATTATGAGAAAGCTGGCCAATATGCATTAAACTCCTAGATAGTTTAATTCCATGATTAGCATTTTCCTTGTGAGTGTGTAACTCAACTGTAGCCTCTCCAGATCTTGGTTTGAACTGTGTGTTAAAAATGTGTGAACAATGCTAAGACTAGACTACTATAAGGCTTGGTTTAAAATGGGTAGCCATGGTTTGCATCCATATTATAAAACTTCTTAAACTATTGTTGCTCATAACACTGTGCTACTCGTATATTATGGAAGAGGCTTGCCCATGCAGTGAGAGAGAAATAATTTCAAACACAATTCTGGATAACATGGTTCACAACTGCTCTAGAAAGTCTCTTAGATGTGTTAAGACTGTTCCCAACAGAGTTGTGTGGGCCTGTTAAAACAGAACTAGGTTAGCTTAGCATTAACATGGATGGTGCTTTTCTATAGCAAAGGTGAGCTAGTGGAAGTCATTTTTGTATCTAACTCAGCAAACTGAATATCTTTTAAATAATACATGATTAGAAACTCCAAGTAGTAGAGACACAGTGAGCCCCCTATTCTCCAGACATGGTCCCTATGCTCGAAGCTGGGAGGGGAACAGCATAGAGCACTGTGCCAGCTTTATACCATCTTGGAATTGCCCCTACAATGGAGGAGTCCTCTGGAGGCTGGTTTAAGCCAGCTTTAACAGCTCATTTGCACCAACAAACCAGTGCAATTATGCCATTTCAGAACCAAGGACCTGTCCCAGTTCACCTAGCTACAAGCCATGTATGTACCTGCAAATATGGACATTACAAAGATCTAACAAATACGTAAGTATTAAACCTCTTTTTTGGAAGAAAATATTTTTTGAAACAATTATACATTGTTTTCTTCACACTATTACTTCTTCCTGTCAGATTCTTCTTCTCTTTCCAACTTCCCTCTAATTTTTGTACCGTGTAGTCTAATTAAAAATATTTAAATAATGAGTAAGTTCGTAATGAAAATGGCTATGTTGAATTGAAGATCACAGTTAAAAACTTCACCACCAGCTGGCAAGACATCAGGCCTGTGGCATTTAAAATGATACAGTTCAATGAAAACCATGTCAAAAACTATATGTGTTCTTAGCATAGCCATTTTTTAAAGATACAGTCATTCATAACAAATTTTAAATATTTTTCATGTGTATTTCAGTACCTCCCATAGACAGAAATAGATAATGGGTGAAATCACTGCCTGATGAATATTCTCTACACTGTTTCTACAAGGAACTATCTTAGATAAAAACTATGCTTATGTTTTTGAATTTTTGTTTCAGAGCACAGCCTGTACAGTTAGCAAATTTTCTGCATGTTTAATGCTGTGATTCAGGGACAAGATAAAGGAGCATGAATACAGTGTTGTAAATTTGTGTCTTGTGCATCTATGACCTAAGTCGCCACATACAAAAATTAAAATTACATTGATTCTGTCCAGAATTGCCAAATTCTCACCTCTTCCTTGATTTACCTGTATCTAAAATAGACACTATAATTGGTACTTTCTTCTAAGATAATGAATTTCTATATCATTGAGAAATAATGGCATCACTTTCTCTTCCCATGGGCTAGTGTGAGATTTCATATCTAATTGCTGAACCAGGGGGCCAATGTGGAATAACATGCAAACTTGTCTTGGTTGCCTAGAAGACAACACTTATCATCCCCATCATTAAAAAAAAGAGCCATTGGGAAACACACGTTCGTTTGTTTTCTAACTAAGGTCTTTTGACATGAACAGTATTTCTACATGGAACAGACTAGTTGTTCCAACTTTCCTGCATTGGGTGAGACATTTGGGGACAATAGAAAAATAGTGAAGAGAGGGCTGCATGCGCATGTATCTGTACATGGGACAACGGTGGGGAAAAATGGATGTCCCTCTTTTCATGGGTCAGTGTCTGACAGAGTCTCTTATGCTGGTGTTTTGTTTCCATATTACAGTACTGAAAGATAAAAGGTATAATTGTCACTATTGAAAAGTCAGCATCTGTCAAGTTACCACTCAGCTGTATCTGGGTTTTCATGTTTTTTTCCTTAGGTTTAGAAAAGGAATTCACTGTGTGATAATTTACATGAAATGCAAATGTTGGCTTTTTAATGGAAACCACTGAAGGTCTGTGTCTCATAACTATATTTTTGTACATTTCCCTGAAAACAAAATGGCACTTAGAAAGAAATTACTGGATTTGTTGCTTTAGCTGATGGTGCTAAGAGCATCCTCAGTCTTATCAATCTTCTTCATCTTTATGTAGAAGCAGTTTCTTTAAATTAGAAAACAAACTTTTTTCTGTCATGTAAACTAAACAGAAAAAGAAGCATTTTATTAATATGCAAATTAAATGAAAATTCACCATAGCATTGAACAATAGATGTACTGATTGCATACCTATAATTAAGGTTGCCTAACACTTTCCTTTGTAAGACCCTGTCTTCCATTGCTTATAACTTTGCCAAACTTTAGTTGTTCAGGCTGAAATTTCCCATACAGGGTGTCTCTCCCAGGTTGATTTTTTTTGATAGTTTCAGTTAAAATGGTTTGGCTGTTCTGAGAATGAGGTCAGGGGAAAATACGTTATTTTGGCCACGTTAAAAAAGTTATACAACCTTTGCTTTGGAGCAAGAGTTTGAAATTTGGCAGGGAGAGTATTTGGGAAGTGCTTTTTTGTGTCCTTCATGAAAAATCCGCCTAAATTTGGCCAAGCTAATAAGCCTTTGAAAAACTGCAGTTTATACATGCTCTGTAAAGATTTGCTAGGATTTGGCATCTAAATTCTCTGAATATTCTCTCTGCATTGAGCATGTACAATCCCTGTGCAGCTTCTACATGCTTACCAGAGTGCGCACACTCCATCCCCAAAGATAATATCAGATAATCACACAGGGGTGTCATGAAGATAAGTTCATTAATATTTGTGAAGCACTCAGATGCTATGGTGAGATCACTGTAGAAATGCCCATGAGGAATTTGTAATCAGCACAGAGTTTAGATGGGTGTGAAGTAAATAAGGATTGAAGCCACACACAGGATGATGAGGATTTAAAGAAATATTGAAGAGCTACCCTCGCAGTGACCATCGTCTGTCCTGTGTACTGAATGAAGTAGGGGAATAAATAGCAATGTGATTGTGACAGATTTGGAGCTGCTTGTAATAATTTATGAATGCTGTATCTTGACCTGATTATTATGGTGTTTACTGTATGCAGATATTGAGTTAATTCACTAACAGGTTTGTCAGGAAATGCATCCAGTAAGGGAGACATGAATCCTACTATGTCCCTCTCCACAAACACTTGAGGAACAATGCAGAACCATTTGCTTTGAGGCCCTGGCTTGATCCCATACTGGGCTTGTCAGAGGGGTTTCCCCAGGGAAGACTCAGTGCCTGTGAGGGGCAGAAGGATTGAATGCTTCAGGAGGGTTAAAGGTACATGCACACTCTCAAGGAAGAGGCAGAGGGTTAGAAGAGAGAGACTGACTCCCCAACAGGGCCGGCTCTGGCTTTTTGGCCGCCCCAAGCAAAAAAAAAAAAAAAGAAACGGGGCGGCCAGAAGGGCAAAGCAAAAAAAAAACCTGCGGCGCGGCCGGAGCGCGGGTGCAGGGGGACCGGCGGGGGGGGGGGGGGGAGAGGGAGCAGGCGGGAGAGAGAGAAAAGGGGGCGGCCAGGGCTACAGCAGGGGCGCTGCCACGCGGCCCCTCCCGCTGCGTCGCCTCCTGCCGCCTGCCGCGAGGGATCCGCTCCAGTCGGCGGGGAGGGAAGGAAGAGGACTGCCCTGCAGGGCGCTCTGGTTCTCCGCGCCGCCGCCCCCTACAGGGCGGCCGGAGCGGAACAAAAAAAAAAAAAGCGGCCGTGCCGCCCTAGGATTGGGCGGAATGCCACCTCGAACAATCTGCCGCCCCAAGCACCAGCTTGCTCAGCTGGTGCCAGGTGCCGGCCCTGCTCCCCAAACTTCCAGAGGTTAGAGATGACTCGAGAAATATTAGCCTAGCTAAGCCTCCATTTTGGGATGGTATTCTTTTCTCTAATTAATGCTTTGCTGTTTCTACAGTTAAGATTAAACAATACTTTGTTTTAAGAAGGTTGTTTTGCATCACTATATTCACCACCAGTCACACAGCTCCCTAAGGGAAGAACTGCAGGTACCAAGTCTGGTAGGACCTATTGGGTAAACACAGTTGGTACACAGGGTGCTGTCACCCTGCATTCAGTCTAACAGTGGACGAATCACAGGATTCCAGACCAGGGAGCTAAAGGCATGAGGCCTCATATCTGAGGCAGGTGCACTGAGAGAGACCAAAAAAGGGGCCAGAGTTGCAGGTAACCCTGTAAACATGACCATGATCATGTAATTAAAGACTGTATTAAAATATTTGGGCAAACTTAATGTTGGCTTTTCCTAAATTTTGAGTGCTTCATTTTGCAACTGAAACATTCTTTTAATTTTTTAATGTAATTTTATTTTCTTTGGTAATGTGGATGTAGTTTCCATGGAGTAAATAAATGTATAAGTTAAATCCTATTTTAAGAATTGTACAAATGAAAATGTGTGCCATTCATTTCCTTGAAAAATATTCTATCTAGAAGTTAAGGGTGGTTCTGTTTTAGATGGATCTTGGGGTTTGGATCTATTCTTTAGATTCTTATGAAACTGTAACTCGATCATTAACTAATAAGAAACATCCACATCATTTATTATTATTAAATCACTTTCCCCCCCACAGATTTAACTTTTGAATATTATGAAAATATTTGTGAATTGTGGGTTGAGACATTTAGATTTTTCTAGTGCAAATGATATCTGAAGACATCTTTGATAAGTAGAGCACAACTAGTTTTTGTAGCATGAACTTTGCTTTCTATAGGTGTATCAAAATGCCCCATATCAATATTCCAAAAGTGAAAGACCTTCAGCCAAATTGAGGAGATTTAATAACAGATTGTTCTCTCTTTTGTCCTGTAGCTTTTATTGTGAAAGGAAATAAAGTTAATTTATTACCATTTGAAAATATGTACTTTTTAAACTTAGCAGGCAAGTACTCTGGAAAGGGTAAACATATTAAAATGAAACAATATCACTCAAGAGCTAAGCTGTGCTGGGAAATTTTGCCAGATCATGCTAAGTAGGCCTAAACCCCTACATACAAGTGGATTTAGATAATTGTGTCAGGACCACAAAATGATGCCGAATTCTTATCTCCTCATTAATATTTAATGTGGCATTTGAGCTTTAAAAGCCTACTCTTAATTTAAATGTGTGGGACTTTGTTTTGGCACAAAAGCCTCTGTGTTTAATGGTGCACTCATCATAAAAAGTAATAATTACAAATATGGAAGATGATCTTCTCCAACTCACTTTCTTTATAAGACAATATCTTGACATTTTGAAACCATACATATGTATTTTACAATCACTGTAGCTGTAATATTTTTGTAACTGATCCATCGTTTTGCATAATTTTTCAGTCCCATCTACCTTATTCCTAAAGCTATAATGTTTTGCCATGTGAACATTTCAATGGCTTGATCTGCAAAGCATTTTATTCTTCAAGCAGGACATGTAAAAATTAGTCCCAGATTCTCACGTCAGTCAAATTGGACATAAAGGTTCTGCTCTTGCCCATTTCAGCTGAAACATAGCCAACATAAAAGGGAGTTGTTTTACAGGTTAATAAACTTGGTGCATCTCCATCCAAGACAAAGCTGAGAGTCTCACAGATCATGAAACTAGGAGGCTCTGATTCAGCAAAGCATTTAACCATACACTTAACTTGAAGCATATGCATAAGTCTCTTTGACTCTAGTGCAACTTAAACACATGCTTAAAGTTAAACATGTGCTTAAGTGTTTCATTTTATTAGTTTATTTTATTTTTATTTGATTTTGTGAGCACCAGCAATATGCTTGATGCAATACAGAACAAAGAGAATTCCATCTTGGAAACCTTCACTCAACAAAACTCCCATAAAATTAATAAGAGTTTGGTTTGAGTAAATGGACATTCAGATAATTGACGATAAAGAAATTACAATCATTGAAATCATGGTATTATAGAAGAATTCTGAAAATATCATGGATAGACTGCATAATCAGTGCAAAGGTATTGGAGATGACTGGAACTCAGCAAACGCTAGTCAGAGATCTTATGAAAAAAAATTTGATTTGCAGGGCACATTTTAAGAGATTCAGTGGACAATGCACGTTTACAGGCACTGCAAGGGAAAGTTGATAGCAGAAGAATACGAGGCAGAAAAAGAAGATCTTGGATGGATGATGTGGTATTCTAAGTGGATGAAAAGAACTATTCATCCACAAAGAGATTAGCAGAGGATCATACAGAATGGGCTACCATGGTTGCAAACCTCCAGTAATGGAGATGCCACAAAAAGAAGAAAGAGGACAGACAGTCTAAGGCCTGGTCTACACTAGACTTTTATGTCGACTTTAGCGCCGTTATATCGAATTAACCCTGCACCCGTCCACACCAGGAAGCCATTTAGTTCGACAGAAAGCTCTCTTTAAATCGATTTCTGTAATCCTCCCCAACGAGAGGAGTAGCGCTAAATTCGACATGGCCATATCGAATTAGGCTAGGTGTGGATGGAAATCGACGGTAATAGCTCCGGGAGCTATCCCACAGTGCACCACTCTCTTGACGCTCTGGACAGCAGTCCGAGCTCGGATGCTCTGACCAGCCACACCCCCGGGAAAATTTGAATTCATTTTCATTTTCCTGTCAGGGCAGTTTGAATCTCAGTTCCTCTTTGGACATCGAGGGGAGCTCAGCAGCAGTGGCAACTATGCAGAGCTCTCCAGCAGAGATGGCCGTGCAATCCAATAGAAAGAGGGCCCCAGCATGGACTGATCGGGAAGTCTTGGATCTCATCGCAGTGTGGGGCGATGAGTCCGTGCTTTCAGAGCTGCGCTCCAAAAGAAGGAATGCTAAGATCTACGAGAAGATCTCTAAAGCCATGGCAGAGAGAGGATACAGCCGGGATGCAACGCAGTGCCGCGTGAAAATCAAGGAGCTGAGACAAGGCTACCAAAAAACCAAAGAGGCTAACGGACGCTCCGGATCCCAGCCCCACACATCCCGTTTCTACGAGGCACTGCATTCCATCCTGGGAGCGGCCGCCACCACTACCCCACCCCTGACCGTGGACTCCGAGGATGGGATCATGTCGGACATGACAGCGGACGGGGAAGATGAAGAAGGAGATGAGGAGGACGAGGCAGTCGACAGCGCTGGCACCGCTGATTTCCCCGACAGCCAGGAGCTCTTCATCACCCTTACCGAGATCCCCTACCAACCGTCCCCATCCCTTACCCCGGACACAGAATCAGGGGACGGATCAAGCAGTAAGTGCTGTAAACATGTAAACATTTATTTAAAACAGAACGGTAATATTTATACTATTAACAATGTATATTTATAAAAGTGCTGTAAACTAGTAAAAAAATAATCAGGTACAAAACAGGAATATTTACAAAGGTAACAAATGGGTTTTGCATGATTTCTCTGTCTTAGGCTCTTCTCAATTTAGTCCCAAGTATTTTAAAAAAATTTCACAATGTCCGTTACTACATGATTCCCAGGCCCAAGACGCTCCACTCCAAAGTCTCAGTGCACCTACGCGAAAATCCGGTCAATGTGGCCGGGGATCGACGAGAAATCCTCGTAGGAGAACTCCTCGTAGGTCTCGTGGAGGTAGAGCTCAAGCCTGTTGATCAGGTTCCGGGGTAGGGCGATCTTAGTGGGCCCTCCGTGGTAGCAGACATGTCCCCTCCATGCCACAATCAGGTACTCGGGGATCATGGCCCGACATAGCATGGCGGCATACGGCCCCGGTTTCTGCATGCTTTCCCGCAGCATGCGTTCTCTCTGGGTGTCCGGGATCCTCAGGAGGGTGATGTCGCTCATGACGCCCTGCTTTGAATTAGGGAGGGGACTGTTAGTATTGGGACTGCTTTACAGCCACGCGGTGGAGGGAGAGGGGCAGCATACAGGGATCTTTCCCTGGGACAGCCGCGAGGGGGTGGGACAGGGGCAGAGTTGATGCTGTCCTGATTGCTGGCAGCAGAGACTGGCATTGCTTTCAATGTGAAAGGAGGCCAGTGCTACTGCTGGAGTTTTAAGCAGCCACAAGTCTGCGGCTTACCATTATTGCCCGCTCCAGAAGTTCAGGTCTCCAGCCACAGTTCTCTGAACACTCCAAGACCTCCGCAAGTCCACAGGCACTGAAGGCGACGGCCGAAAATTCGACCTTGTCCTGAGTGCGCATGTGAGAGGTTCAGTGCATGGTCTTGTTCACAGAGAAAGACTAGGTTCTTTGTATACAATTTCATTTATCTGTCTCAGGAATTCACTCCCTTTTTAAAATTCACACAGACACATCTGCGACTGTCTCCCAACCCAGCCTGTCAGCACACTCCCAGAGGCTAGCGCAGATTAGGCGGAGGAAGAAGAAGACGCGTGAAGACATGTTCACAGAACTAATGGGCTGCTCCCGAGCCCAGGCAGCCCAGCAGACACAGTGGAGGGAGAACTTGTCACAAATGCACCGAGCAGTCATGGAACGGGAGGAGAGGTGGCGTCAGGAGGACCAACAGGCTACTGAAAAGCTGCTTGGACTAATGAGGGAGCAAACGGACACGCTCCGGCGCCTTGTGGATGTTCTGCAAGACCGGAGGCAGGAGGACAGAGCCCCGCTGCAGTCTATCTGTAACCGCCCTCACCCGCCACCAAGTCCCACACCACCCTCACCCAAAGTCCAAAGAAGGAGGGGCGGCAAGGGCCGTTAAAACTTTCAATCAACCCCTGCAGACTGCTCTAGCAGTAGAAGGCTGACATTCCCCAAAATTTCATAAGTCCTTTCCTACCCACCTCACACAAGCCCCCGTCCAAGTTTCACCCCCCACGTTTCATCTCTGGTTCGCAATAAAATGTTTGTTTCTGTTCATTACTGTTTCAGTCAGGTTCTTTTGAGGGAGAGTCTGTCTGGAGGGGGGGAAGGGGCTTGGTAATTGGACAGGACAGTCACCTTTAGCAGGGTACAGAGGCGGTGTCAGGTCCAGCATCAGGACACATACACAGTGCAGTCACTGGTTACCCTGGTCAGTCTGGGAGGTGTTTTTCATGTTTTGGGGGGGGGGTTGCTCTGTGACTTTGTGGCGGGGGAGGGCAGTTACAGATCTTATGCAGCGGTCCTTATCCTGGCTCACAGATCCACGCAGCAGGGGATCTGTAACCCTACCCCCCCTGCCAGAAAGTCACATAGCCGACACATACACACAGTCCCCCCCAGGAGTGCTGGCAGGCTCCATTGAAATAACCAGTCCACCAGTGCGGAGCCTGTCATTCCGGGAGTTTAGAAGTATCATTTGCATCAGAACACTAAACCCGCCCCCCGCCACAGTCTGCGTCCCCGGTTTAAAATATTCCCGCGAAAACAGCAATACAGACAACGGTGTTCATTAAAAAATCGAAATGATTTTATTTTTTGGGAAGGGGAAGGGGGTGAAGGTTGTATGTAACTGGAGAGGATAGTCAAAATGGACTGGGTAAAGAAACGGGGGCAGGTTCAGCTTTTCTGTCCACAAACTGAAAAGTCACTGGTTGCCCTGCTCACTCAGGAACCTAGCTTTCAAAGCCTCCCGGATGCACAGGGCGTCCCGCTGGGATCTTCTAATGGCCCGGCTGTCTGGCTGGACGTAATCAGCAGCCAGGCTATTTGCCTCTAGCTCCCACCCCGCCATAAAGGTCTCCCCCTTGCTCTCACACAGATTGTGGAGCACACAGCAAGCTGCAATAACGATGGGGATATTGGTTTCACTGAGATCACAGCGAGTGAGTAAGCTTCTCCATCTCCCTTTGAGACGGCCAAAAGCACACTCCACCACCATTCTGCACTTGCTCAGACGGTAGTTGAACAGTTCTTTTTCTGTGTCCAGGGCGCCAGTATAGGGCTTCATGAGCCAGGGCATTAGCGGGTAGGCTGGGTCCCCGAGGATGACTGTAGGCATCTCCACATCCCCAAGAGTTATTTTGTGGTCTGGGAAGTAAATACCTTCCTGCAGCCGTCTAAACAGACCAGAGTTCCTGAACACGCGAGCGTCATGAACCTTGCCCGGCCATCCGACGTAGATGTTTGTAAACCGTCCCCGATGGTCCACCAGTGCTTGCAGCACCATTGAAAAGTAGCCCTTTCTATTGATGTACTGGCTGGCCTGGTGGTCCGGTCCCAGGATAGGGATGTGAGTCCCATCGATAGCCCCACCGCAGTTTGGGAATCCCATCGCGGCAAAGCCATCTATGATGACCTGCGCGTTTCCCAGGGTCACTACCTTTGGGAGCAGTACCTTGACGATTGCCTTGGCTACTTGCATGACAACAACCCCCACGGTAGATTTGCCCACACCAAAGTGGTTCGCGACTGACCGGTAGCTGTCCGGCGTTGCAAGCTTCCAGAGGGCTATGGCCACTCGCTTCTGGACAGTGAGGGCTGCTCGCATGCGGGTGTCCTTGCGCTTCAGGGCAGGGGACAGCAACTCACAAAGTTCGAGGAAAGTCCCCTTCCGCATGCGAAAGTTTCGCAGCCACTGGGATTCATCCCAGACCTGAAGCACTATACGGTCCCACCAGTCCGTGCTTGTTTCCCGGGCCCAGAATCGCCGTTCAACAAAATCCACATGCCCCATTGCCACCGTGATGTCCTGGGCGCTGGGGCTCGTGGTTTCTGACAGCTCTGTGCCACTCTCCGACTTCAGGCTCTCACGGCGGTGCCGTAGCCTCCTCGCCCGATTTCTCTGCATCTGCCTCAGGGAAAGGTGTATGATAAGCTGCGAGGTGTTGAGAACGGCCACAAGTGCAGCGATGGTCGCAGCGTGATCCATGATCGCAGTGCTGTGGCGTCCGCGCTGTCACTGACCAGAAAAGTGCGCGAACTGATTTCCCGCCGGCGCTTTCATGGAGGGAGGGAGGGCGTTAGTGACGGACGGATGACGACAAATTTTTTTTACCCAGAAGGCATTGGCGGCTCGACCCAGAATTCCGATGGGCAGCGGGGACTGCGGGAACTGTGGGATAGCTGCCCACAGTGCACCGCTTCCAATATCGACGCTCGCCCCGTTAGTGTGGACTCACAAAGTCGAATTACTGTCCTTAGTGTGTCCTTAGTGTGGACACACACGTTCGACTTTGCAATATCGATTCCACATATTCGATTTAAGTAAAATCGAATTACCCTCGTAGTGTAGACATACCCTGAGGTTCTACAAAGCAGTGTTGGATTAGGTATTAATTCTCATTTGGGAGACACATTTTAGGAGCTGATGTGCAATAGCCATCTATAGTAAGTGGCTTTTTCACATCAGAATGTTTTCTGAACGCACTCACTTAAACTCAAGAAAATCTCATTTTATAAAACTTGTTGAAAAATTCTAAAGGGCTCTAAAGAGTTATTGTAGCCGGTGAATCTGAAAAACTGCCAAGATTTCAACAATTAGTATGCTCAGTCTCTCCTAGAAATTTATAATTGAGTAGTTACTGAGACTTCAAGATTCTTATATAAAAGCATTAACCTCTTCTAATGTTGGACATGCTATTACTGAAGTATTCTGGTGATAAAGGAATATTTTTAATGGTTCTGGAGCAGTCTCAGGAAACATGTCCCTGATGCTGAGGGAGATGGGAGATTGGTGATGAAAGGCCAGCTATGCCAGTTGCAAACCAAATGGTGATTCCTTTATGCAAAGAATATATATATAAGCAGCACTTTAGCGATGCATTGACAGCAGGTATCTGCCTCATTACTTTTTAAATTTATATTGGTGCATCATATAATCAATTATTTAGTCCTATCAATATTAAATGTATATTCACTTGTGTGTAAAGATACTTATTTTTCCTAAGTGTCTCAGAACTATATTTCCTGCAGATCTTTCACTTGTGGAAGTCTGGGTTTTGATCTGTTTGAGGATACCAACTGAATAGACCTTTTGTAGAGATTTCTAAATATCATATGTAATGCCATCCATTTTGTCACCGTCAGTGATTTTTATTCCAAAAGACTATAGTGAAATATGTTGAAAATTAGGTTAAGGTGCTTTGGTTAGGCCATGAGGATATGCCTGTTCATGTACAGTCCTCATCTATTAATGAGCATTAAAATCCACCAAAATCCATTTTTAAAGTTAAGCATGTAATAAGAAGTATAATTATTTGGATAGTTTTATAAATGTATATGTTGCACATATCAGTAGCTCTGCTAGGTACATACAGAAATTCAAAACTGCACCTCTCCAATATTAAAAAGATTACCTTATTGTCTATCTCATAACCCTAACCACCATCTTTCCCATCCTGAAAAGCTTGAAAACAAGATGAGTCTCTAAGCATATGCTAACAGTCGACAAAGTAGAGATGAAGTTAGAACCTTTCACTGTTCCAAATACATTCTACAAATTAATCTCCAAACTTTCTCCTATTTCAATCTTTTTTTCAAATGGCGAGGTGGAAGATAGCAATGGTAATGAAGATGAACTGAACGACTAATTAGTTAACCATTGGGGGGATGATGTGCATAAGTAAATCTTGCTGTCAGTGATAGTCAGAATTAAATCTTTCTGTCAGTGATAGTCATAACTAGTAACATTTAACTGACTGATTTATGAGACATAGTGATCTATCTCGATTACTTGCCAGATGCTTTACTTAAGGTGGGTTAAAGAAAATCACAGTTTTTATTTCATGCAAAGTTGCCTAGTTCAAATTTAAACAAACCATTCTCCTTCTTTGCATGTTTTCCCATACCGTATTTCCTGTGCCCTAATCTTACACAGCAGTCACATATATTTGGATGAGGGCTTCAAACATCTTACAGCTGTTGATTTTTTAGATATTTTCCTAATGCTCTTAAATGCATTTTACAGATTTTGCTGACACTGATTATATGTATTTTAAGATATCTGCACTAAAGGACTCTTTGCTATTATTTTGTGAGGCAAAAGTCAAACCTGAATTGTGGCTAATTTGCAGGTTTAGCCTCACAAAGGAAGTATTTTATTTTATATCTACCAACAGTTCATAACTGTGGTTATTTCAATCCCAGAACATCTCTAGTGCTAAATTAGCACATGACCTAAATGCCAGAGTTGGCCCTAGTGAGTTAATGTCACAATTAATGTAGGGAAAGCTTAATTGTAAACTTGTACTTTGTCAAATATGTATAATTATGACTATTCCCAATTAAGATGATGAACACATCAACTGAGAGATTTTTTCCTCCTCTGTACAAAGTTCCTGAGTTCATTTAATAATGTTATCTAGCTTCTGTTTTCATTTGTAAAAATATAAAATATTGTCCCATGTAACTTTGCTTTTGATGAAAAAAAATGGTGGTTCTGAATATTTGTCTACTGCTGTAACATCTCTGGTCATGAACTCATTAGACTTTATAGGATAAATAGCGTGGGGCTTGTCTGTACTTGGATAGGAAACTTCCATGATAACCTTGGGATGCTGCTGGAGGTGTAGTTGTTGATTCAGTAGGAGGTACTCTTGCTTCTGATTTTATACTGAATTAATGTCCCAGGATAGTGTCAAGAGTATCATAAAATAGAGGCACTTACAACTTGTAGTATTGGAAGGACTCTGCAGTTTCAGGAGAGAAGTATTATTAGTCCTCAAGTCCTGGACAAATCCCATGTAAATAGATTGGAATTACACACCCAAAATTCTCCTTGCACTTCCAGTTGAAATTATTAGTCCCCAAACTCCTTCCATTTACCTTCTTATATCAGAAATAGTTCCTGTGAAGTTAATGGAATTATATTGGTATAAAACATATGCAAGAAAAGATTCAGGCCCATTTATTCTTTTTAGCTTCCTATTTTCTAGGCTTTATAACGTTTTTAACATCCATTCTATTCCACCATAGAGGTAGCTAGATTTCAGTGGTAAGTAAATTAATTATCCTGTAACCATGAGGTTTGTAAAGCACTTCACATTGTGAGTTATTCTGCAAATATAAAATACAGCCTACTTGTGTTATTTACAGCTTAATAACACTCCTAAATTAAATAATTAAAAGAGCTGTACAAATGTGCAAGATTCTAGGTATTTTCCCACTTCCATTTGTAGATCTTCTGCAAAAAAATTAATACATATTATTTTAAAGTAAATATTCCTTGAGCTAGCAAAGGTATTAGAGTTAATCACTGCAGTATTCCTTCAGCATGGCATTTTTACATGACATCCACTTCCAGGATTACATTTTTGTTTTGACACACACAATAATGTTTAACTGCTGGGTGGAATAAGATTACCACCTCAAATGCTTCAACACAAATGTACATCAGAATCTCTAATATCCTTGCTATCCTTCATGGACAAACCCAAAGAAGTGCACAGACATAATGTCAGTCACTTTGATGAATAATTTAATACTGCTGTAGTTTGAAATATGAACTTCCAATCCAGCAAAGCACTTGAACATGTGCTTATTGTCTCAATTCCATGCACTGGTGTAGCTCCACTGGTGAAAAAAATACCCTATGCAGACAAGGCCTGAGAGACAGCCCTCAGAGTCACAGTTCCTCAGGAGCTCCTGTTTTGAGAGGGAGAAGTATGTTCTGTAGCCCCATGTTTATACACAGCATGTTTTCCTCCCCTTTCCTAGGTCATGAATCCACCTACTCTGTACCCTTCCCTGCCCACTTGCTTTTCATGGAGAAGAATCAGGCATGCAGCCCCTGCTATCCCACTCCCGACACAAACCGAGACTCAGGATCAAGATGGGATCCGTACATTCAGGTGTGAGGGAGCCTTATGTCCCATTACTCCCTTGCATAGCCACTTAGGGCTTAATCATAATTCAGCCACAAGTGAGTATTCCTCCATTTTTGAGTAATTTGAGCCCAAAATAATTCTTGAATGGTACTCTTTTTTTAGCTACCTGGGGTTTTTTTTTTGTTTTTTTTTTATTATTATTTTATTATTGAAATCATTTTTGGGCTCAAGCCAACCAGAAAATTTCTTCTCTGAAGATGAATATTTGAGAAGACTAAGTTAGTGAAACCAGGAGGGAGTGGGCGTGTGAGGATTATCATGGGAGTTGAGTTGCAATCTTAACTCCCATGAAAGCTGTAGCACCTGGGATCTTCAGACATGCCTGTTCAGATACTCAGGAATCTGACCATTATAAAATAGATATTGAAAATGTCAGAAAATTCTAGTGACTTTTCTCCCAGCACCCCATCTACGCCCCTGTGATTTCTACAGTAGTTGCAGGACAGGATGTTTCCCCATCATCCCAAAGTGATGTAAAGTTCTTTTGAAGAAATGTTGAAGGTATTTTTTGTAAGCTCTTTCATATCATTGCTGTCGCTCTTCTGACATGCTTCCACAGTGTGTGTGAGTTAGCCTGTGTACTAATTTAAACTAAGAAAGACAAATGTATTTTTAAAAATTGTCCCACATTGTTAAGCAGACTGATCACTTGTGTTCTGGCTTTTGTGAGCGATGAGTTAGGGGGTGTCACTATATAACATTTTAGATTAAAAAAAAATATTCAGCATTAAATATTTAACATTAAAGGTCCTAGAATTTAAAAATAAATCTACAGTCTTTCTTCCAAAAATGTTGCTGTCAAGAACTTCTGTTTCTTGTTAAGAAAACAGGGTATTATAAGAATACTATATTTATCAGGGAAACATATGTAAAAATATTAGGGACCTCTAGTGTATCCTATGAAAGGATTTTAACTGCTGAACAAAGGACAACAGTATAGTATGGGTTATATTATAATTAGAACATGTGTTTCTAGCTGTGGGAGGCCGAATGATGACATGTTTTAGTAATACTCCTTAAAATGTAATTTCTTTTACCAGAAATGAGGACTATCCAAAGAGTTCTCTGAAAAACCTTCTTGTGACAATTGACTCTGTAAAATTTGTGGGATACACATGCATGATTGGTTACTAGATGAAATCATATTACAATCTGATAGATGTTCCTTTATAGAAATGCATTTGGGCTGCTCCAAGCATCTCATTAATTTGTAAACTTGTCTGCTTCTGAGATAGTGCCTTTCCATTGACTTCAATGGATATTGGGTCAGACCTATGTGACTTATGTGAATAAGAGAAAGGGATGGAGGCGGGGAATTACTTTTTGCTTGAGAGACATGATCTAGGTGTCTAAGCAAAGGGCTGGGAGACAGCTCTTGGATTTCCTGGCTCTGAAATCCAAGCCCTCTGTAACAAATCACTTTGGGCCAGTTAGTGCATGGCCTATGTGGGTGTTCAAGAGAGCCTCTGCCCAGTGACCAGGCTAGTCCAATGCTCGAGAAGTGCAGGAACTATGTAAGTCAATTGCCAATAATGGTTGGGATACAGTCAGCACAAGCCCCAGGCCGGGCCACATCCCAGAGTTAACCCCACACTGTGGGAGAACACGCTGCTCTCTTTCAAAGAGTGCCACAGTAGCATTGCTCCCCAGGTTCTCCTTGCAGTGTTATGCCAACATTGAGCAAATGGCTCTTGGAAAATCCTGTTGGGTGAGCGAGGCTCTGTCCTGCACCCATGCAACCAGTGGCTTTACATCCACTATGCAGCCCTTTACTGTGCCTCTCTTCCCCCCAGTTGCTCTTTTAGTAGAGCTAGTTGAAAATGTTTCACAAACTCTATTTTGCCAAAACCTAATCTTTTAGCAGAAATGTATCTGTTTTGTTGAAAAGCTTTCTCAGGGCTAGCATATAATTTGAGGGAGGGGATTAAGGCACTCATTGGATATGAGAGACTCAGGTTCAAGTTGCTACTTCAAATCAAGCAGAAGAGGGACTTGAATCTGGGGCTACCACATGCTAAGTGAGTTTCCTAACCACTGAACTATTGGCAGATGAGACTATCTTTCTCTTGAAAAATGTTGAAAGATCTTGGTTTCATCCCAATGTGGAACAGGAAACAAAAATTAAATCTTAATTTTTTTTGTGGGCTGGGAAAAACATGTCTCACCCAGCAGTACCTTTTAGTGTAATAATAAATAAAAGGAGTGGGTAGGGGTCTGGTTATAATATTGATCTGATCTCCATGGCTATAGGGCTTAGTCCTGAAAGGTGCTGAGGTCTATTCTCAGGGGTGTTTTGAGAACTAACTTGATAATATGCTTGTAATATTTATACAATAAGTTCTTAGTTTTATTATTTAATCAATAGTGGTGATGGGAAGGACATCTCCTGACTGTTAATGACCAGTTGGAGGAGTTTAAATTTATTACAGCTGGCTAAGTTAGTTACCGGCCTCCAGCAAATGCTGATCCCAGACACTCACATTGCTTTGACAAGTTATGATAGAATAAATATGTAAAGCAAAAAAAAAATGGATTATTTGTTTAAAAGTTACCTGCTCATCTCCAAGGCTATAGGGAATAGTTCTGAGTGCTGTCAACTCTCAACAGCAGCAGTGGAAGCTGATGGCTCTCCATATCTCAAAAGATCAAGCCTATAGTTTTCTATTTGCAATACTATTATTTTCCTACATTTTCTTCACCCACCTTATCTATTCTTTCCCTGGCAATTAAAGATCACTACAGTAACCAATAGGAAAGTAGCTCTTACTTTTGCATTGTTCAGTGACACTTATATTTGCACTAAGCAGGAAGCAACATTGATTATTTGAGCTGAATATGTGATATTAGAAGTAGTCTGTTACATGGAAATAAGATGGCTCCTAAATGATGATGCATACAAAAATGAGAATGTTTTTCACAAGGAAAGGGATCAAACCATACGAGGCAAAGTCATCAGTAGCTTTATACAGTCCCTGAAAATAAGACCATAAATGTTCCTATATTTAAAAAAATAATAATTTCAATTATTTGGATGACTTGAAAGGACATTTCAACTGTAGATAATTCCAAATTCCATGAAGGTCAGTAGTAACCAAAAGTTGTTATTTTATGCTTGTTCAGTGGCCTATGTGAAATGAGTTAAGTGGCTTCTTGTCCCCATGACTAAAAGCACCAATACAGTTGGCACTACAGTAGTCAGCACCCTTTTTCAGTTCCAACAGAAAGGTGATGGATTGAATAGACATAGAAATTAAACTAACTTCTCACTGCTTGGAAATGGGTCCTCCAAGTCAAGGTTGAGCAATATTGTCAAGAGAAGGGAAGCTGGCACTGTGGCTATTCATGCTGTATCTTTTCTGTGGATAAATGGAAGATTTCAGTTTCCAGGGCTATGAACAGCAGCGCATTTCAGGAGCTCTGCATCCAATCCTACTCTCATTGTAGTCAGTGTTGAAATGTCCATTGATTTCAATGGTGGAGACCAAGTCCTAAATACATACAAAAATAAAGAAATACAATTTATATATATTATATATTTTTTTCATTTACAATTTCAAGGCTGCTTTTATTTTGCTAGTCCTAGTGCAGATGATTGTGGCTGAGCATGATTGCCAGTGTAGGTGTGAAAGAGGGAGACATATTGTGTGACAAAAATATTCTCAACCTTTCACAGATATGGAAATAAATGTGAAAGTCCTTGGTGGGAAAGGCCCCTCACAAATTAAAGTGAATCTACTGTGTTTGCTGCAGTTTTGAATGTGGTCATTTGGGGCATGGAAGATGACTGGGACCGGAAGTGAGACAAAAGTTTGGTTTCCCCTCACGTAACATGGAGGCAAGAATGCTGTTTTCAAAGACATTCTAATTGTTTTTAAGCAAATTATGTGATTAAATATTTATCTTCATAATTGTAGTCAGATGTTAGATATTCTTATGGAATGAAATGCACATAAAAAGATGATTTTGTGAGCCTGACTCCAAAAATGCTGATACTGTAGGTCTAAGCAGTAAATGTATTAAAGCCTTTACTGATCCTACTCCTATTCAGTGCATGAAGTTACTCAGCAAATTTATTTGATGAGTTAAGTGAGAGTATACCTTCTAATTTGTTTTCATCCTTAATTATCCATTTATTCTTTTGATTCATATACAGTAATTTCATACCGTTGATTCCCTCTTGACCTTGTGCTTGTAACTGAATCCTGAGATCTGGCTTGTGGCCCAGGAATATGTAGAAAATTGTTTTTATTAGCAGCAAGCTGCCTTGAGCTGCAGTGCTTTGATTTAATATTATAACTGTACTAAAAGTAGCATAGCTTTCCCATGTACTCTCTATTCTGTTCAAATCCCTTGTCATTATAACAGATGTTTGGATTATTGTTCTGTAAACTATGTCAGAATTTCAATCTCTAGTATCTGTTTATTATTCTCCAAGGGTGATATTACAAATGTTCTCATGCACAGTTAATACTTATAATACAGCCTGTCTTTTTCCCATAAAAGCTCTAAGCAGAAAGTTTTTGATAATCAGGGTAAATATAACTAATTTTAGAAGTAGAGATTTTAGTTTCAAATGTGTATGAGAAACTAGTTGCAGCCAGAGGTGGGTAGGTACAATCCTTGGGATATCTGTGTATATCTGGAGGCAGGGAAATTATTTGGGTTAACCACTCTAGAAAAATTATCTGAAAAACCCAAATTAAAAGTTTTAGGTACTGTATGTACAATTAAAACTGAAATATAGTCATTTAATTATTTTGTCCTCAAGCCATAATAACCCTTTTTATGATACCCCATTCCCTTCTGTAATTTTACATTAATCACCTAATTGCACACTAAGTTATGAAAAGCATGTTTGCTGGAAGGACATATTTAACTTTACTGTTATAGAGTGTGCAATAATAATACGATAAGCTGATTATTAGAGTGAGAGAGCAGGAGAGAGTAAGATTGTTGCAAAGATTTTAAAGATTTAGAGGGAAGCAGCTACTACAGTTTTGAAAGAAGATGAACTTTGGTACAAATCCTCATTAGCTCCAAAAATAATACCCACTGTTACTGACAGCTCTTTTTTATAACATTTTTAAAGCCTGAAATATTACTTTCCATCTGCTTTTTGAATGACTTATAGTAGCATTTTACACAGGTCTGAAATGTGATTTCTGGAGGTGACTTGATCCAATTTGAGGTTGTCTGCTACTAAACTCCCTGAATTGCTTTTGGTTCTCACACAGATGTATATTTTTAATTCTTTCACATAATAAAAATAGATATAAAAAGGTCTAAATATTTTCAAGTCAGATAAACCATGTCGTGTTACCCATGTTTCAAGATAAGGTTAAAAAAAAAAAAAAAAAACCTAAAGACCTCTAGAGTAATTCTGCATTCACACAGATGGGGGTTTAAACTCAAGGCACAGATAGGTCTCTGTGGAAATAATTCATTTCTGTCTTGTATTTCACTCACTTTTTTTCCTTCTGCTTTTCACAAGACCTTTATATTTTAGCTAAATTTGTTGTTGATTATGGATTAGATTTTTAGAGATGCTTAGCAACTGAAACCAATGGGGCTGTGAGTATTGTGCACCTTTGAAAAAATTATGTCCTATATTAACCTTTTTTCCATCATCCCTAAAGCAGTCTTCAAAGCCTTTGGGGAAATAAAAGGAGGGGGACATTTAGGGTAAAGGGTCAATTACCAATTTAATCAACCCCACAGAAAATAGTGCTGTAGCTATACTTCATTAATTTTGCCTTAAAAAGGGAATATAATTCCAACCCACTTCAAAGATTCTGCTGGAATCCCTACATGTATTATTTTTGCATTTGGGATACAAAAACAAGGTCAGCTTCGGAAATGATGAATGCCTTTTTGCTGAAAGCTGTACTGAACGTCCTTGAGTTTAATCAAAACTATTTGTTTTTAGTCAGCTTTGCTGTTGTCTCTTTTACTCTTGTCCACTGATAGCTTGACATTAATGACATCATAAATCATGTGAAGTGGCGGCTTGGGTTTGGTAACATTTCAAGTGTTTGTTGAGATGTCCTGGACTATCTGAGAAGCTGGTGTGAGGATGGATATCAGCCTGGTGTAAACCTTCAGTCAATGGCATTGTTTTGTTGTTAAAACTGTGCAGTATGATTATTAAAAGGGTGGGCTTTTATCAAAGGGTGGGCTATGCCCACTTCCTTCTTCTATGCAAAGTTTGTGATGAAATTAGTGTGTAATTATTTTTATGCTTTCCTCTGCAATGTCAGCACCTCTAAAACCCTGTAAGAGAGTCACATATGACATAGAGGAATTTGTTCCCTCTGCTTGTCAATTCCCATGGTCATGGCTTTTTGAGGAAGGCAATGGAGTAAATTTGTTCTCTTCCCATTTCTACATTGTGTAGTCAATTGGTAACTGAGGAATGTGCACAATTTGCACAAATCTGTCATTTACAGGGTTTTTTTAAAAATGGTAAAACATAAAACAGCACTTTGAAAATGTTTCCTTTGAAAAATGTTTAGCCTTTATCAGTTATTTGTTTCGGAAAGATTTCTCTGGATCATTGTATGTTTTATAGCTTGTTATCTGCATGACTGTGTTCTGAGAACATGCTTTCCATTATCTTTGTACTGTACTATTAGGAGAATGAAAAGTTCATCCTTTAGTTGTTTATTCCACTGGATAGTTTGCAGATTAGTATATAGAGCATTTATTCTCTTAGCAGCCCTATCCCCTAACAAATTTATTCACTGAGAAGAATTTTATTTCATTGTGAAAAGGATCCTCAAACAAGTGGCTATGTTAGAGGATGTCTTTTATTCAGTCACTTTCTAATATATGTATTTGAAATATGTTGTGCTACGGGGGTGGGGGGGGGACTGGGGAGCCACCATTTACAGTGTAGCACTTTGGCCCCAATTCAGCAGTCCGTGCCTGTTCAGCAAAGCACTTAAGTCCAACAGACGACAGTGGGACTTCAACACATCCTTAAAGTATGTCTGTGTTTAAGTTCTTTGCAGATAAGGACCTGAATGAACTGCAACTGGAACTACTTGCATAGTTCAGATCTTACTGATGCCAATGTTCTGTGGTTGATCCACATACAGTAACATGAAAATATGGGTATCATCTCATTAAAAGGCAATGAAAATAGGCAAAGAGAAATCATATTAGACACACATGGTAATTTCATATTCATGACTCAGTTTTCCAGTGTAAAATAAATACAGAACGTTTGGAGTGGTTCTGATCTGTTTCACCAGTGTAAAGCAGAAATACATTGGTGAAACTATGATCAGAATTTCGTCCGTTACATTGCCAATGCATTCATAGAGCCCTAAATCTTTTCATTCATTTGCAAGTGTTTCCTATCTCAAACCTTCTGGCAAAAAAACTGAATTTTTAGCATCTAAAATGTCAAAATTAGCTGTGTGCATAAATATACTATGAAGTAACTTTGTATTGCAATGATTCAAATGTTCACTGCTAATCTGCGGACATATCTCCACTACTACAATGGTCAACAGCCCCCACACACATGCAACATACATTTTGAGATCCCTGGGTCCTACACATGCCTATCACAACATATGGTATACCCTATCCAGTGCACTAAATGTCTGAATGGCAACTATGTAGGGTGTAACCAGACAATTACTGCACTCTTGAATGAACTCACATGGGAAAATTATGAAAGAGAAAAACACCATATCACCTGTAGGTGAACACTTTTACAAAGCAATCACTGTATATCTGACCTATCAGTTCTCATCCTCAAGGAAACCTGCTCAACACTTTCAAAAGATGAGCCTGGGAGCTTAAATTCATAACTTTACTAGATACTAAAAATCAGGGTTTTAATAAAGACACTGGATTTATGGCTTATTGCAACAATCTGTAACTCACTAACCTCCCTTTTTGTCCTTTGACTATGGGAGTGTTAACAGACCACTTCACTTTGAATGGTCCCTTAGAATATGTGCTAACTACTTATGTTAAACTATCTGTTTGATCTTGTACCTGTGGCACTCTGAGCACCTTTCCCAGACCTGAGGAAGAGCTAGCTCTGTGTAGCTCCAAAATTTGTGTCTCTCACCAACAGATGTTGATAAAATAAAAAATATGATTGTGAATCCAAAAACTTCTCTCATCAATGTCATGGGAAATATGTATTTTAAGTCTCTATGTTACTTATGTTCTTACCTCACACCTTGTACTCTAATCTAGCAATGGAGCAAAGGTTCTTGAGCTCAGTTTGTGTCAATCTCAGTAGGAAACCCCTTAAAACTTATTTAACAGGCCCTCATCAGGGAATGTAGACGACAAAGTCTAATTTATAATACACTCCCAGGGAAAAAAAAATCACCTATTCGTTCCAGGTAGAAGTGCAGTGCTGAATGAACAGCTCCATTTTTACCTGGAGATTTCAGTTTCTGTTTGATCTTTTGTTGGCACTTTACTGAGTAACTTCAAGCAGTTCTGAATCTATTTCAGCATGAACCAAGCTACAGATCATGTGTACATAGTGAATGATGGTAATTACAGTGACGGGTCTAGGGTAGTATTTATTTCTCACTAATAGACAGCACCTGACAGTCTTTGTATATCAAGTTGTTATTAAAATCCTGTGTCTGGATGCTAAGCTGACTTATTTTATAACTAATCTTCTTTTACAACTAATCATGAACTATGTATAAAGTTTGGTAAGTAAATTCATCTAATTTGACAAGGGAGGTATTAAAATGAAAGAATCTGTGTCATAAAATATACTGTTGTAGCTTGTTTTTGTGATTGTCAAATGTAATTTTATTAATATGTTGCTGTAAATATCTTTTCAGTAACTTTAATCTTGTACTGAGACTGGATTTGCATGAAAACACATAATTTTATTACTTCTAAATGTATTTTGTGAGGATATTTCTTTTAAATCTTCTTGGAATAATCATCATTCCATATTGAGAATAGGGGCATGCAGAAATAATCACAAATGACTGTCATTCAAATCATGTCACCAGTCTAACCTAAGCAAGCATATCTTCCTCTTCCTCCTCCTGATAAGAAGACTAGAGTCCAAGTTGAGTTGGAAGTGGGATCTGGGCAAGAAAGCCACGTGGTTTCCTCCATGGAGCAATTCTACATGAAGTGGTTTATTATGTTCCCACTTGTGTTTCTGACAAATTTAAAATAGAAAGTTGATTTTCTTAAGTACAGTGCTTGACGTAGTATGACTGATGACAAAAAGTCTCACAGCTGCCATATGTCCTTGTTAAAACTATGAGATCTGAATTTCATTATTGCAAAAGCCAGGTAACTTTAGTCGACTTCTAAGACTGGGTTTTATCTAATTGGAAATAGGCAGGAACAAGCAAGAGGGAGAGAGAGTGGCCCAGGCTTACAAACAGGCTATACCACCATGAAAATTGCTAAGCACACTTAACTCAGATTTATAACAATGAGAGTGCTCAATACATGGAAGAGCTCCTCAGCAGCTCCCAAGATCAAACTCCATATGAGGAAAAGGGAGAGTTTTGAGGTGGCATTTCATGTTCTTTGTGTGCCTAGATACTGTCCTTTTACTTCAGACGTTACTTCCCTTCATTCTATACCCAGAACGCTTTACATGTTTTTATTTATAGATTCATATATGGCATACCATTGCTGCCTTTCCCCATGCTCTGATATCAACCATTGAAATTAAACAGTCTAATCCTACATCCTTTATTCACACAATTCTTACTCACAGTTCTTACTCACACAGTTAATCACAGATTTCAATGAGAACATTTGCCTTAGAACTGTTTGCACGAGTGAGTGTTGCAGGATCTAGAGCACCACCAGCCAATGTGCATGTTTGTTTACAGTTTATTCATTTTCTTACCCTCGTACACAGTGTATTTGTCCCTAGGTACATTCATGCAGATACATGAATGGTGAACATGTTCACCATGCGTTAGAGTACTTAGCCCTGTGAAAGCATTATTGATATGTTTGTCAAAAAACCCTTCTTTGGGCCTCTGTTTCCAACTTCTAGAACCAGTTATAAAATCACAAACTGCAAAAGTTCAAACAGTTCTCAAACATATCCACTCATCCCTAATTTGAAAGCCTCTAGAAACCAAAAAGGATAGGGGCTTCTTAATGCAAGAAGAGTAAGTAGCATTGAGGGGTCAGAAAGAATTTGGGTGCCTCAGCTCAGACTATATTAATTCACTCCATTCAATAAAATATTTCAGGTAATGGAAATAAAATGGATAATTTTAAAATACATCACTCCGTTTAAAGATATGCATTTTTAAAATATGGTAAAACATTATAGTCTTATGAGAGTGCTGACTGTTAAAGCAAAATCACAAAATGACATATGTACTCTACAATAGTATTTCACTATAAAAGCATGGACCCCTGCTGGCATATGTAATTTAATGTGTAGCATGCCTCTCCTAATTCAATCAGGTCTCTACATCCCTTCTTTTATATTCCAATTGGATTCCATGTGCTAAAGCCATCAAGATTTTCAGGATGAAATGAATGCTTGTATTAATCCAGCAATTTCCATTTAAAACACAGCATCGATTTGATTAATAAGGTTTGATGCTGAATAATTATATGGCAAATATGTAGGATATAGGAAAATCACAGATGTGACCACCAGCAAAAGCCTTGTGGGAGAAGAGGGTCAAAGGGAAGCAATGGCCATGACTGAGGTGATGAATTCTTTGGCTTTTCTCTTATGCAATTAACAAGCAGTGCTTCTATTAATTTGCCACCCCTAGAGTCTTCACTGGTCAGATGTGTCAGGGTCATGGGTCACAGGGGCAGAGCAGGGGTCAGCATCACAGCAACACTGAAACGAAAAGGGAAAATGAAAGAAATCCAAATTAAATAGTAGAATATACGTTCAGCAGTATGTAGGAGGAAAAGTATCTTGTTAACGTTAAGAATGCTGTGTTAGAATAATAAAAATGTTCCCTGCACATTTAATTCAAAGTAATCAATCTGAGGTGCAGTGCTTGAGCATCCAATAAAAGAAAATCAATGTGGTCTCTACAAGGGAAGACAAACAATGCTAGCTTTTACTAAAGGGATTATAGGTTAACATTTATTCAGTGTATTGTAATCTGATGTCAAGTGGTATAAAATCAAGCCAACAATCCATTACCACCTGTTATAGGCGAGGTGCTGATCTCATGCAAATTGACTTTTCATAGAACTTATTAAATCATTTCTGTGTTCTAGCTATGAAACATTTTTCTACTTCAATAAATAGTATTTCATACTTGTATTAAGAAATATCAAAAAGACAAATATTTGTCATTTCAAAGCACAGTTTAACTTTCCTCTCGCTTTCCTTGTGCTTCCTATCATTAATTAATCAAATGGAATGTGTGTTGTCTTAAATTTGTAACAAGCAAAAATAGCATTAGTTCAAGAGCCAACATAATGCAATAGTTCTGTCTCTCTTCAAATTTGTCCTGCCTACCTCCCAGGAACATTATTAATTTTTAAAGTGTTAAATATAATAAACTGACAAGAAATGCCATTTTAAAAGATCCCTGTGCCATTTAGGAATAATCATAACAATTTATAATAAAATGCAATAGAAAGAAAAATAAAGACAATACAAATGTTAGACATTAACTGAAGCCACTGCCAATGAAAATCTTTATCCTGCTTCCCAACAAAATCAATGGGGAATTTTGTCATTGACATTGGTGGGAGCAGAATCAAGCCCTTTAATGAACTATGCTAAAAAGGAGCAAAGGCTTTTAAATGATATAACATAAAAAAGGATTTGTATTAAGCAAAGAATTTTTTCTGGGTGTTAATTCATAGCAATATAGGTATTTCTAACGTGTAGCCTAAAAACACAGAGATAGATACATTTCTCCTGTTGACTACTTGTTTACTAATAGCTATTTATTCTGATCAGCTGGAGGGGGAAAAAGATATGGTGCTCTTCTGAAATATCCGAAGAAGTTAATGATCTCAAGTTTAACATCATGAAAGAGCTAGAGGAATTGTCCATGTTAACATTATTTTTGAAACAGCCTGGTTTCTTGTTAGGGTTGGGTCACTTTTATGTTTGAGAGAAAACATTACCACATGTTTGAAAATACTGCTGATATTTTGCAGATTGTAATACACTGCAGCTCTCTGCTACTTCAAAACATTTCAGCATTCTGTGGTGGTAGGAAGGGAAATTGAACTTGACACTATTTTTATTATAAAAGCTAAGTTTAGTTTTACCACCCTGGATACAACAGAACATTTTAGTTGTGAAGGGGTTTTTTTTGTTTGTTTTCATTTTGGCAGTTTGTGTATTTTACCTCTGGACCTTAAAGGAAACCTAAACACAGATAGTCTCAGTGCAGTATACAGGAAAAATATCTATTGCAGAGTCCAAACTTGCAGTCTGAATGAACCCAAAGCTTCTGATTAAGTCAGTGGGAGCTTTGATTGTGTAAGGAACAGAGGATGGGAGACAAAATGATCAAGTGGAAAGGGCACTGGTGAAGAATCAGGATACTTGAGTTCTGTTCCTGGCTCTCCTTATGACCAGCTCACATTATATGATGCTGGGCAAGTCAGTTTCTCTCTGTAAAATGGGATAACTATGCTCATTCTCCTTTGCAATGTGCTTTGAGATCTCTGGATGAAAAGGTCTATATTAGTGGTAATATTATAAGAATAAGCCCTGTACTGTAAATAAATTTTAGAAGTGTGCCTGTACCTCAAAAATTATTTACTGGTTGGGGAGAAAGCAACTGGATCCAGGATTTTGGCTTGGCCCATAGTAGAAATTTGAGCTCACCACAAATTTTGGATACAGATATAAATCCTGGGCATGTTCTTATCTGGAAGTTTTGTTCAGGCCTCTCCCTGTTTAAGTGTATTTTTTTCCTTCCTTCTTTACTTTTTATAATGGACACGACTGCTTTCAGACCAATGGCTTTTTTAAGTGCAGGACTTTTTCAACACTTTCTAGCAACCAAAGCACTATTGCAAGAGTGAATGCTTCCTGCCAAAGTAATGATCTCCCCAATTCAACAGTCATTTTTGTGATGCCATCAGCATTGCTGCTGAAGCTGCCCTGCATTTAAAAGGCTAATGTTTATAATTTAAAATTAAAATGTCAAACCCATTTTTAAAATCCTCTAGAATATATAGTTTATATTTTTTGTATCCTCCAAAGAGAATTTC
Organism: Terrapene triunguis; assembly: GCF_002925995.2. NCBI lineage: Eukaryota > Metazoa > Chordata > Testudines > Emydidae > Terrapene > Terrapene triunguis. The sequence continues at coordinate 50,604,981 of NW_020664420.1, forward strand.
AGGCTTTAAGTTTTCTACATTTTTATTTGCGAAAGATTATCTTGCTATATAAGTCCAAAACACAGGAAATAAGCTTTCAAATGGAAAGACCGTAATACACGAATGACTGGAATGGTAATGGTAAAAAAAAAAATGTGAAGCTGAAAATTACACTCTATTTTACAGAGTTTCTCTATGCCTCATGCTAGGCTTTAAACAAAAAATAGGAAACATTTTAGCATATATAAGAAGGAAATTGTACAAAAGTATATGGCACTGAAAGACATTTTTGATGGTTTTGCATTTTTATGCAGAGAGGGCCATAAAAGGTTGCCAGTCAGGATTTGTAAAACTCCAGTTAACAGTGGGTTTTAGATAGATATAACCAGTTAAAGGTGATTGAATATCAAGGGTTGAGTAGTGCTTATTATACCTGCTGTTGTGAGACTTCTATTCATTATTGTAACAAAATGAAACAACATTGCTGCTGTATGGGACATGGTTGTAGTATTGATTGGGTTTCTCAAAAGTCTTCTCTTAGGATGCAGAGTGCAGTCAAACATGCACAAACATCATTCAGTTCCCCTGATTCTGTCATGTGTTCCGTGTACCTCAAACTAAAGCAGCCTTAAGATACAGGAAAATGCCTCTTTAGTTGAAGGCAGACAGGGCTCTAAGCCTGACTCAAGGGGGTTATGCAGATGTGGTGACCTTTCTTCCAGAGACCAGATTTTACACTCAAATTGCCATTAAAGCTCTATTTTCCCTAGAGGTCCACAGTCAACTTGTGTGTTTTCTCCATTAGGGTTAAAAGTCAGCGTGGCATCATGCCCACACTGCATACTAAATGGAATGAAACATAAATAAACTGTAGAATGGCTTTCCATCCAAGAGAAATTGCATCATTTTTAACATAAGCCATTTACCAGTGTGATAGACAAAATGTGTAACTAGGATAAGGTAGAATCTTTTGCTACTTACACACACAGGGTCAATATACAGGAAATGCTGCACTTTTCTTTTCTAAATTAACTATAAAATACATCCTTAGCAATAGCAATAACTATCTGCACCCTGTATCAGTAATTTACCCTCTAAAATGCTGAAATGAGATGTATTATCTGTTCCTTTGGGGGTAAACTGCATCCCGGTCTCCCAGCCTCCCAGGAGAGCTGAAGTAAGCAGGGTTTGTGCAGGGAATTCATACAGTGCCTGGAGTTGGTAAACTCCAATCCCCTAAATCTTTGATCAGTGTGCAAGGCAGCTCTGTGTTCCTTCCACAGCCCCTGGACTGAAATAAGGACCTTGATCCTTGCATATCCACTATGCAGAAGTCTATAGACACAGGGGCTGAAATCCTGGCCCCACTAACTTCAATGCAGGCAGGATTTCACCCTGGATCTTTCGAATCATTGACCCACTGGCCAAACCACTGCTCCTCCTCCCTTCCCGACCCATCATATATACATGCCCAAACACAGACACAACTTCATCCTCCAACTACCCTATATTAAACTGTTGCAGAGATCTAATCCACTGCACACAGGAGTTGCAGAATTCTTGTCCCATCACTCAGTAAAACCAGTCATACTCAGTCTGCCATACTCACAGTCCTATGCTGCTGGGTTGATCTCATGTGTTCTGCAGAACTGGTATTGTACCTAGTTGTAGAAGCATGTGTATATGCAGAAAGCCTATGTCTTGCTTCACAAGGACTCGAGCCACTATTACTATGGGTATGTCTACACTGCAGTATAAGCCCAGGATTAGTAAAACTCGATTTAGTGTAGACTCTGGGTTTGTTAACCTAGGGCTTGAGTGTCTATACTTATTGGTAATGTCAGTTTAGGAATTGTTGAAACCTGGGTCCCAGCCTTGGGCTCCAGCATCTACATTATGCAGGCCTCGGTCCAACCACCAATATTCCAGACTTCCTAGCATCCTCCAAAATGTGGCTGCTCTAGCCCTTTGTTCATGGTGCAGTGTGGAAAAACTTTATTGTTCACCAAACTTGACTGTCCAGAGGACAAAGAAAGTCAGCCCATGGCATTGTAGGATACTTTTGGAAGACCCCCAGAGTATGAGTCCAGTGGATCTGTGTCTACGGTACAAAGCAATAGGGCTTGAACAATGGATCCTGTCTTGACTCAGACTTGGACCATCCACCTCCATGGGTTCCAGGGACGCTGTGTCTGAGCCCTGAGTTAGTGCAATTTGTGTGTAAACAAAGGCATGGGGGATGGGGATGTATGCTTGTGCCTGAGTTCAAACCCTGGGCTTGCAGCGTACACATACCCTATGTCTGCACAACAGGAATAGGCAATGCATCATATTTCAAATGCAGCATTTAAGAAAAAGTTTCACATAATTCAGATAATGGAGTTTGCAGAAGATTTAACAGCAACTCCCATTGGCCTGGAGCAGTGAACCGTGGCCACTGGGAGGTGCGATCGGCCAAACCTGCGGACGCGGCAGGTAAACAAACCGGCCCGGCCCGCCAGGAGCTTTCCCTGCACAAGCGGCTGAACAAGTTTGGGAACCTCTGGTCTATTGGAGTCATGCAGAAGGTTATGTACCAAGGCCGTTCCAGCCTTGGGAAGCTAGTCAAGTTTCAATGTCCATGTCCCATGAGAGTCCTTTATGTGATCAATTAGCCAAATCTGACATGTTCTTCTGTAGTTCTGCCAGCAGATGCCAGATGGCGCTATAGAAAAAAAATGAATTTTCTTGCAGTTTTCTAACGGAATGTCAAACAATATCAATTGGCTTTATGATAACTGGCAGATTGTCCCCTCAAATGCTGTGGCAGCGGAGGCAAAAGCCCATCTACTCTCTAAGAGTCCAGTTTATACTGTAGAATGCACTGTTTTCCCTAATGTACGTTCAATTGAGAAAGCAAAACTGAGGACAGTCTTTTACAAAATCCTCACTTGTGAACACTGGGAATATTCGTCAATTTGTTTTTCCAAAGTTAATAGAAAAAATTTATAGAATGGGGGGGTGGAGGAACCATTAATACAGTATCATGGATGAGATTTTAAAATCCTCAAAGGAAAGACAATTTCAGCAACCATAACTCAACTCTCTTGCATACCCATAATCCCAGGACTGTCCCACAGGGCAAAGCTGCTATAGGTGGAAAGGGATGGTGGCGCTACCTCTCCTAACTCCGCCCAGACATGATGGATGCTATCCGCAGTATTTACCTTCCTTTGGCAGTAAAACTGATCAAAGAAAAATGTTAGTTCACAGTAAAGGAAACATTCCAGTTACTCCCAACTATATCGCCCCACCACTACTGATAAAATTAGCTATATGTGTTCTAGAGAAACACTGCTTCACCATCAAGTTTGTTATGAGGCTACGGCATCTCAACTACTTCAGTACCTTGTAGATGTGTTCATGCACAGCGGAGTGACTTACTGGGATCTGATTGGTTTTCTGTTCAAAACCAAGGAATGTCAGGATTCAGGCCAAATCGCTAGCTGGTCAGCCATCAAACATTAGCACCACCTTGTGGTGCTTGACTTGCCCAGCCATTTATGTGGCTATGGCACTAATGAAGATTCTGTAATTCAGTGAGTAAAAAGCAAAATCTTAACATGAAAATGGAATCATCTTTGGGTGATGGAGCTTAACATTTAAATATTATTAAAAGCAATCATTATTGACTTGGTATATCATAATTGCTCAGTCTGAGCAATTTCAGTTTAGCACATAAATTCCTGTTTAGTTTAATATTGATCTGCTGTATGATATTGGCTGTTGTTGTGTCAATATAAATAGCTATATTAAAAATGAGTGCACATGCTTTGTGATGATCTTTGAACACTTAATAAATCAGCAATTTTAAAATGTAAAAGAAATATCATGGTACAAGAGGATGTAAAACATGCCATAGGATAACTCTCACATTTTGCTTTTATTTTAATAGCTTTTTTCATTTATTAACATGTAAAAAATACAAGAGGTTTTTTGGGGGGGAGGGGTTGTAACATAAAATCCAGGCAACCTGATGTTTTAAAAATAATATAAAATAATAATAAAATTGCTCCTTTGAGTGCTTGACCCTCTCTGCCACGTTTCCACCGTGCATTTTTATAGCTGAGTTATAAACCTATGACAAATAGGGTCTTATAATTTACAGAGGTACAAGTACACTCTGTGTATGCCATTATATTCAATGTAGGTAGCATCAAAGAAAAAATACAGCTGATTAAGACAGTCAAGCAGACATGCTAACTTTTTAACCCCTACCAGAAGATAACAAGGGATGAAGAGGCTGAGTTAAACAACACTTCATGGCAGTATTATAATTAAGCGATTGTAAGCAGTAATAAATGTCCTTGTAAATGAAACAACAACCTTTAACCCACCTAAGAACAGCTCAGAAAATAGAATGACATCACATGTACCTGGAGCATATTATATCAGTTACTGCTGTGAAGCTTTTTTAGGACTTGTGGGTTGATTTTGGCAACCTTAAATCCATAAGAAATACCAGTTTTATTATACCTTTTACAAACATTAGACTTCAGCTATCAGAGCTTTGAAAGCTTATTTATAACTGTCCCACCTACAGCCACTAACCCTCATTCCTTACTTTGGACGTAATTAAACTTCACCAGATCCCCATTAACCTGTTCCTTTGATCTCTGCTGTGATGATATGCAAAGCCATCCTATAAGGCCTCATCTCTTTCTATTGGTTAGGATTTCTGATAACTGTACGCAGAATTCTGAAGAAGCAAAACCTATTGAAGATTTTCTCAAGCTAAGGACAAATCCAGCTCAAAAGACCAATTTAAAAAAATCCACGTATCAAGTGAAGTGTCTTCATTAGGGTCTAAGGCCTCAAAGAAAATACCAGTCCAGGGAAATTCTGAAGGTCTGTGGCTGACCTTTCTTTGGTTTTAATCACTGAAACTCCCGACAGCTTAATAAGTTGAAGGTGCTGGATCACAGTCTAACTTAATAAGGCCCACAGCAGAGCCTTGGCCACCTCTGATTGCTCCCATAAGTCTTAGCACATCTGGTACTCTGTCCTTGGGTGAGAAATGTTTTCCATAACTTTCCTCATACTCACTACCCTGCATATAAATTGTTTTTATTAAACCACAAATGATACAGCACTGTATATTTGTGTGAGCTTTTGCAGTTTTCAGCCTTCATCCTACCGAGAGAGATGGTTGTTTTCTCCAAAATAGAATTAAACACAGTTTATCACAAGAATCTTTGCTTTCCCCCCTCCCACTACTTGTTTTGCTGTGAATCACATGGGTCAGCCTAACCTTCAGCTATGACACAAGATTAAAGAACTAAAGAATGCAACAAGTCTGGTAGGGATGATCTGCAATGTATCGTATTTGTTCTTTTAAAATATGTATAAAGGGACTAGGTAAGGAATTGGGCAGGAAGACCATAGCATTTTAAAAAAACAAGCAGAAACCTAAGTATGACAAATAGAAATGGTATTTTTGGTGTACGTGGCTACTGTATGTACAGTATGTATAGAAGTAGATGTTAACATACACGCAGAGTGTCAAGTATCAGGGGGTAGCCGTGTTAGTCTGTATCCACAAAAACAACAAGGAGTCCGGTGGCACCTTAAAGACTAACTGATTTATTTAGGCATAAGCTTTCGTGGGTAAAGAAGTGGGTTTTTTACCCACGAAAGCTTATGCCCAAATAAATGTTAGTCTTTAAGATGCCACAGATAGAGTGGTTGCTAATTATAAGTCCACATTTCAGAAAGTTTACCCCATACTCTTTTTTTTTTTAAGACTCTGTTTTTTCTTATTCTCAATGTAGAAGAAACTGCAGTACCTCAGAAACTATTGTTTTGTTAGCAGTGACATTTTAATAGCAACTGTATGAGTGTGTGTGTGTGCACATACATATATGTCTCTGTGTGCAATGCATATGTATAATATATATGTATTCATAAATGTGGTAAGTGTGTATATGTATAGATAGGTAATTTGCGACAATAGGATAACAAACACTTTTGAGAAAAATAAAGTCTCAGCCTAGGTCAAGTGATTCTAACAAATCTAATTGAATCCAATCTCCCAGGGTTTTTTGTTGTTGGTTTTGTATTTTTCTATTTTATTCTTATCTATATAGGTTCTTATACTGCACTTATTGCCGAGGTATCTAAGCACCTCTCATTAATGCATTAAGCAATGTGACTAACATCTTAGTATGGGTTCCGTTCTCTCTCATCCTCTATCAGGGGATGAAACTGTGTGTGTGCTCTGTGTTCTGTTTTGTTATGTTAGGGTTTAAGTTTCAGATGGTTGTATTTTTTAAATGTATGTGCTGCTCTGTGTTTATGTCAGAGAAGGCGTGGTCAAAGAGGTGCACCTTTCAGTTGGAGCAGAAGATGGTGAGGTTTGTGATGGTACCTAAATCCTGTTGGACCTGCACCTGAGAAAGCTTTGTCTTCTTTATAGACAAGCTTTACCAGTTGTTTTGTGGGTTTCTGCTTGGAGGAATGGTCATTTAATAACATTTTCTAACACTGTGAATCTAAATTCTTTATTCCAGCTGTGTGCTACAACACTAGCATTCACCAACTGGATGTGAAATAGTCTTGGAAGTGTGTGGGTCTAATTAGATCAATTGTAAGGAAGGCTGGGGCAGATGAATAGCTTTTGCAAGGACTGTTCCAAACCCCACACTTTTACTTTGCAGTTCATATAGCTTCCGAGAGGGTAGAACTCCTTAACAAGTTGATGGCACAAATAATTGACTAATTATTTATCTGAGACTGGTCAAAAAATTTTTTGATTGAATTAAATGTAGAGATAATGAAATTGTATCTGTGAACAGTTTAGTTGTAAAGAAAGGCATAAATTATTCACAGTGGCCAATTCAACCAGCAGGGTTATAAGTGTTATTATTTATTGTTTGTATTACAATAGCACCTAGAGTCCTCAATAAGGACCAGACCCAAATGGTGCTAAGTCATATTCAAACACTGAATAAAAGGACACTCTCTGTCCCAAAGAGTTTGAAGAGCCTTTGTGTAAACAGAGGTTGATGCCAGAGAATTCTGCTAATTGAGGCCCAATGCTGCAAGGACTTAGGCACATGGTTAACTTTAAATATGGAGAGTAGCGCCATTGACTTAAATGGGACTATTCACAGGGTAAAATCCTGGCTCCATTTAAGTCAATGGCAAAACTTCAATTGATATCAGTGGGGTCAGGACTCCAACCACAGTATGTAATGTTAAATATGTGCATAAGTCTTAGCAGTATCAGCCCATCCTTCTTGCTCCCAGACACAGCCCAACATGTCCCCTATGCTAGGGTTTGCAAAGGGCTCCTCGGAGGGCACCCTGTCTTCTTCAATACTTGTGCTGAGGGAATCCTCCCATGGTCACATCCAGGGCTTTCAGGGCCCCTTTATGCCACTTCAGCTCTTTTAGGTGCCGAAAGGGGCCAGAGAAGGGATAAAGATGTCACCTGGGGATTTTGCTCTTCTGAGAACAAGTTTTTGAACTCCATCCTGGTTTTCTGTTCACTGATCTGCTTCCCTAACAAAACTAGTAAACTGGCCAATCGATGCTCAGCCACCACTACCTCCACAATTGCTTTAACAGAGGATCCTCTTTCTTTCATGTACATTGCAATCTTTTCTTTTTTATAACATGCTGCATTTAGCGGGAAGGGTAACAGACAGTTATTATCAAACTGAGAAAAGCATTCTATTGGTTTCAAGGTCTCAGAGATCTTTTTGCTGGGTCCAGGCATAAGACAATTACAGGTATACCTTGCTTTGGCTGACACAGCAGTTCTTACAAGGAAAAATAATCCCAGCCTTTTGTGATATTGGACATTATTCTGCCTGATATAAACCTTCTATGAGATTTTCTTCTTGCCAGTTCAGTGTTACTAATAACCTCGACATTATCATTTTCCATATAGTTTTTTTCTTTACTTTAAAATATGATCAAGCTGAAAGCCCAATAAATAAAATTCATAATTATAAACTAAACAATGAAATTATCTTCCAAAAAGGTTATTCTCAGACCTGCTTTTCAATTTTGTTGATACCTGTCACCAGCAGAAAATTCAAATCTCCTTCAGAGAAAAGCATTTGAATTTTATATCAACAATAAAAGTGTTTAATATCAACAGCAACAAATGACTCAGTTTGGTTTGACTGAATATTTCCCTGTGCCAATATCACAGAAGCGGCCTAACAGCCCTGTGCCCTTGTGTCTTATTCCGCAACAGATTCATAGGAATGAAAAAGGAAAGGATGTTTTTTGTGGTTAAGGTGGTAGATTAGAACTCAGAAATCATGGGTTCAATTCCTCACACTTCTTGTGTGACTTTGGACAACTCATTTAATTTCCTTGACCTAGATATTCAATGGGAGTTAGGTGCCTTTGGAGTTTGAGGTTCTGGTCCTTTGTTCCTTAGTATCTGTTCTGTAAAAGGGGATAATACTTCCTTTCTGACACTTTATTCTGTCTTATTTACTTAGGGCTTGTCTAAATAGTGGGTTAATGCACACTATGGGGTAATGATTTCTAAAGCACACTAACATGCTGCTCATTAATTCTTCCATGTAGACCCTGCTAGTGTGCACTGAAAGTTCCCTAGAGTGCACTTTAAAACAGTGTTGTTGTGACCCTTTAAAGCACACCAGCAGGATCTATATAGATGCATGTTAGTGCATTTTAGAAATGTCACCCTCAGTGTGTGCATTACCCCACCCTGTAGACAAGACCACTGATGTCAATTCCTTGGAGCAGGGACTGTTTCATACTCTGTGTATGTACAGCACCTAGTACACTGGGGCCTTTAAGGGTATGTCTACACAGCAACTAGACACCCATGGCTGGCCTGTGCCAGCTGACTTGGGGTCTCAGGGCTTGTTTCATTGCTGTGTAGACTTCTGGGCTCAGCCCAAGCCTGGAAGTCTACACAGCAATGAAACAGCCCCACAGCCTGAGCCCAAGTTGGTTGGCGCTGGCCAGCCATGGGTGTCTAGTTGCTGTGTAGACATACTCTAAGCACTCCTGACTACAAATAGTAGTAGTAATAATAATAACTGGTCCTCCTAAAATGAAAACCAATCTGAATCTCTAACTGAATTATTAATATGATTTGAAAATGTTTTAATAATTTTTATTTAATTAATTTCCTTTTCACTTGTATCCACTTATAGTTTGTTGGTTCTGCCCTGGATAGGAAGCAAAATTGCCAAAATATCACAGGAAAGGCCATCCTCATGATATTTTGAAACCATCCAGAAGTACCAGAAATCTCACAAATATCTGGCCTCACATGATTTCCACCTCAATTGTGCAGACTCGTAGATGTGAAATTAAGCATTCAAGCTTATGGGTCAGTCCAAACCTCTTGAGGGTCGTTCATCAAGATAAATTAACCAGATCACCAATGCCTTTTTTTAAAAAGGGATTTTATTCTGATGATGATGATAATTGTTTATGTGGCACTAAACCATAGGGAAGACTTGAAAGCAGCAGACAGCTCATGCTAATCACCTCTCTGGATTCTGCATACTGCACTGTTTAATACAGCAAAACCTTTAACTCGTATCCTCCCCCCTTCTTTCCCGTATTAGCAGCTGCACGCTGAATATGTTTTAGTCAGGGGAGTTAGGTTGGAGAATCTCCTCTGTGCAGCTGCAGCTATAAGGTGGGTTTTAGTGGCTGGACTACAAAGCTGGGGGTGGGGGAAACTGTTTAAAAAAATATCACCTGGCTTCTTGCCAGGTGAGAACTTTCCTCCTTTTGTTGGAGGGGGTCAAGGCTCTTTTTCTTTTTGTTCTTTTGGGTTTAATAAAATCTTTTATACCCCTTACACTCCCTCTCCCTTGGGTGGTCTACATGGCTGCTGATTGAGGTCAGCTGCAAGAGACGTAATGTCTAGAGTACAGTATAACAGCCTTGATTCTGGTGTTAAAGTTACAGCACTCAGGAGGCTCGAGACATTATTGTTCTTGTGGCTGACTGACCTCAGCCGTGAGAGCCCACCTAGTGAAGGTATTAGAGAAATTCCTTGCCCGTGCTTTGTGAGCAGAAGCAGTTTTGCTTTTAGGAGTGAGGGTCTACCTTGGTAGCCAAGGTGTTGCAGTTAAACATGGGAAGCCTAACTGGCCTTCAGTGTTTCTCAGGGTTTTAAAAATGTTGGCTCCATAGTCATGTGGAGGCTTGAAGGTGAAAGGGATCTTCTGTGGCCAAGCAGCCGTGCTCTGGAATTATTACTGTCTGGGGCCCGTCAGTAGGTGAAGTGGACCAGAAAGGTTAGAGAAACTTAAACAGCAGATTTTTCCCCCCAAAGCAGTCAGTTTGGCTTTTAATAGTTATTGACTCCTAACCTGTTGCTGATACTGCTCTTGCATTTCCATTTATTTTTGCTCTCCAAATGGGGACATTTTGCAAATCTAATTAACCATTCACAAATCCTTTTTGCACTAATATTGATTGAGAGCCAGATTGGGGAACAAAAATCCTATCCTCCCTTGTGTGGCTTCATTGAACATGATCCCAAATGCACAGCAATAAGTGGGACCTGACCTGCACTCTCATTGCTCTCCTTCCCACACACTTTGGCAACAACCTGAAGCAGTTGGGCTGGACAGGACTTGGTAGATGCAATGGTGGAAGAGAACACCACCTCAGCCAAGGCAGAGGACTTAGGGCAGTAATATTAAATCTTACACAGCTTGACATCATCAAACTGAGTTGAGAAGAGCCACTACATCATGTAGAGACGTTGATAATGTGTTGTGATGTTTTCTGCATGTCATTGTGTTGTTGGAGATTGTACCAGCTTCTTCTGTTGGTGAGAGAGACAAGCTTCTGATCTGGCCATACGTATCTTCCTAAACTCGAAAGCTTGTCTCTTTCACTGTCACAGTGTAGTTGGTCTCTGTGGATAGGAGGCAGCTGGAGGGAGGACGGACTGAGACAGGCTGAGCCCCAGGGAGCAACGCTACACAGAAGTGGAGCTAACTTCTGTGGTGGGTCCCTGGAGCAAGGGGACCAAGGACTTACGGGCTCTGTGGCTGCAGAGCTGATGGAGGTGGGGAAGTTGCCAGCAGCTGGAGTGCCAAAGATCAGTGGGAGGGGTGGCCCTGAAGACCAGGTATTGAGTTAAGACTGTGTTCCTGTGTTCTGTTTGTTTCTTAACCTTTGTTACAGAGGAATAAACCTTCTTGACTAAGCTTGGGTATGGCAGTGCATGCCTGGAGCCAGGGAGCAGCAGTGGCCTCCAGTGATGCTCACCAACAGAAGCTGGTCTAAAAAAAGATATTACCTCATCCACCTTGTGTCTCTAACATCATGGGACCAACACAGCTACAACAACACTGCATACAATTATGTTGTTGGAACACATCATCACATTATTTAGTCAACACTGTGGCACAAACATTGCAACACAACTTTAAGCCATGATTATTTTGTGTCTCTTTGTGTTTAATACCCTTTTTCACCTCTGCCTTCTAACGCATATGTGGGGTGCAGGGTTTTTTTTTTTGCCTATCACCACACTCCTGGCTATTAGAAGGGAAGGTAGTGTTTTCCCTCTTTCCATCCTCCAGCCCTCTGCAATTGCAGGGTGGGAGAGGAATTCTCTCTTTGCCTTCCCTCCATCCTTCTGACAGCTTGAAAGCAGAGAGAGGGGTTCCCATTTCTCAGTATACTGTCATTGTTCCCTGTGCAGCCTCTCATGTTTTGAGCAGCATATGAATGCTCTTGTGATTTGTGCAATGCCTGATGCCAGCTGAAAAGGAGAGGCACTCCAATCAAAGCAGCAGCCTCTGAGACCTGCATGAGGTACCCCAAAGAGCTGTGTGTGTCAGTACCACCAATTTACCTTATTGCACAGCAACCAGCAAATCATCACAATTCTTTTTCTGGATAATACATATTCTGGTTAAACAGGGTTGTAATATGATCACATATGAGAGATTAAACTAGTGATGCCAGAGTTGTTAACTCATGCATCTCACAGGACCCTTGTATGGATTTTATGTTGCTTGTTGCTAATGATTACTCTCTCAGATCTTCCTTGTATGCAGCAGCTGCTTCCTTTTGTGCCTGTAAGTGCAGGAAGATGTGTGTATTGCCAAATCAAAAGTATCCACATTACTTGAAAGCACCTTCCACTTTACGTGTAATTAGAGGACTAGCCTAGGTCCCTCGTTAACATTCTTCATTGTTAGGATAGTAAAGTTATGAAATGTTTTCCAAGTAGGAACTGCAGATTTAAATGTTTTATAAAGCCTATGATTTAATTGAAGTATTAACCTTGGTGTTGGACTGGTTCAGTGGTTTTCCCTCCTGACTCCAGTATGCCAGGAAATGCAACACATGATAAATATACATTCCTCTGAGGTCATTATTGCTCAGATTCTGATCTGGCTGCTGCTTGGCTGATGACTCCAGATATATCAAATCCTGATATTTAAAAAGCAACGCTGCTGATTTAAAAGAGACCCTTTTGACATAGTTTCTAGGATTCAGGGTCTTTGGAAATTAAAACTATTAAATAGTATATCCTAGATCAGCTTCATCTGGTGGTTTGTACTGTATACTGCAGGGGACCAAGAATTGCATTTAGGATTCTTGTCCTTTTGGGTAGAGGGGCTGGCGGGGGAGGGAAGGCATTGCTCATGGTGCATTGGGATGGGAGGAGGGAACCCAGATTGAAGAGATGTGAAATTGCCACAGTGGTTATTTTTTATTATTTCTGTATTATCCCTCCTCTAGTGCCTCTCCAATAGTCAGCAAGCCTATCGACATACCCCTGGGCCAGATCTAGTAATAGGGAAAAACCAAACTGAAATCAAAATCACTTGTAAAAGCAGATACCCTAAGGTGTTTGTTATGAACAGGGTTCTTGTGTTTTCTGTTCTGGGATACAGATGAAGTATGAGCACTGGGCTAAGGGATTTCTGAGTTCTAATCCCAGTTCTGAAAGTGACTCCCTCTTTGGTCTAGGGCAAGTTACCTAAACTTACTGCCTCAGTTTCACCATCTTTAAATTATGGTTAATGATAGCTACCTTATAGGTAGCTGGTTAATACGGTAAGGGGCTCTGAAGATAAAAGCGTTATACAAGTGCAATGTCATCATCATCGTGTTCCTATTATGCCTCTGGCGTTTAGAGCAGTGACGAAGCTCCTCCACTCCTGTCTGTTTCTGGCAAGTCTTTCAATGGTTCCCCAGCTGTGCCCCAGGTTTTTCAGCTCAGCTTCCACTGCTCTTCACCATGTTTTTTTCAGACAGCCTAGTTTTCACTTGCCTTCTGGTGTCCATCTTATTGCTACTCTGGTGATGGAATTAGTTTCCGTCCAAAGCAGATGACCGATCCATCTCCAACACTTCCTGGCAATGATGGTGCTCAGATCCTCTTGGCTGAACTGTGTCAATAAATCTTGGTTTGAGATTGTTCTGGGCCAAAAGATAGGGAGGATTTTTCTGCGGCAGGTTTGTATGGAATAAAGACAGTTTGGACATGTCATACTTTTTCATTCCCCAGCATTCTGCACTATAAAGTAGTGTTGAAAGTACGCAGTTTGGTTTTGGTGTTGTATTTTGATGATTTCCAGACCTTATTTAAGCTCCTGAAGGTGTTTCTGTCTTTATTGATTTTGTTCCGGATGTCCTGGCTTGTTCCACTGTCCTGGCTGATGGTGCTGCCCAAGTATGTGAATGTTTCTACATTAGTGAGAACATAATCCTCTGTCCGTACTGGTGATGGTGAGGCAATATTAAAGGTCATGATATCTGTCTTATTGTGGTTGATTTTCAGTCCAATTTGCTGGCTGAATGCATTGAGTCGAGTTGTTTTTTCTTGTATATGGTGTTGAGTATGTGATAGGAGAGCGACATCATCTGTGAAGTCCAGGTTTTCAAGGGATGAGAAGAGTGTCCATTTAATGCCTCTTGGCATGTCTTCTGTTGTACGCCGTATTACCCAGTCGATGGCAATGTACAGTATATTTATTCTTGTCTTATTGTAATGACCTGTATCTGCTTGTCAGATTACTTCATCAGGTAAAAAACCAGAGTGCACTAAAAAAGACCGTGCAGGCACAGTAGGCATGATGAAGAGACTGCCTGAATGCTCGTTGGCATCAAGAGCATTTAATATTATGATTGTTTGTTTATTATTATTTATTTTATTTTAATTTAATTTATTATTCACACTGTGGTCGCTCCTAGAGGCCCCAGTCAAGCATGTAATCGAATGGAATGCAGTGGCCAATGGATCCTTGATCAGGACTCCATAGTGCTTGATACTCTACTTACATATAACAAAAAGAGAGTCCCTACCCCCAAAGAGTTTACAATCTAAGTATAATAGTTTTTGAAATTTCTTCCCTCCTGTACTGCAGTACAGCAATCCACTGGCTACTGCATTCCATGAGATTACATCTCTTTCCAGGCAAATAGGTGTGTCAATATTCAGCCACTCAGTCAATCTAAATGTCTGACCTGTCCCGAGTGTTTAATATTATCAGAAATTTAAATATAAACCCTAAGGGTACATACATAAATTTAAATATAAACCCTAAGGGTACACAGCCAGCTGCGTATTAGTAGTGTGCTATGTTTTGGTCCAAATTTGGCACTTTTTCATTAAAAATCATTACAAGGAATATTGGCACCAATTTGAATTTCTTCCTGAGTATGTGTGGAATAACCATCAGAAATACCTCAAGATTTTCAGCTGAGATTTTCAAAGGAACTGAAGGCACTCAGCTCCAATAGGCTCTTTTGAAAATTCCAGCCTTCATCCTCATGATGATTCGAATGCAAACGTGTAGCATTTCTGTATCTGCCAACTCATGTGTGTGTGTCTTGTAAGAAAAGATAAAGTTACTGGACTTTTCTGCTGCCTCTGTTGAGTGTCTCCTAAAGAGAACATGAGACTTCCAAAAGGATTTTGTTCTGAGCATCCTTCCTGCAGACAATCACTTTTCAGGAAAGGAATTGGCTGTAGCTGCCTTCTACACAGACCTCCACAAGACCTGAGTAAGTCAATATTATTTTATTAATGTGTGTATTTGTAATTGCTTTGGGGGAATAGTATTCTCACCGGAACACTTTGCCACTCAATAGTCTTATGCTCGCCTCTCATTAAATGTTGTCATATACTTTTAGTATTTACGGAAAGTACTGACATAATCATTCAGGGCCATTTTGTGCAGGGAGCTACAGATAAGAGGGATGCTGGGCTGTGAACAGAGGCAGAGAAGATAATTAAACTGAGAGAGGGCATATACTCACTCATGATAACTGATGTTGTTGTAAGGTTCCCATTGGGGTTGTATCCTAATGCAAACCGATGGAGTTCTCATCTCTCTCTCACTAGAGTCATTTAATTGTTCTCCTTTCCTTTCATTCACCATGTGATTGTTGTCGTCCTCCACAGCTATACTTGGGTGACCTTCCTCTTCTTCTTTCTTGACCCCAAACCCAAAGGACCCTTGATCCACACACATTCCCTTCACAAAGACTATTCCTGGTTCACACCACTAATCAGATCGCATAGACCCTACTGCTATCTTTTTTTTCCTTTCTTCATTGACAGCATTTTCCTTCTGTAATTTAGGATGGGGGCTTAGAGGGTCTAAGTCCTTCTCTATTGTACCCCCAGAAGTGGACTAATAATTTGTGATGCACGTGCTGGAGTGCCCGTAGAGTGCTGAGTCTGCCTGCTAAGAAGTTCCAGAGCACCTATTTCCTACTCTGTGGCTTGTTGGCTGAGGTAAACAGTGCACTCTGTGGCCCAACGTACCAACAATTTTGCACTGACTTGTCCAGTGGAGACAAGAAGAAAGGCTGCCAGACATGTTGGATTCCCATAACTGGATAGCTATAGTAGCACAAAAATTGGAATATCAATATTCGCTTCAGAGCCCTAATGTGTTTTGCATTTAAAGGAGTTTAGATAATGGGCTCTTTGAACTTTATGCTGGGAGAGGAGCAGAAGATGTCTACGTTGGGAGCAGCCACTTTATTTAACTGGGTTTCACAAAGAGGACTACAAGCAGAAGGGAAAAAACAGCGTCCCATTAAATTGTGGGCAAATCAATGGCTTAGATCACAAAGAACCCTATGCTAAACTGAACTATGGTTTGGTTTTGGTACCAAAATAGGTAAAATGAGCACTACCTGCAAAAAGAGACTCCCCTATTGCCAACCCCCATGCACATTGGGACCATATGGAGATTAGCAACATAGGTACTGATATTTGGTAGACAATCCTAACTGTGTGTGGTAGGACTTCTTGAACATGGAGCCTTCATCATTTGCTTATATGGCTGGTTTTTTTTTCTAAATAAGAGTGTGCACTGTAAATGAACTGACGCAACTGGGGTTGGATTTTGTGTGATTGTGTTTGTATATGTAACTGTAGCCTAAATTGCATAGGGGGCGAAGGAGAGTAAAACAGGTTTACATAATCATCACAAGAGAGGATACCAGTCCAATATTACATCTATAGTAGAATTAAACACACCTCTAGCAAGTACAAACAAATCTTATCATTCATATTCGTATTGTCACCTGTGTCCCATGTTTTATGACTTTGATATCTAGCTTGTGAATTACAAGGTCTTTCGGGTCATGAGGTCTGTAACAGAGGGATTTGTTCGGTCAGTAGGCCTAGTCGTTTGGGCTTCTGACCTCAGTCTCTATTTCAGTTCACTATGTCTTTTGCTCTCTGGATAAGGTCCCTGCTGGACTGGCTTCTTAGCTTGTAATCCCTTGCCCTGCCATTTTTGAGGCCAGGAGCTGTGGCTCTGGGGTGGGTAGGGGGACTCAGGCCCTCCTGCTTTACCAGGTCCCAGCCCAGGGCCCTGAAAGTGTAATGTTGTGGGATGGTCTGGGTTCAGCCGCTGCTCACATTCCCCTTGGCCACTTCCTACCACACCCTTTGTCTCAGTTTGGGGTGTGGCCACAACTGAGTTACAGTCCTTGACTCAAACCCCATAGTCTAGGGCCGATGCCTGCACAAACCCCACAGTCTAAGGCCAATGCCTGCAACCGTTGGGTGCCCTTGCCCCAGGTTCTACCTCTCCCTAGGGTAGTGTCATGGGGGGCAGGACTCACAACCAGACCCCTTCAATAAAAGTTTCTTCTCCTGCCACTGCACAGTGGTCTTCCTCCAGAAAATGGCTTCTTTATTTTCTCTCCCCACCACCCTCCGGAACTTGTACTGGTCCTTTTCCCAGGAGCATGCTGAGCAGTGCCTGAGGGACGGGGCCTTCCAGGCCTTGAACTCTTCCAGCCCTTACTTTGCCTTGACCTTAGGGTGGGAGTCTATAGATCACATCACAGGGCCTTCTCTCAGTTACACAAGTGTAATTCCATTGACTCCCTGATTAACACTGGTTTAAATGAAAGGAGAAATAGACTGCTTCTATTTAACTTGAGGAGTCATTTTGAAATAGGGCATTCTAAGAGCATGATGAAGAAGGAGACATGAAACTGGGAAGAGGAAAGAAGGATGGAAAGAGAGGAGAGGGCAAAGGAAGGGGGTGAGAGGAGGAAATTGTAAACAAAAATATCGTTCAATGGACAATGGAAAAAGTAGACAACTCTTTAAAAATTAAGGCTATTACAGCATCTTGGATTTGTGGTGAAATACCAGTCCATTTGTACCTTGTTCATGTAATTTATGATGTCATCATTAAACCCCTTGATGGCATTATATCCATGTAATTCACAGTTGCATGGCATTCTTTTCTATATACTGTACAATAACTCAATGTGTAGCTAATGGTTACAGAGACACACTCACATACAAATGTGTATAGATATGTGTGTTCTGAGACTATAGTCTGCAAAGAAACCAAGCATTTTAGATGTGGTCAATTGTGTGAGTAAAAGATAAAAACCCAGAGTTTGAAGAGACAGGAGCTGAGAATCAAACTTCCGTATGCTATTTGTTAAGTACCAGCTTTGTCCTAAAGCATTATCTAGCAGAAAGATGCATGATACAGAAAACATACTGTCCCTAACTATTTTTAATGGATTTATTATATAAGTATTGAAGGACAAAATACTTGTAGGGTTAGCCAGGAGTCATTGTTGATGGGAAATATGTGAGATCACACAGAGATTAAGGAGGAAATATATTCAATTCATCCAAACATTACAATAATAGGATTAGAAAATAATAGGATTATAAACACTAAACCTTTGGGGATAAATTTTACTGTTGAGGAGATCTGTGGCTGGATCTCTCGATTGTCTGCCGATCTCTGCATGCAAGCAGGATTGTAGGAATCATTTGGAATCCTTCTTGACTTTCAACATGGATTTCAGTGTGTCAGCATCCATTTGAGAGGGTTTTCTGGAATGGTCGTACAACTCAAACACATGGTTAATATTTATCCAACAGGTCACCACCATATCTGAGTGTGAGTTGTTAGTTCAAAGTGTTTTGTTGTTGCTGCCACACACAGAACAAATGAGTTAGAGAATAATTTGTAATGAAAGAGAATAGGTAAAAGCTATTACTGACATCTCTGTGCACAAAGACCAAGGACATTGCTGATAAGAACGGCCATACTGGGTCAGAGCAAAGGCCATATAGCCCAGTATCCTGTCTTCTGACAGTGGCCAATGCCAGGGGCTTCAGAGGGAATGAACAGAACAGGTAATCAATGAGTGATCCATCCCCTGTTGCCCATTCCCAGCTTCTGGAAAACAAAGGCTAGGGACACCATCCCTGTCCAGCTCGGCTAATAGCCATTGATGGACCTATCCTCCATGAATTTATCTAGTTCTTTTTTTGAACCTTATTATAGTCTTGGCCTTCACAACATCCTCTGGCGAAAAGTCCCACAGGTTGACTGTGCATGGTGTGAAGAAATATTTCCTTTTGTTTGTTTTAAACCTGCTGCCTATTAATTTCATTTGGTGACCTCCTTGTTCTTGTGTTATGAGATAGAGTAAATAACACTTCCTTATTTACTTTCTTCACACCAGTCATGATTTTTACAGATCTCCATCATATCCCCCCTTAGTCGTGTCTTTCCAAGCTGACAATACAAACATTGTTTCACGGTAATTATTAGCTATCCTTTATTAGCTAATCAGACAATGGGTGTGATTCTCCACTGCCTTGCACCTTGTGTAGTTATTGACATTTCATATTCATAGATTATATGGCCAAAGGGCACCATTGGAATCATCTAGTCTGAGTTTTTGTATAACACAGACCATAGGACCTCCCTGAATTGTTTCTGGTTTGAACAGTAACATATTTTTAGAAAAACATCCAATCTGGATTTTAAAATGGCCAGTGATGCAGAACCCACCATGCCCTTTAGTAACATGTTCCAATGGTTAATTACTCTGACTGATAAAAATGTGCACGTTATTTTATTCTGAGTTTGTCTACCTCCAACTTCCAGGCATTGTGCAAAGTGAGGGCAAAACTCGGTAGTGTGTTACATTCACTATGCGCAAGGGTAAATAACTAGTTGCAAGGCAGTCGAGAATTGGGTCTAGTGTTTTTCAAAAAAGGCCAAAGATTATATCATTTCTATCCAGGACCATTGTCACTAGTGAAAAGATTCCCATGCTGTCAGATTCCTAAGCAGTGGCACAAAAGGATCATAGTGAGGGCTAGGATCTGATCCTTAGTATTGAATTTCAATGTGCACCAATTTGCCATACTTAGTCATTTACACCTGTTTTGGGACCAATTTCACACAGAGGTGTAGCTTACACCATTTCAAATCTCTGTGGAATCTTGCCTATGGACTTTACTCACTTATTCCAGGCTGTATTTGAGAACTTCCACTTGAACTGGGATGCTGACATTATGTTATTATATGTGTGAAGATGTCCATCAATATCTTTAGCAATGAGCAACCGACTTTACATCAGTCATTCCTCCTAAGATGGAGAAAAAGTACATATGAACTGGCACTTATTTAAATTAGTATCAGGACAGAAAATTTGACTTGTACTTGTACATGCTTCATACTAAAAATATCCCGTTGGGAAATCAGTTGGCCAAAAGTCAGAAAAGTGCAGACACACCATTTGGATTGTGGGAGAATTTTTTGGCTTTCAGTATATATTTATCCCCTAAAATACTTCAGCTAAGCTGCTTATCTGAAACCTTCTCTGTGCATTTTATGGTTCAATTTGGTCTTTAATTATGACCTGATCCTACAGTCCTCTTATACAAAATTACCAATGAATTCAGTGGGATGTAAGTTGAGTTTGGATTCTGGGATTTAGTTGAGAGATGATAGGTCTCTCTAATAAATGGACTGCATTTTTTCTCAATATATTCAAGGGATTCCAGTGGTTGTAAAGCAGTGCCTAAGTTAGTAAATGTATTGATTGTGATTTATTTGTTTTTAGTGATACAGCTGCTGCAATGCATCTTTGCAGACAGGCTTTACTTAAAATTGTTTTCTGAAGCATTTTTTCACTTCCTTTATTAGCTAATTCCTCATGGTGACCATTAAAAGTTCCATAGTCTCTTTCAATGAGGACCTTGAAGAATAGTCATTTGGAATTCCATACTGAGAAAGTTCCACCCAGCAAGCAGAAAGAGCAAAGATGCGAGACAACATGATGTCCACATGTACACACCAACAGTCCCCCCACCTCCATTTTAATTTCTGCCTCTTTATGGTGCTAGTGTGGACCACAATAATGTTTTCCATAACATATTTGGAGCCAGGCCCAAATGCAAAAAAGTGAAAGACAAAGCTCACTGAATGTATGAAATTGTGCATTATAGTGAGAGTGAAGGAAACTTCAGAAAACACCAAGTGCTTATCTAAAAATATTATATAATTAGACCCAAATCTTCATTATCAGTCATACCTTGGTTGGGCAGAAACCGGTCCTATATGGGGTAACATGCAGGCAAACACGGGGCAAGGTTGGGCCCAGCCTTGTACAGGTCTTGCAAGGGAGAGAAGGTGCATAGTGCCTCCGCACCACCATGTGTACCATGTGTGCAGGGCCCAGGAACAACAAAGAATGCCAGGACTTTGCAAACTTGGCACCTGCAGCACAAATAGCTTTTCCAAAGAGGACTTGCACATAGCAGACTGACCAGTGGGAGACAGCACACAATATGCTGTACTAGAACTGTGTGGCAGAGAGGCTATGCTCCAGGAAGCAAGTGTGCCTACTTCATGTGCAGTGCTCTTGGAGCACCAGCTGAGGTGAGAGCCTCCGCAACATTGCATACCCTGTAGGAACTGCAGCATCTCAGGAACTGTGACTACAGTGCCAGTGGCTTTTGAAAACTGTACATTATTGCTCAGTATAACAATGGGTTGTCTACAGTTTGACATTGTTTTATGGTTTCATATTTTAAAGGAGGGTGCCAGTAAGAAATAAAAATACCAAAACTAAAAAATTGGAGAGTTATCCATTCTGGTAATATACACTTGGATCTTATATCCACAGTTTGATTGTACATCAGTTTTGATGTGTCTGTTTCTTCAAAGGAAGGATACTGATCTTGATGAATAGCTAAGAGGTAAGATCATTCTTAAAGTTGTGAGTGATTAATAATGATCACGCATAGTTGTTGGGTTTTTTTCTCCAGGAATGGAAATAAAATATATCATTCACATTAAGGGTAGGAGTTTGGCAGAATGATTCATAGTACATTGGTAAGCATAAGAAGTCAAAGTTAGGGACTTCCCAAAGGTGTCAAGTAAAGTTATTTATAATTTGTACATATAAATATTTAAAAAGTATTGGATGTTCCTTCTAAGAGATTGGTAGAAATTATTTATTTGTCCAAAATTAGAGGAAGCAAGAGCTACTTTGCCTGGCAACCCGCGTTGCAGAGGAGTGAGTAAAGTTTAAATAAACCACTGCTCTCCTGTGTCACTGGTCCTTACAGTTCACTCCAATGGAGATTTTCTGTATTGCCCTTAAATTGGAGGATCCCAAGGGGTCAAAAAGCCATACAAGTAAGGACTAGCATAATGCAGAGGTCTGATATGTACTCATTACACAATACAATGTAATCTTATTAAATTATTAACTGGTTAATGCACCAAAGCTAGAAAATGCAACTGCAATAATGCTGCAAATGCTTTAAAAATGTCAATTTCCAATGCTAAAAATATAGGCTCTACATGGAGGAAAAAAATGTTTGCATGTCAAATCATGTTCCTTTTTTGTCTTCTTGACCAGCTGTCTGTTGTTGGGCTACAGATTGTTTTCTTTATCCACAAGAGATGCTGAAAATTAGTAACCCCCATTTGTGTTGTGCAGTGTATCACATCATGATCCTCAGACCCCTTCTTGCTGCCTAAGACAATAGAAATCAGGAATAGCACCTGAGCAAAGGATTTGCTGTCTAAGAATGACGTGCCGACTGCACTTTTCTTCAGCACTTCTAATGGCAGATAGCTGATGCACCATTAACAATGGCAGAAAATGACTCTCTGCAGTTCTTCTCAGGTGGAGTAGCAAACAGTAGCAGTGATAAATGGAGACAGTAGTGATGGCCATGCTTAAGTATCTTAGGGTGCGTGCCTAAAGAAGAAATGAACAGAAGACATGTATCGTCCTAATTTTTAGCTATGGGTGAATTTAGGTAGGTACACTTATCTAAAGAAGAAAAGAGAAGGGCACTGGGCATGCATGTAAAGGCCAATGGATAGATAGTTCTAATAAATTGTACTTTGGGGGGTATTTTATGCTAGCATAAATATCCAGTATTTTGTTAACTTTCTTAACATAGTAAATATTATGGAGGCACTGGTTTCAGATCCATATTTAAAGGTATGTTGAATATTAGGTCTATAAATGTTTGTTAGGAACAGATTGAAGGTCAGATTGTGGCATTTAGACAATAGCCCAGTGCAGAGCCACAAAATCCCATGGGGCTCATGGTAGTCCCGGGTACAAATAAAATTAGCTCTCCACTGACAAGGACCATGGGGAAAGACAGTAATGATACCAATGCCAGCTCTTACTCAAAGTGAATTCCCCATGCGGTGGAGGTATCCAGGTATCCAGACATGTTTATCTGCCTAAACCAGCTTGAATGAATTTGGTCCTTTGTATTACCTAGTGTCTTCATCTACATATGAGTATTCAACTCACCAATCAATCTGCCAAGTATTCACTATCTAGAACGGCACCATTAGTTTTCATTTTGAGAAAGGTGTTAGTATAATAGGGACGAGCACAGACTGGGTGATTGGAAGTTATATAGCGGTGACTCGCTATTTCTTACTCATCCCAAGAATTTTTAAAGAGGTGGAGATCTTTGTTGCTGTATGCTTCTAACTGGGTACAAGGGATTCCAATAGTTCAAGCAACCAATACAAAGACAAAAGATAGATAAAGAAGATGGGTGAACAGGTGCAGAATAAACAAGCATCCTTCCTTGATTTTGGTCATTTCCAGAACTGTACTTTACCTTTTTTAAAAGTTCTGAAATTTTTATTTAACCTTCTATAGTATATAAGGTTCTATATATTTTCAAAGCTCTATACTTCAGTGATCTGGTCAGAGCCAGAAAATACAGGAACTAAAATACTTTAGGGAAAGGCTGTTCATTTGGTATTTCATGCCTACTAAGAAGTAGAAATTTTGAGAAAGGATCTTGTTCTATCAGGATACCTAATCACATTTTCCCCCATACTTAATGGCTTCAGATAAGTTCCCCAATTCTAGATTTCCTAATGCACCCTGTCATCAAGGTGTCTATCCTTCCAATTTTCATTTGGTCTTTGCTTCTCTATACTATACGTCAATGAGAACCATTGTTAGTGCTAAACAAATATGTATTATATCTAGGAATCAAATCTAGACACTAGACCTTCTGAAATTTACTCATCACTGTATTTCATACTCAACATAGTTCCTTTTCTACATCATTGTGGCCAGTTAGAATGAAAGGAAGGTAAAGTTAAAACTCTGATTATGCAAGTATTGTTATAGTCTCCCATTGTGAAAGCTGAAACTAATGTGTATATTTTAAAAACATCCATTTTTAATAACATGCAATTTATCCCCTGGAGCTAGGAACAATTCATTTTTTATTCACTACATTCCCTTCTGACATAGATACACACAACCGTCTTTTTTTTTTAATCTGTTCACACTCCAGCAAGGTAACTAGGGTAAGGAAACCATACTAAGCAAATAGGAGGTTTAGAAAACAGGAATGTTGTGGAATTTATTAGATTTAGATTCACAATGTAGTGCATGGATTTTAAGTTCAAATGGTGTAAAGAACATTTATGAAATGGGTCACAAATTCTTCAAGAAAAAGTGGCAACACTGACTGACAATTAACTACAAAATATTTGTAAGGCAAATGGGAGAGTGCAATATCTTAAGCGATAGCATTTATTCCACTTTAAAAGGAGATAAAATAAATGTTTATAATGTAGGCTTCACTAAACATCTTTCTTTTCAAGACTTTATTAAGGGAACTGTGTTTACAAAGCATGAAGCTGATGAGAAGCAGAAGAAAATTAAGAAATTCTAGGTGAGTCAGTATAAACAGTCAGCTGGATTCTTTCAAAAATTTACAGAGGGGTCAAATAAATAGATACAATGTTTAAAATTGAGCTTCATTTAATGAAAGTTCCTTGTTATAAGTACTAGACACCCAAAGATAACACAAAGCTCTTCAGACAAGTACTGAAGTTTGAATAGCAGCTATGTATTTAGAAGTTAGAATTGTAAACCAGCAGGGAATCAGAGCAGTATATTATATGACTTACTTAACATCCCAGGCAGGGAAGCTTTTGTGACTGTGAGCTGATGTTAAATTGAAAAGAAAGGAATTTGGAGGTAAATATCCATTTGACTTTTTTTTTAACGTCTATCTTTCATAGTTAGATTTTCTTCATTCTACCAAAAATGCAAATTTATTTCAGGTATTAATTATATATATAATTGTCACTCTTCTAGAAAGGAAGCAAGCTTGAAGTAACATAATTCATCTGAAAGCAAACACACTGTGAAGTAGTATATCGCCATGGCTATTTACAGAGAAGCATCAAATAAGACCTAAGGAATTTTCTTTGTCATTTCACAAGTGCCCTATCCATCTTTATTTAACCTTTGACACCGAATTTAAAATACAGAAAAAAGGCCCTTTAAAAATGATAAATCCTTAATGGAATATTGGGACACTCCTTGAGAAATACTTCACATGATCTGGCAAGAGTCAGCACCATTCATTTCTGCTTAATAGTCAGTAGGAAGAACAGTGCTAACATATCACTAGCATATCACGGAGACCCACTAAAAGGGAATGGGCTTTTTCTTACAGGTTCAAGTTTTACACGGTCTCCTACTGGAACAGAAGATTTCATCCATAATATTACAAGGCAAGAAATAATCCATCCACCCCTCCCTCTTTGGACTCTATAATGTTGTCCTTAAAAATAAGACAATCATCTGTATGCTACTCGTCATCGGGCAGGTCCTTGAAAGACAATTATTTTATATGTTCTTGCAGCTTCTTTATTGAAACAAAGGACACCACAGGTTTCAGGATAGATGACAGCCAAGATACATAAACTTTATTGTTATTATTGCCCATTTGATGAGCCAGTGTCCCAAATGGCTGTCTATTGGCCATTCAAATGGAAAACAGAAGCCTGTTTATCATCTGGCTAATTATACTGAAATATGAAATAAGACTCCCAAGAGGGAAACTCCCTCCCATTTCTGTTTCTTACCCAAAACATAAGACTTATGAAATGAGCACGTTCCAGTGCTTCGTTGTTTATCGCAGAGAACTATATCTGACTGTCGACCTCTCATTTCTGAATGGCTCTCTAGTTGTCAGATGCATAATCATAGTAGAAGAGGAAAGAAGTTTCCTGACATTTTCAAACTTCCTTTTATCTCTATTCCTCACCTCAGCAATGAGATAGTAACCAAAAGCAAGTGCTGTAGAAATATTTCTGAAAAGAAATCTGATGGAAGCAGAACTGCAGGACTGGATTCTTCAGGATATTGATAATAGGACATAGTTTCTTTCACCTCTAGGCTGCTGTTTCAATTCCAGTCTAGATCATACTGAATGAAAGCAGCTACCATGTCATTGATGTTTAGTAGCCACTATGAAATGAATTTGATAGTCTCATCCCACTCCTAAAGGACAAATATTGACATAAAACCTCCAGCAATACAATTGTTAGTCATTTCAGCATTGAGGCCAAGGATACTGTGCTGTGAAAAAAAAGGAGGACTTAGATCCCCAGGGATCTCTAGGGATGTCTGACTTGCAACTGTTACCATCACTAAATTTACATTAAAATTGAAAATACTAATTACAATAAAATAATAATAAATAATCTGTTCAAAGTATTCATTTCCGGTTGATACCATAATCTGAATTTTCCAAATTTAGCATTGCTCAGACTTTTACCGAAAATCTGGGTTGTTCAGATTTGGCTTTAAGATTTGGGCCTGTTTAACCCCTATGCCATCTATGAATTGTTCCCGTACAGATCAACTTTATTTCTCTACATATTAATTTTAAGATGGAGGAGCAAGAGAGGAGGACCCCTGCATTCCAAACTTCTGTAGTTTGCTGCATTACCAATGTGTTTTTACATTTTTGTCCTTTATCATTTTTCTATTAGTGTCTTCTCTTTGCCCATATGGAAGAGCCATTCATTCATTTCTATAATCTTTTCTTCTTTTTGTCTATTTATGGACAACAGAAAATGGAGGATTTCTAAATTCTGACCACCAAAAAGGGCTAGAACCATTGTCCTCCTTTGTGAATATTGCTATACCTGATGTAGTGCGCATTAAACACTATATTTCAAGTTCCATCTAGCCTGCTCTACGATTACCAGAAAGGAAAAAGAACTTTTATATTTAGTGTTCAGCATCTGACGAAAATGTACAACAGACCACTCTTAGCAGGAAATCTCGTGTCTTAATAGACCACCTCAAAGCATCACCGTATATTAATTAGAAAATCTCCTCTGTTAGGCAACCAGTCTGAATGCTTCTTTAACACAGGTTTCACTCTGCCTAATTTTCTTGTAGTTAAGTTTTATGGAGTTTTACAAACTTTCACAGAATGGCATGAGCTTTTCTAGCTGAATTACAATGCCAAACATAGGTGAGATTATTGTGCTGGTGAGCTAGGGAGGGGAATAGGTAAAAAGCTGTCCAGATGCAGCCAATATTAAGACAAGAGATTGGCTGCTAAAAAGGGTCTCTTGTACAGATTTCAATGTGTGTTCAAAAAAAAATTCTTGAGATATTTAATATTTCTTGTTAAATCTAAATAACATAGATCATTAAACCTCATGTTTAAAATGGTCAATTTCTAGAACTCACCTCTCATGTATTTGATGTCTGCAAATTGCATCATAGACAAACAATCCTCCTAGTTTACTAGAGCTGTATTTTTAGTAGGGAATGAAATTGGGGCCTGTTTATATTAGGTGGTTAGTAAGGGACTAGAACTGAGAATTGAACCCAGGTATCCTGAATTCCAGTCTAATGCCGTCACCCATCTTCTTCTTCTTCTGCTAATAGTTGTGTGTATTTCTTGCACAATCAAAGAAACTGGGAATATAATACGGCTATTGCTCTTTTCTATGATAGCCCTTCTACATTTGTATTTCTATCTGTATCTCTGGCTTGTTGTACATGTTCTACGCTTAAGATAAATAAGTTTTATCATGTGCCCATATTATTTTTACCTCTTGGATTATTATCACCTAGGCCTTTAAATGATGGAATGTAAAGGTTCTCTACTCTCATGCCTAGTATGTCAACTGAAATGAAACAGTTGCTTCTCTTCTCAAATGCAGCCTGCAGTGATGTATCTCCCCCAGCTCCACCTGTCTTTCTCCCTTCTTTGAATCCATACAGGAACTAGTGCTCACAGTATTTCAATTTTTATCAGGGATCCATCTCAGGCTATACATTGAACAGCCCCTGTGGGGCACTGAAAGTTTCCAACTCCCACTGAAGTCAGGGAAAGGTGAGAGCACTCAACACTTTCTGGTCCAAAAGGAAACTGTTTATAACAAATCTGTGTCCAGAGAATAGTTTGCTCCCTCTGTCAGCCAAAAATATTTAGCAAGGGGTGTCTTACCATTTTGCCCTTGGGTTTTCCAGTAGCCACTGTCAAACTGTCTGGAGTGGCTCAAAAGTATGTGTTCCAACCTCAGGGCAGACTGCTAAGAAGCAATGCATGCACCCCAAATTGGTTGTGAGTTCTGTACTTAGATTACAACAACCACGTATAAAGTGTGAACTCCTCAGAAATTACAACAGTCTTAACATGAAGTCACATACAGTCCCCTTGGGTACTCTGATCTATCTTCCCACCCAAATGTAAGCTTTCTTTTGTGATAGGTGGTCCCTTACACCAAAAATTACAACAATATTCAGGTTATTCTCAGTCCCAAAGGATCAGTCACTTACCCCAGGTCAGTTGCACCTTAGATCTCAGACCAAAGAAGATTGTAGCCAATCCTATAATAAAGTATCTAAATATTTATTAATTAAGAAAAGGAAATTAGTTATTTACAAGGTTAGACAGGTAAACATACATACGAATTAGTCTTAGTTCCAAGGATGGTTGAAGCTTCTATAAGAAGCAAACGCTATATGTCCTTCAGAGCTAATCCAGGCTAAAAGCTGGGGATCCCTTGCTTATGCTAAGAAATCTTTGCTCTCAAAAGTCCAAGCAGCATAGAGACCCAGTTTCTTCCTCTCAGATATTTTTATTTTCTTCCCCCAGAGTTCAAGCTGATGGTATGAGTTCTAGTGGGTGTGTGGGGAGCAATCAAAAAAGTCTTTTGTCCTCTGATGTTCCATAATGATTTGTCTGGGGTCTGGGGACTTCTTTAGTTGGGCAGAAGATAACACCTCTTGTGTCAAACCAGTATTTCACACTTGTTAATGCTTCTCTGATGATGGTGGAGGTTTACAGTTTTAGAGCAAACACTTTAATATTACCTTATAACTAGGGCCCTTCATTTTCGGTTTTTATTGTATTTAAGTTTTCCTGGGAATTTATCGTTGTTTATTACTACAACAATGATACAGGGTGAAAATTGAATAGAAATAGAAAAAATAGAAACCATTACTAATTTTTCTGAGTAAATATCTGGGTTTATTTTGGTGGTCAGAAGGACAGGGGAAAAATATTCAGTAGATTAGTGCTTTGATTAATGGAATTCAATGTGGTTTGCTGCAGAACTAAAACAGAACTCAAAACACAATGCTACCTCTGAGTTTAGGAAAACATTGTATGTCTAATCCCCAATAAAAACTTCATCTGAATAAACAATTTACTGTTGTAGACTTAGAACTATTAGTCTATAAATATTTGCATTTAATAATTGGGCCACACCATTTGCAGTGCATACACTCAACTTTATCCTTTTCTCCTGTCTTCTCCTGTTTCTCCTGGCCAGGCCCCTGCCTAGGAGCCGGAGGGAGGACATGCTGCTGCTTCCAGGAGCTGCTTGAGGTAAGCGCCACACGGAGCCTGCACCACTGACCCCTCCCGTGCCCCAACTCCCTGCCCCAGCCCTGATCCCCCCCCCTCCAAATTCCTCGGTCCCATCCTGGAGCACTCTCCTGCACCACAAACCTCTCATCTCCAGCCCTACCCCAGAGCCTGCAACCTCCCTGCGCCCAACCCCCTGCCCCAGCCCTGATCCCCAACCTGCCCTCCAACCCCTCGGTCCCAGCCCAGAGCACCCTCCTGCACCCCAAACCCCTCATTTCCAGCCCCACCCCAGAGCCCGCACTCCCAGCTGGAGCCTTCACCCCTCCCCCGCACTCCAACCCCCTGTCCCACCCCGATCTCCCTCCCGCTCTCTGACCCCCTTGGTCCCAGCCGGAGCACCTTCCTGCATCCCAAACCCCTCATCCCCAGCCACATGTCAGAGCCCTCACCCCCCCCCCCGTGCTGCACCCCAACCCCCGCCCCAGCTCTGATCACCCTCCCACTCTCCAAACCCCTCAGCCCCATCCCGCACCCCAAACCCCTCATCCCCAGCCCCACCCCAGAGGTTACACCCCCAGCCAGAGCCCTTGCCCCTACCCCCATGCCCCAACCCTCTGCCCCAGCCCAGTGAAAATGACCAAGTGAGTGAGGGTGGGGAGAGCAAGCAACAGAGGGAGGGGGATGGAGTGAGTGGGAGCGGGGCCTTGGAGAAGGGGCAAGGGTGTTCGGTTTTGTGCAAGTAGAAAGTTGGCAACCCTATCCTTGGTGGAGCCAGGTCAGGGAGAGCCACATGGGTAGCTGCCGGGAGCCTGGGTCCCTCCACCTGCCCTGGGCGGGGGAGCCAGGGGGCAGGGACATGGGCAAGGGGCTGCTTCCCCTCCCCCACTCCCTCCCCGGGAGGACTCAGTCCCCGGCCCCATTCCGGCTTCCAGCTTGGCCTCGGGGGAAGAGGAGGGGCGAGGGTTGGGGCTCGGGGGACTGCAGTTCTGAAGTGAGCACTCAAAAGCTTCTCACAAATTACTAGACCCACCTAGTAATGTAATATGGCACATTCACAAATATCTTCCAAAGTTTTTAAATATGGGCCTTTTATTATGTGTACAGTATTGGTAAATGCCTGTGTAATCTTAAAAGTCGGAACTATACCACATTGTTCAAATGCAGATTCGTAGTTCCCTAAAATCGGGGGCCTGTTCTGACTGAAGGTTTTGGCTTTGTCCATTATTTACCTCTGATTCTGAAAATGCTGTCCCTTCACAAAGATAATGACAGTTTACCCAAAAATGTAAATGTCTTGGTCTAAAACCCTATCTGCACACATTCCTTGTTTTTAGGTGTTTAAAGGTTTCATGCAAACTCTGGAACTTATAAAGACCATCTCTGTCAGCTGCAGAAACATCTTTTCCTTGTAGCTGGAAAAAATTAAGACCACAAATTAACTTCCTCCTGTTTTTCTTGTTGCATTCCACTTACACTCCCTCCCTGATTTCTTCATTCTTCTCTAAAGATTCATAATGTGCAGTAACACCTGCTGGGGCAGTAACAGAAGTTTGAGCTTTCCCAAGCTAAATGGTGCCCTGCTAATGTTTAAAGTGATATAGATCAGTGTCTCAACCCCTTTCACTGCTCACCCTTAAGTTATATCCTTTCTCTAAAAGATAACCACACTCCAGAGCAGTCTTCATTCCTAGTGTGGCAAGACTTAGGAACTTGGTCTTGTTTGCAGTTATGAACCTTAACAAACTGACAGGACTAAGAATAGAATCATTGTCTCTCTAGTACAGATGGTCAACAGGCTTAAGTGAGATAGTGCTTTGAGAATGGGCCAGATCTACTTTAATTACTAAATAACCTAGCATTCCAGGTTTGCAATCTCTCTGCTCAGATACTTACTGCTAGTATATAAAATGTAGTTAAATATCTGCCAACTTAAAATGAAATATTTAAATAGCTCTATTAGCTTTTTGAACCTTGCTCAGGAAAACCTGAGCATTATTTATATGGATTTATGGAGATGTAGAAGCCTAAAGTAATGTTTCAGCACTAACAAATGTGGGTAGAAGTGATTTAAAAACAAGCTGATCATGCATTAGAACAGGGGTCTCAAACACGCGGCCCACGGAGCTCTTCCCTGCGGCCCGCCAAGCTCCCCCCCCCCGAGTTATTTTATGTGGCAGCTAAGCTCCCTGCTCGCTGCTCCCCAATGTTTAGAGCTGGGTCTCTCCCCCGGCCCCGCCTGCCACCCCCACACCTCTCCCCCGAGTGTCCCCCGGCCTCACTTGCTGCCCCTTCACTGCCCCAGAGCCTGCAGCTCATGCTGACTCCACTCTGCTCTGCCGGCTTCCAGCATCACCTGCTGCCGCAGGGTCCTAGTGCCCCCCTCCACTATGGCCAGGGCAGGCTGCCCTTCCCCTGCCCTTCTGCTCTAGTCCTGAGCCTCTCCAATGCCCCAAACCCCTCATCCCCAGCCCCACAGCCCTCACCCCTGCACCCCCTCCTATCCCCAAACACCATCCCAGAGCCTGCACACCAGACTCCGTCCCCCACCCAAACTCCCTCCCAGAGCCTTAGGCAGGTGGGGGTGGAGTTTGGGGGGGGAAGGTTCTGGGCACCACCAAAATTTCTACAAACCTGCCACCCCTGGAAGAAGCAGAGCAGGGGTGGAGTGGTGGTGTAGCCCAGTGCAGTGTGGGGGCTTTAGCAGAAGTAAATCTAACTAAGTGCATGTTTTGTCCTTTGAGTGAGGTGCATTACTGTTGGTGGCGCTTAGCACTTCCCAGGAGGGAGGGGGGAGGAGGAGCAGGGAGCCGCGCGCTCAGGGAAGGAGGTGGAGAAGAGACGGGGCGGGGCATCATGGAAGGGGTGGAGTGGGGGTGGGGCCGGGGGCAGCGAGGAGGGGTGTCAGTGATGCGGGCCAATGCACTAGTCCTCATGTGGCCCTCGTGGTCATTTGAGTTTGAGACCCCTGCATTAGAACAACAAAGAGCCAAAGGATTAAGGCAGTCAGTGAAGATGAGAGTGTGGGCAAATCTGCAGGGGGAAAAAAGAGTTTGAGAGGAGCTCCTAAAGAAGTTAAACACACAGAAATGTTAAAAGACTTACCCTGGTGATTTTTTTGAACCAACAGGTAGATTACAATATCAAGAATGTGTAAGTGTTCTCAGCTTTAAATATATCTGATCTCTTCACTTAGGAAAAAGAAAATAAAGGGGAAATAGATTTCTAACCCCTATGGCTTTGACAACATCATTTAGCACTGTTATCTATAGAAAAGCATTTAATGAGTTGAATTGGGAACATTTCTCAGAAAAAAATATACTACATACAGGTGGATACCCACGTGGACCAGCTTAATTATCTCTACTGCAATGAACTGTTTGGTGTTTAAGTGTTCATAAAAAACTTGTGAGATATTTCCTTGTTATGTACGCACACTTTTTTTTTCCTAGTTGAGCAATGCCAAGAAGTGATAACTCTGAGTCTGGGAATTGTGCTGACAGTCAGCTGTCATTCATTGTCCTTTATTCTGACAACGCCACGCATTCAGCCATGGATTCATGAGTTTTTTCCTTTCTCTTTATTTTTAAAGGGGATGGGGGATGGGGGAGTATATCAGAGGATTCAAACCTGAATAGACTTTTGTTTTGCTCTTTCTTTTGCCTCCTGACTGTGTCAAATGCAGTGTCTCTCATGCAGTTTCACTCTTTAGAGAGCCTTGACTGGGCCGGCTAGTTAGTATTCAGAAACGAACCAAAGAGGATAAAATTCTTCTCTCTGGCTTGCTGAGACTGCAAATAAGCAATTACACTAAAAGCTGTGTATTGGCAAAAGAAGACTTGCAGCTTTTGTGGTTGTCTGGAACCTGCCAATATATTTTAAAACTTTTAGAATTGCATAAGAGAGAGAAATATCCAGACATTACAAAGGACATATGATGGTTAATACACTTGTAAGGTATTTGCAGGAAGACAGCTCAGCTGTATGCTGTACTCTGTGAACTGTAGGATTTGCCATTTAATCTTGTTTACTTATTGTAATGAGAAACAAATGAGGGGAAGTTAGCAATGGAAATGGAAAATTCATCTTTTCCTGAAATGTAATTGAGATGTTTCACAGAGAGACATACGTGTTAATATTATAGATTCCCATTCCTATTTAATTCCTTGCTTCACATCAACTCCCTCTTCCACAGCCCCTTTTCCATTGCATCATATTCAATCTTCTCATCACCACCCTCAGATCTCTGTCCCTCCCTACTTATCGATTTGTGTATCTGATTGCATCACTCTCTGCTTTGCTAGTATTGCTACTACCCTGGACTTTTCTGCTTCTCTAGCTAGCACATTCATGCCTTCGTCCATGCTTAACCTTCCACATAGAACAGATGAGCAAAGCTGCTACACAATTTTTGTTCTTGTGGTGTCTTTTGTGCAAGCATTTGCTGACTTGGTGGGGCCAGAGGTTATGAGTACCTAGCCCACTCTAGGGACATGGCCTTTATCACCAGCCCTTTACAGCTCGTTAGGCCTCATAAACCTTCAATTCACCCACTTCTTTGTATTATTGTTTTTAGTGGAAGACTTGCCTCCACCCTGTTGCTCCCTTTGTTCTGTTGGTCTACTGTATTGCTCATATACCTCATTTCACCTAACTCTCCTACATCAAGTCAGCTGATGACTGAGGCTCTTTCTAAGTCCTCCTGGTCCTGGCCTTGGTCCCATCTGTCAAGGTGTACCAGCTGTTTGCTGCTACTCCTCAGTTGTCTTCAGTTTCATCTCCACAACTGTCCTGAGTCTGTAGCTACTTTATATAACCCGTGTTGCACTGCAGCTTGGACTGTTGCCTTTTGTCATTGCTTTGTATGGTCATTTGATGGTTGAACCTAGCCCTTCTGTGGACTCAGGTCCTCTGTTGTAATGGGCTGAATGCTTAGCTTGATGTTGTATTAACTGTTTCTGTATACTGTCCATCATTTCTCTGCTGGGCTAAAGCAGACTGTCCCTCTTGATTCTCAGGCCCATCTGTCTCTATGCAGGGTGTGATGCTGTCTAAACAGGTTACCAGCTCTGTGACGCAGACAGACCAGCTCAGATCAGAGCTGATAGAAATCAAGAGACAGATGCTGATTGCATTGTTTTCATCTTTCTGTATCCTGTACCTAATTAGCCTTAGACTGAAAAGTGTGTTAATGTATAGATGTGAATTTACCTGATGTGTAAAACTGTATGAAAACTAATGAAGAATTGTTTCTGGCTATCACATTGTGTTTACATTATATTTCCCCATTGGAGACTGGAGCCTTGGAAATGTAAATGAAGGAACATGTTGACTTCAAAATGTGGGTCATTGTGTGTTCAACAATAGAGACTCTACGGAACCAGGCTATGCTGAAAACACTTTTCAGACTGTTTTCAGCTATAAGAAGGAAGCAATTCTGAGGGCACGTCTTCACTACCCGCCGATCCGGTGGGTAGCAATCGGTCTATCGGGGATCGACTTACCGCGTCTAGTGAAGACGCGATAAAATCGATCCCTGATGGCTCTACCGTCGACTCCGGAAATCCACCGCGGCAAGAGGCGGTAGCGGAGTCGACGGCGGCGCAGCAGCGGTCGACTTGCCGCCGTCCTCACAGCCAGGTAAGTCGACCTAAAATACGCCACTTCAGCTACGCTGTTCACGTAGCTGAAGTTGCGTATCTTAGGTCGACCCCCCACTGTAGTGTAGACCTAGCCTGAGTCTCTGATTTATTTGGATGCTGTCAGGGGGGTGTTCCAGGTACAACATGGAGGTCCCATAAAGCCATTTTGGCAACCCTGAGAGACCTATGGGAAACTAGCAGATACCACATCACTGCTATCATTTCAACTTACAACCTCTGACTCACCTGTTATATAGTTTACCTGCTTTAACCCCTCAATAACTCTCATTTCTTTTTCTTAAAGATTTACTAAAAGATTGGCTAACAGCATTGTTATTAGCATGAGATCCAGAGTATCTACTGACCTGGCATGAGTGACCAACCTTTTGGGGTTGGAAGAACATAATGTGAAGTGATTTTTAGTTTTAATAACTTTTTATCACAAAGTCCGGCTTGTCTGAGTGGCAAGATATGCTGGAGAGCCTAAAGGAAGCATCTGTGGCTCCACAGTAAAGCTAATATAGTACTCGAGGAGTGCATGCTTGTAACTGGTTTGGTAAAATCTAATTATAGAATATGCCACCAATTTGGGATGTCTACCCTGTTTTCTGACAGTCTGTCCTAAGATTGGCACTCTCAGTTGTGAGCCACTTACCAGGCACCATGACACAGGACTACTGTCTCATCCCTGCGAGCTTGTATTGGAATGGTCCAACACTGCCGGATAAGGATCCCTTCCTGTCTGATTTTCCTTTGTCATCAGTCTCTTGGCTGTTTTTACTGCTGACTCTACCTATCCATTGCATCGTGGGTAGCCAGGGGAAGACGTCCTGTGCTAAAATTCTCATTTAGCGCTGAATAGTTTTAATTCTGCTGCAGTGCCAAATGGCGGACACACTGTGCTCAGATTGTCTGGAGATTTGTCCGGTATGCCATACCCGAAAAAATGAGCCTTTAGTTTCCTGATTTCAGTTCTTGCCTGATTATTCTCCAGATAGTACACCTTCCGGAAACTGGAGCAGTAATCTACTATGCCCGGGCAGTCCGTGTCATTAAAAGTGAATAGATCTGTTCGGACCTTTTCCCCGGGTCGGGTTGGGATTTCATGAGGCATAAAGTCTCCTTCTGTTGTTGATCACTATACTCTTTGCACGCCTCACACTTTTCTATGTATGATCTCAATGACATTCTTGTCTCTCTGGTAAATACTCTTCCTGGCTTGTTTCAGGCATGTCTCCATCCCAAGGTGTAAAGCTGATACCTCTGTCTTGATATCAATTTTTAATCTCTTGGGATTAGCGGTTTGTCCCTGTAACAGGGTGGCTTGCCCATGTGCTGGCGAGCATGGGGCAAAGCTAGCCCTGGTTACAAAATGAGCCCCACATGAAAGGAATCAGGTGATTCCAATATAAAAGGCAGCAAGAAACTTCAGGGAAGGTTGTGGAGCTAAGAGAGGAGCTGAGCCTGCCAGAGACAGGAAGGCTGGCAGTAAATTGGAAAACATGAGAAAACTGCAACAATGAATGTAGATGCCACAGGGAGTAGTAGGAAGGTTCCTGCAGGGCCCTGAGTCAGCAGAGGAAGATACCAACTGAGAAAGCCTATGGATAAAGAGATAAACTCAAGGCAAGAAGTCCTGGGAACCAACCAAACAGACAGACATTTGGGGAGGTGGGGCTGTGTCCAGCTGAAACTGGGATGAAGATTGTGTGAGTCTGTGTTTGATTTTCAAAGAGTATGTTATTTTGGACTACTGGGAGAAGGATACTGAACTGAGGTTGTGGCCTGGAGGACCAGTGTGTGCCCAGAGGACTAAATAAATGGGACCCCTTGTGGGGATTGTTTAAAGTACCTGTGGACTGGAGTTCTTAAAGGGTCCTGAAGAGTGGGGGAGAAATAAAGTAAGTAGTCACTGTGCTATAGTTCCCTTTAAATAGAATCCCATTTTGAACCCACAGCTCATCCTTCCCCTGGTAGTAGGGGGTAACATCCAGTGGCGCTTGCTCCTTGCCATCTGGCCAATCCTGGAATATGAATTATTTTACTGCCTGAAGCACGCCATCCTGCTCAGTGCTTTGTTGGATTCCCTGGAGCCTCCCATCACAGATGATAAGGTATTGTAGCATGTTGATAAACTCTCTCTCCTGTTCCACAGAGCCATCTGTGTCGTACTGTGGAAGGCATACCCTAATCAGTGTATCTGCCACCAGTAGTGACTTTCTTGGGCAGTAACTTATCCTCACATCATAGTGAATATGGCAGTTGAATCAGCAGCTGCCTTGTTCTGCATTACATGTATATTGAGAGTCTTTGAATCTGCTAAAGTCAAACTGTCGATATCCTCATCATAATATGCATTGTGTTCTCTTGGGTGCACTCCTAAGTGGTTTCTTCATGCTGCTTTTTGATGGCTTCCGATAAGACCAGGGCCAGTTCTAGGCACCAGCAAACCAAGCACATGCTTGGGGCGGCACAATTTCAGGGGCAGCATTCCGGACACCTTTTTTTTTTTTTTTTTTTTTTTTGCTTCAGCAGTTGCGCTGTCAGAGGTTGGTTTTTTTTTGCTTGGGGTGGCAAAAAACCTAGAGCCGGCCCTGGATGAGACTGCATGTCTACTTGTGCCCAAAGGTGAACTGATTAAATTGTTCCATTCCAAAGAGCACAACCCATAGCTCCTTTTTTATCTGAGCATCTCTCCTTTCTGTTTCTGTCAGAGCTCTACTAGAAAATGCTGTGGAGTGCTGACTTTGCATCAGTGTTGCTCCTAGGCCTCATTCTGAGGCAGCACTGTGGCTCTAGCTGATCCACAGGGTTTTGCAGTACTTTAGAACTGACGCCTAATTTCTGATTTTCTTTACTCTTTCAAATGCCTGTTACTGGGTCTCTGACCATTCCCATACTGCATCATTGTGTGTTAACTATCTCAAAGGTTCACTGGCTTAGATATGTGTGTGCAGAATCTGGAAAGATAGCTGGCCATCCCTATACATCACTGAACTCTATTCACATCCTTTGATCTGCGCATTTCCTCTCAGTTTCTCAGTGTCTGTCTTGAGTCCCTTGAAAGTCAAGTAATGCCCAAAGTAGGGGACCTCAATGCTCCTCATCTTCAGGGAGTTTGCATTCAGCCTAATATTGTGCTCCCAGCACCTATTTAGGAATAGTCACTGCTTGGTATCACGGCCATAGATTGAGTCTTCCTTATCTCCTTCTCCTACATTAAGAATGCCATCAGCTACAATCTCGATGTCCTGGAGTCTTTCTAGTGCCTAGTTCAGTTTACATTGGAACACCTGTGGGACTGGACTGATGTCCATAAGCATTCATACCCAGTGGTACCTGCCAAAATGTGTGGCAAATGTGGTCGAGTGTTGGATGGCTCATTTAGTTCAATATGCCAGAACCTATTCTTGATATCACAAACAGTGAACACATTTGCCCTACATTGTTCCAACAGTATGTCCTCGATCATTGGTAATGGACAATGATGTCTTTTCAGAGCTCTGTTAAGTGGTTTGTGATCAATGCAGATCCTAAGTTTATCTAATGGTTTTCTCACCTCTACTAGGCTGCTGATCCACTCTATGCTAGTTTCAACAGGTGCAATAACATCTCTTCTTTGCAGGATTGCCCATTCCTTCTTCAGTGGCTCCACCAGGGCTGATAGAACTCTATGTTTTGGTAGTCTCCTGGGCTGTACATGTGGGTGGGGAGAGGTCTTCTTTGTTCAGTTTGCCCCCTGAGTGTACATCTGCTTGAAATATGTCCTTATCTTTTGTTAAAGTGCTATGCAGGACCCACAGCGACTGTTCTCCTTCCTCTCCCAGATTGAGGATATTCTGGTGGTGTACTGCAATCAGATCCACTGCCCTGCTGCACAGTAGTGGGTGATACTCCTTTGTGTCAACACTCCTGTGTGTCAAGTGATAAGTCCCTTGGTTTGTGTGTTTCTTATCAACAGCCTGTATTTGCCCACTGGCATCAGAATGGTTTTATTGTACATCACCAGCACTTGGTCACCTTTTTCCACTCTAATATTGCAGCTTATCAGTGTTGCTGGGATTACACTACAGGTGGTTCCACAATCCAGCTGGTACTGAATTTGTCACTGATCTAAGAAATATAGTAGCAAATATGGCAGTTGAATCAGCAGCTGCCTTGTTCTGCATTACATGTATATTGAGAGTCTTTGAATCTGCTAAAGTCAAAGTGTCGATATCCTCATCTTCATTGGAAGTCTCTACATCTTCAGTCACTGAATATACTGCTGCTTTTCATTTCCTGGGGTAGCTGCTGCACTGGGATATAAAGTGATTCTGTTTCCCACGTCCCTTGCACCATTGCCCATAGGCTGGGCACATTTTCTTTCTGCTTATTGTGTTGCTTTCCTCAGTATGTATCGTGGACCATGATGCCTGCATTCTCAGTTTGGTCTGTCTGTGTCCTGCTTCCTTGGTTCCTTTAGCTTGAATCTGTGTATTTGTTCTGCACTAGTGGCTGACACTGTTTTGATCCTTTCCATGGACAGTTCAGCTGCTATTTGGTGGCATTTCTGTAGGGTTTGATTATTATTAATAATTATTTTCTGTTTCTCTCAATGATTTCTCCTGTAGGCTAGAACAGTGTGTCCCACGACCTATCCTACGTCTCCAAAGTTATATGTGGATGCCAGACTTCTTAGCTCTTCAACATAAGTACCTATTCCCTCTTCTGCTGCTTGGTTTTGGGCAGAAAATCAGTCTCTCTCTATTGTCTCAGTCTCTGGCGTCACTGTATTCATCAAACACTTTTATCACTCTTCTAATGTTTCAGGCATTATTCTTGTAATAGTGTCTCACACCTCATTCTTGTTTCCCAATGAGATAGTAAAAAAATAATAATTTTTTACTCTAATTTTCCCATCTTTATCCCCATGGTCAGCTCTGTATACAGACTCAGTTCTTGCTTCCATGCTAATCCAAGGTTTTTTGGTGGTCTGAGTCTCTCCCCATTGCCTATTTGCTCTGGTTCTAGATCCTGCTTTGTTTGCTTGTTAATCTAGGGTTACCATACGTCCGGATTTTCCCGGACATGTCCGGCTTTTTGGTCCTCAAATCCCCATCCGGGAGGAAATTCCAAAAAGCCGGACATGTCCGGGAAAATAGGGAAGGGTCGTGGGGCTTGGGTCTGGGCTGGAGCCGCCGGAGCCGGAGCCGCTGGGGCCGGGCGTGCTCGTCCGCTGGCCGGCGCTGCTCAGCCAGGGCCGGGGCCGGGCTGGAGCCGCTCGATCGGAACCGGGGCCCGAGCCACTGGGACCGGGGTTGGGGGTGCTCAGCCGCTGCCCAGCGCCACTCGCCCAGGGCTGGGGCCGGGGCCGGGCCGGAGCTGCTTGTCTGGAACCGGGGCCCGAGCCGAGCCGGGCCAGAGCCGCTCGGCCGGGGCCGGCGCGCTTGGCCGGAACCGGGGCCGGCGCCCCAGGGCCCAAGCTGGGCCGGAGACGCCGGGGCCAGAGCCTCTTGGCCGGGGCCGGCCGCTGGAGGGAGCCGCTCAGCCGGGGGCCGGACTGGGTGATTTTCATAGGCACAGTACACCACCTGTGTGAAATCCCATTGACTTCACTGGGACTCTGCACAGGCATAGAAGTCCATTCACACAGATTACAATGCAAAATCAGGGCCTCAATGGCAAATAATGTACAGTACGTACATTACAAACTTAAGCATACATGAATATCTAAAGCAAAAGAGTAGCAATTGCTGCTCTGTTGACTTTATATTACTTTGAAAATTCTGTATTTTAAAATATGTTTAGAAAATATATCATAGCGGAATATATATTTTATGGGTTAATGGATATTTGGAAGTAGCTTCTTTGAAAATATAGAATATTTTGTAGGCACAGAAGCATATTATAAACACAACAGATGGGGTGGTCCAATTACTGTAGATTCTGTAAATCTTGACCTTTCACACTTAATGTCTCTCTCTCTCTCTCTCTCTCTCTCTCAAAAGACAATAAATCCAGTCTCATAAATCAGATTGGGGCGGGGGTGGGGGGAAGATGTGATTTACTTGTCAGACTGAAATGTGAAGCATGTATAGGCATAGAAGATCTGTGCTAGGCATGCTGGTTTATATAAGCAGAAGGAAAAAGTGGGTGGGTAGATTTTATGTTCATATTGGATTTTTCTAATGGAATATGGTACACACAGACATCATTTCTATATGTACAAACCTTCAGAATTAACAGTTACAGGGAACATAATTATACCTCTACCCTGATATAACGCGACCCGATATAACACAAATTCGGATATAACACGGTAAAGCAGCGCTCCGGGGGGGCGGGGCTGCGTGCTCCGGTGGATCAAAGCAAGTTCGATATAACGCGGTTTCACCTATAACGCGGTAAGATTTTTTGGCTCCCGAGGACAGCGTTATATCGGGGTAGAGGTGTATATCCTTAGCTATAGATAACTTTCCAAGGCAACATTATTAGTTCTTTTTTATCAGAGGTTTTACAAAATCTTTCTACTGCCCTAAAAAGTATGTACATGTATTGGGATTCTCCTTATATCTGATTAGATATTTTTCATATAACTCTTATATAAATATTATCAGATGCTTTTTTTTTTCCTTTAAAAGCAATATTACCTACATTTTTCTCAGTTCCATATGGTAATAAGAAATCCATGTAGTCAAACAGTGAAAGTAAATGTCTTTTTCTTCTCTTTATGAGGGGATACAACAGTAGGCGATAAAGTATTTAAGCCATTTCAAAGTCATGTAAACTATCCCAAATATGCACTGGGAGGAAGAAGAGGCTGCAATTCATTATTTTCTGCAATGAAATGACATGCAAGAG
This sequence comes from Terrapene triunguis, assembly GCF_002925995.2. NCBI lineage: Eukaryota > Metazoa > Chordata > Testudines > Emydidae > Terrapene > Terrapene triunguis. The sequence goes on from NW_020664420.1 coordinate 50,646,912, forward strand.
AACATTTTAAAGAATCCAGTGACTTCATTTTCATTGTACATTGAATATCAGTGGTTCCATACCATGAATGTTTTGTCTACTTAATATATAATGAACTTTTTGTTAAACAATGGATTTATTTTTTTTCGGTCAAAAGGCAAACAGTTTTATGGGAATCTGTCTTTGGGCTGTCTTTTTGTGATAATAAACTATAGTGGATTACTGGCATTTCTGATGGATTTTTTTTTTACCTGAATAGCTCTTAAAAAATAGCTTTTGGGTTAAGTTTAGAGGCGAGAGCAAGAAGGGTAATGTCGTGGTGCGTGTCTGCTATAGACCACCAGACCAGGAGAATGTGGTAGGCGAGGCTTTCTTCGGACAACTAACAGAAGTTTCCAGATCACAGGACCTGGTTCTCATGGGGAACTTCAATCTCCCTGACATCTGCTGGGAGAGCAATACAGCAGTGTACAGACAATCCAGGAAGATTTTGGAGAGTTTTGAGGACAACTTCCTGGTACAAGTGCTGGAGGAACCAATTAGGGGCCGTGCTTCTCTTGACCTGCTGCTCACAAACAGGGAAGAATTGGTAGGGGAAGTAGAAGTGGGTGGCAACCTGGGCAGCAGTGACCATGAGATGGTCGAGTTTAGGATCCTGACAAAAGGAAGAAAGGAGAGCAGCAGACCCTGGACTTCAGAAAAGCAGACTTTGACTTCCTCAGGGAACTGATGGGCAGGATCCCCTGGGAGGCTAATATGAGGGGGAAAGGAGTCCAGGAGAGCTGTCTGTATTTTAAAGAAGCCTTATTGAGGGCGCAGGAAAAAAACATCCCAATGTGCAGAAAGAATAGCAAATATGGCAGGCGACCAGCTTGGCTTAACAGAAAAATCTTTGGTGAGCTTAAACACAAAAAGGAAGCCTACAAGAAGTGGAAACTTGGACAGATGACTAGGGATGAGTATAAAAATGTTGCTCGAGCATGCAAGGGTGTAATCAGGAAGGCCAAAGCACAATTGAAGTTGCAGCTAGCAAGGGATGTGAAGGGTAACAAGAAGGGTTTCTACTGGTATGTTAGCAACAAGAAGAAAGTCAGGGAAAGTGTGGGACCCTTACTGAATGGGGGAGGCAACCCAGTGACAGATGATGTGGAAAAAGCTGAAGTACTCAATGCTTTTTTTGCCTTGGTCTTCACAGACAAGGTCAGCTCCCAGACTGCTGCTCTGGGCAGCACAGTATGGGGAGGAGATGAGCAGCCCTCACTGGTGAAAGAACAGGTTAAGAACTATTCAGAAAAGCTGGACATGCACAAGACCATGGTCCCGGATCTAATGCATCCAAGGGTGCTGAGGGAGTTGGCTGATGTGATTGCAGAGCCATTGGCCATTATCTTTGAAAACTCGTGGCGATTGGGGGAGATCCCGGATGATTGGGAAAAGGCAAATATAGTGCCCATCTTTAAAAAAGGGAAGAAGGAGAATCTGGGGAACTACAGACCGGTCAGTCTCACCTCAGTCCCTGGAAAAATCATGGAGCAGGTCCTCAAGGAATCCATTTTGAAGCACTTGGAGAAGAGGAAGGTGATCAGGGACAATCAACAGGGATTCACCAAGGGCAAGTCATGCATGACCAACCTGATTGCCTTCTATGATGAGATAACTGGCTCTGTAGATATGGGGAAAGCAGTGGACATAATATACCTTGACTTTAGCAAAGCTTTTGATACAGTTTCCCACAGTATTCTTGCCAGCAAATTAAAAAAGGTATGGATTGGATGAATGAACTATGAGGTGGATAGAAAGCTGGTTAGATCGTCGGACTCAATGGGTAGTGAGCAATGGCTTGATGTCTAGTTGGCAGCCGTTATCGAGCGGAGTGCCCCAGGGATCTGTCCTGGGGCTGGTTTTGTTCAACATCTTCATTAATGATCTGGATGATGCGATGGATTGCACCCTCAGCAAGTTCGTGGATGACACTAAGCTGGGGGGAGAGGTAGATACACTGGAGGGTAGGGATAGGGTCCAGAGTGACCTTAAACAAATTGGAGGATTGGGCCAAAAGAAATCTGATGAGGTTCAACAAGGACAAGTGCAGAGTCCTGTACTTAGGTCAGAAGAATCCCATGCACTGTTACTGGCTGGGGACCCACTGGCTAAGCGGCAGTTCTACAGAAAAGGAACTGGGGATTACAGTGGATGAGAAGCTGGATATGAGTCAACAGTGTGCCCTTGTTGTCAAGAAGGCTAATGGCATATTGGGCTGCATTAGTGGAAGCATTGCCAGCAGATCAAGGGAAGTGATTATTCCCCTCTATTCGGCACTGGTGAGGCCACATCTGGAGTATTGCGTCCAGTTTTGGGCCCCCCCACTACAGAAAGGATGTGGACAAATTGGCGAGAGTCCAGCGGAGGGCAATGAAAATGATCAGGGAGCTGGGCACATGACTTATGAGGAGAGGCTGAGGGAACTGGGGTTATTTAGTCTGCAGAAGAGAAGACTGATGGGGATTTGATAGCAAACTTCAACTACCTGAAGGGGGGTTCCAAAGAGGATGGAGCTTGGCTGTTCTCAGTGGTGGCAGATGACAGAACAAGAAGCAATGGTCTCAAGTTGCAGTGGAGGAAATCTAGATTTGATATGAGGAAAAGCTATTTCACTAGGAGAGTGGTGAAGCACAGGAGTGGGTTACCTAGGGAGGTAGTGGAATCTCCATCCTTAGAGGTTTTTAAGGTCAGGCTTGACAAACCCCTGGCTGGGATGATTTAGTTGGGGTTTGTCCTGCTTTGAGCAGGGGGTTGGACTAGATGACCTCCTGAGGTCTCCCCCAACCGTAATCTCCTATGATTCTATGGTTCTAAACTCCCCTTGGAAGTTAGAATTGTTGTTATAATTCCTGCTAAATGGACAGTTAAAGTAGTTCGTCTGGAAAAATATTTTTTACTATGGGATTATTTATGTAAAACAGATTGCGCCACTCTTACTCAAATGGAGTAGTATTTGAGGTCCAATGCAGCAAGATATTTAAGCACATGAATATTTCCATTGGCTTTAGTGGGATTATACATGTGTTTAAAATTATGCCCATGCTTAAGTACCTTGATGATTTGGGGCCTAAACTACTACTCCATTTATAGAAGAGAGACACAACCAGGCCTATATGCACTGGGAATGGACTACACCATTTCCAAGATCACTTCATTTGAAGTGAGACCTACCCAAAATAGTGGAGCTATAAAAGAATTAGAAACCAATACAATAGACTGGAGACAAAACCATTTATACAGTTGTCTCCCAGTGTATATTATAGTTCAAGACCATGGGAAATGTAATATCTTGCTGTTGCCAGATAATCTATCAACTTGGAATATTTCTTTTCTTTTTAAAGCAGAGTTGCTTATCATAGCACAGTACAAGATTCTTTCTTTTTGGCGTGGTCTATCCATGATGTTTTGCCATTCAGTAGCAATGCTGACACACGCAGGAAATGACAGATAACATTAGTGTAATAAAAGAGTTAAATCAAGACCAAAGCACAGATGTATTTCTAGTTGTTTTGAAAGCATTGACCTCAGCACCTCCACAGGATTTTATGAAAGTTTTAAAATATTTGGAGGCGCTTCCTTATATAAAAAAGCTGACTTGTCATCAAATGGGTTTGAGATGCCTTTATCAAGAGCTAGCTTCATGCCTGTTTGTGAAAGAGGAATTTTTTAGGCCCTCATCCATGTGAGCTGAGAGGTTATGGGGTGTCAGGAGTCACGACTAAGCCTGAGATGCCAAAATGTGCAAAAAATGATAAATGGCTAGAGAGCCAGAAAGCAAAAACCAGGTTTGCAGTAATGGACAATCTTTTAAACAGCCCTTCTGTCCTAAACCTCAAGGTTAGCATGTATACAGACCTGCTGTATACTTATGGGAAATGGTCACTACCTGCAAACATTTTAATATTAAGTTTAAGTTATAAAGAGGAGTTTGAAGAATTATGTTCAGATTCTAACACAAGAATCTTCATCCTCTGCTAATGATTTAATGGCTTTTGTTTACTTTATCTATTCAGATGATTTAAAACCCATACTAGATGCCTCATGTACTGGTAAAAAGCTCCAGTGCCTGCCCACAATCTAAAGTCCTGTCCCTACATTTAACTCTCTGTGGGTGGGCCCCTGCATCCATGTGGAGGCCCGTTGTAGGAATCAGGGCCTAAGTACCGCATGTGAATGTATCAGTGCATACACCACCCAAATGAAGCATAAACCAAAAGACAGTGTCATTTTTTTTCTCAGTGTGAATTATAATTCATTAAGGTTTGTTAATACTTAAGAGTATTTCTTGATATTTTCTTGTTATTGTTTACAGAAGTGGTCCTTTCCATATGGGATCATGGTCAGCCCCAAAAGAATCAGATAGCTGGAACTACAGTGTCAGTTCTATTGCATGATTTACATTCTCTACAGCTGTTTATGTCAATGCAGCAGAGTGAAGTGGATACCGTATTTTTTTCACATCAAGCACTAAAAATAGATAAATAACCAGACAACATGCCACACTAGGACCATTTTCAGTCCAAAAGCAACTATGCAGAGGACTGTTCAATTAGGCTCTGTAGTTACTTTTAATGAGGGCTGTTACGGAATAATTGGAAACATATGTTACCCATACACCCTCGAAGTGTCTACAGAAGTAGTGTTCTTTTTCCACTGATTAAGACTGATACTCCCAGAATACTATTTATGTGAGACTGAGTACAACCTTGATTTCTGTCCCAAATTAGTTGTTCTTAAGGGACTATCCTGTAATATACGTTTGACCCAATACCTTTTTCCTTTACTATGTAATTTCAATATGTTTGGTTATGCCTGATTAGTAGTTGCCCTCTTTCACCAGCTATAGCCTGGATTCATTGGTAACTTCTCCTTAAAAGTTTGAAACCCTCCAGTGTCAGGAATATTAATGTGCCAACACTGTCATATCTATTTCAGCTCATACATATGCAATGTCTTTGTTTTCAAAGATTTATGTGAGACTTTGCTGAAGTGAGGTATTCTACCATTTTAGATAATAGCATGCCAAAGTGATGTTATCTGGCACATTCAGCACTCACTCAAGCAAACAGGAAGGAACATCCATTCCTTCATATCTTGAACACATAGAAACCGTTATTTATCCTTATTTGATGAGGAAATCTTTCAGGGGGAAATGGTGTATTTTTAGAAGAAGATTATGGTCATCCTGTGGATTATCTTTTAATTAAGAATGGATGATTTGTGCCCACTCTGCTGTAGCAAACCTCTTGCTGCTAATGAAGTTTAAACAGACTTACTTTATTTAATTACAGCTAATCACTAGGGTAAAATGTGGAATTGTCTTTGATCCGCATGTAGAGTGGTAATCCTTGTGGCAGATAGCATCTCTTATTCCTTCAAATTCTTTTCAGGTTCTCCAGGAGGTCTCAGCTTAACTAAGGGTTAATTGAGATAGCTGGACTGGTGTGATTGATGTATTTTTTCAGAGAAGCCATCCTGCTTTTCCATGGACTACTCTCTCTCTTTCCCACTCTCTCTGCAGTCACCTTCAGACTGTGTAGTGTAGTAGATGCCTGCTTGTTTGACATAAGGGACCTGAGGGGGCCAAGGTCCTGCTGGATCAGTGAGAGAAAGAACAGAAACTGCTAGAGGGAGAGCAGAGGTTAGGAGAGGGCAGCAGAGACCAATGTAAAGCAGAAGAGGGCACTAGTAAACTGACCTATTTCAACCACAACTGATACATTCTGAGCTGATTATCAATTGAGAGCAGAAAAAAGTTGATTTTTTATTTGGGGCAATAATGCACTTTTTCCATGTTTGGCAAATTAATAACACCAATGATTTTTTGAATTAAAAAAAATTGTCTCACAACCAATCACAATACAGAATCCTTTACTTCTGGCTCTTCAAAATCTAGCGAATAAAATCTGATGAAGTAAAAAGTTGTTAGAAGAATTGGACACCAGATTCAAAGCCGAGTGACTTCAGATAATCTTTTACCTCAAGAATGCATTTTGTACTCACATGCCCTACTTTAATAACTTGTCTTGCTTTCTAGATTTACAAGTTACTGTGTCTAGTGAACAGCGCAGGATGAGCTATCCTACCTGTTAACTGTTTGCCTCAGAGTTCTAAACTTTTTTTCCAGCTTGCTAAAACCAAAACAAGACCTCATCCTTCAAAAACTTACACACAAGTAACTTAAGTGGGATTGCTTTTGTGCATAAAGTTATTCAGGTGCATAAAGTTACCAGGATAGATACAGGTTTGCCGGACTGCAGCCCAAGTTTCTTTCTGTATTGCACATTTCACAACAATTCTGGTTTCATGGGCATTACTTTTATTTTTTAATGTTTTTTGTTTCCCCCTTTCTGCACTGGATTGTATGCTTATATAGCCATTGTCTGAACGTACTCAATGTGAATTTAAACATTGTGTTAAAAGAACATAGTTTACTTTGTTTTTTCAATGTGGGATATCTTTTTTGTTTGTTTTTTCTAAGACCAACTTAAAATGGAAGCATTTATATATCAGCCAATTCGGAACTATTAATAACTCTAATTAATTCAGTGAAAAACTTGTTTGCTTTTATTGACAGGAACTATTAACTCACATTCTGCAGTAGAGGCACAAGAAATAAAATATCTTTTTGTATAAAATTTAAATAATTAAAATAGAATAGTTTGTGGTTAGGTTCCACAATAATGTGTTAAACATCTGCAGTTTTGTGTCTCTGTCGGGATGCATAGCTGTGCTGAAGTCACATCCTGATAACATCTGCACATTAGTGATAGCTTTTGCTTTATTCTTTATGGTCTGCTGATGAGAGATTCTTCAACCTTCTCTCAGTAATCAGAACCCCAGTTTAAAATTTTGCTTCAGACAGCCTTAAGGTGGCTTGATTTACATTTACCAAACATCATAATATATGAAAATACTTTAGTTGAATGTTTTAATCCTTGTGCTCTTTTGGTTCTTTTTTCTTTCATGTGACACTTGTTGTATGTTTTCCCAATGCATATGAACCTCAAAATACATGTTCCATGAAATATGTTTTGTTCCAAATTGTTTCAACCCTATGGCTGAGATAAAACCCCTTCTTTAAAAAAAGTTTTCAGCAAGAAATAGCACCTCTATTCCTGCTTGCTTGGCAACAACAGCTGCATTCACATGAAAAGGCTAGCTTGTTAAACATCATGTAACACCGAATGTAGTGAATATTTTAAAGGTCAGGTATTGACAGCCTCTGAGCTGCTTATGTTTCCCTAATGACCCCAATTACATCCAAGCTGAGTAAGTAGTCAATAAACAATGGTATTAACATATGTAGAAAAAGTGTTTATTTTACATTTCCAAGACAATTGGCAATCTCCTGGTTGTCATACAAATGCAGAAGCTAGATCATAGGGGCCCTTTGATAAATGAGAAGAACAAGAGAATGGTTGTGGGTCTTAGAGACCTCAGGCCTGTCTGAGAAACTTCAGGTTGGCCATCTCACACTCGCACCCACAAAGTGGATTTTTCACTGTGATTATGCTTAAGTAAAGAATGTAAAAGAAAAGGATAAATGTAAAAGATTAGTTATACGGCCCCTTCTGCAATTCTCTGTAGAATCTGTTGTATATTTAGCAGGAATATATAAAGACCCTTATGGAACCAATCAAGCCTTAAATTCAAAAGAAGCTATCATTTATTTATATGTTTTACAAATTCTCAGTAATCTAGGGTAAATAAATCTTCCTTCTTACTTTTAACATTTTCTCTCACTGTATGAATAAACTTTCTAACCCTGTTTGGAATAGTATAGTAACTTTGCAATCCATTATTTGAAGCATGCATAGAACTGTCAAATAATAAATTAGGCACTCGGAGGCCCCATGCTGTACAATATGGAGACAGGAAAAAAGAGATTTATCAAAAGAAATTGTAAAATATTAACAAATGGGACAAAAGGTTTCAGATTCATTAAATTTCCTTTCCAAGCTGCAGGCCACAGCTTTAGTGTAGGTGCATTAGCCTGCCAGCTGCCTCACATTGCAACAATTATCACTGGCTGTTGAAGGAGCAGCTTGACTCCTCTCCCAGCTAGTAAGTAGAAATGGTCGGATAGCAGCCAGCCAGGGAGGTGAATGTAAACCAGATACGGATACAAATCAGAACAATCTGGCAAACAGACCAAAAAATTGAGCCTTTTGTGAAGATTATTTTATGGTGTATTGTTACCAGGGGATTGTGGAGGGATCAGTTAATTTATTAATATTACTGTGTGTGACAGTAGAATCTGCAGGCCGCAATGGAGCTCAGGGTGCAAGTGTACTACGTACTGTATGATACCTAATAGGACACAATCTCTACTCTAAAGAGTTTACAGTCTAAATAAAGTATGGGAGAAACAGAGTATTATTATCCCCATTTTACAGATGGATAACTGAGATTAAGAGAGAGTAAGGCCCTAGTCCAGTGCATGTGCCTAACTATAATGGGACTAGTCCAGTGCTTAAAGTTTAACTAGATGCATAAGTGCTTTTCTGGGTAAGGTCTTAAGTCTCAGTCTAACCACAAAACCATCCTTCCTCCTTTTAGCTTTTAATCTGATGATGTTCAATACAGATATGCTGTCTCCAAAGACTTGGTGGCCTTTGGTTCACATAAACCCCCCAGAGTTAAATGGCATATATAAAGCTTTTCTGAATTTATTAGACCTAAGTAGTTTTCTGAGGTAGGGCGAAAAAGTTAATATTTCACATTAAAAACCCACCTGCACTCTGCAGAAAGAGAGAGAGAGAGAGAGAGACAACATATTAATTCTCATCCATTTATAGTATATAGGAGAGGTTGGCCGAGGATTGAGTATTTTCTCATTTTGTTCATTTTTTTTCCCAATGGGTGGAGAAGTGGGATAACTTGACTTAATGATGCTTTGTCAACACAGATTTATTTGAAGACAATCATGAAGTGTTTCAAGATATGAAAAGTGTTTCAACATGGTTCATTGAGCAGAAAAAAGACCAGTGCCATTCCCAATCCCATTAAACAAAATGTAGTATTCAATGATTGCTGCTTACTGGTCAAGAATACCATCTCTTGTTAGAATTTCATGGTGGTGAATGAGCTATTGGACTGGAACATTTTCATACTCAACTGAATTTGATCAAGAAGTTCTCAATCTTTCTAGAGTGATTAAAGAGAGTGCCAAAAGGCCTACTTATCTGTACAAACAACGTAAGCTAAGAAGCTTCTGTCCCACAATGAGGAACCCAATTGTAGTTAGCAGTAGCTTTCTGATTTGTTTGGTTTTTGTAAACTGAAAGGTTTTATTTGTATTTGGGACTTGTAGAATGACAGAAAGTGCTATGGATGCTACATTGGGAAGAGAAGAAGCTGCATCTCTCAATAGGCTAGTCAGTGGGATGTTAGCATGCAGCAAGCCAGGGTATGAATCTACAGCTCACCAGCTTGCCATTCAGTAAGGTCCCATGTGGACACTGCACCAGTGCAGAAAAAGTTCTGTAGAGCACTTTGATGTGCTCCTCTTTCAAATAGCAGTATGTCAAAACACCCTATGGAAATTTGTGTGCTGTAGAAGGCTCCATGGAAGCTAGTGTGCTATAGATCCATATCTTGTCTTGCCACTCACACTAACTCAGTGTGTAGACAAGACCAACATCCGGCATTTATGGTTGTTATGAGATTGCTGAAGAGATGGAGTGAAGTGAATACACTAGAGTGAAGGTTAAGATTGTAGTTGTAATTTTTCTATTCTGAAAACCATATGCAGTCATGGAATGTAAGGCCAGAAGGGATCACCTGATCATCTAGGCTGACCTCCTACATATCACAGACCACCACCGCCCAGAACCTGCGTACTAAACCCAGAAACTGAAATTAGACCATGGGGTATTGCAGCCCTCAGGAATGTAGACGATTATGTGCTACAGACAGAGAATAGGAAGGATTGAGATGCACCAATACCCAAGGCCCCTGCAATGGCAAGAAATTGATTAAATGAGGTATACCAAGATGATCCTGTCAAGTGAATTGCACTCCATGCTGCAGAGTATGGCAACCCTCACCCCCAAAGTAACTGCCAATGTGACCTGAAGAAAAATTCCTTCACAACCCTGTGTATGGTGATCAGTTAGACCCTGAACACGTGAGCAAGACCCAACCAGCCAAGCATGTGAAAAGAGAGATTGCTCAGTGCTATCTCAGTATCCCATTTCCAGCTGTAGCCATCTCTGATGCTTCAGAGGAAGGAGATAAAACACACACACACACAGAATACTTTTTGGGGAGTAAAGGGGAGAATCTCTTCCTGACCCCTGCAAGTAAGTGAAAGTCCTTAAGCATGAGATTTTAGGAACATCTGCCATGAGCCAGAAGGGACCCCCAGAGCAGCTAAACCCTGCCTCTCACAATCAAAAGTAACCTCATCATATGATCCCACTCATATATTTGTGCAGCTCTCTCTTAAAACTAATTAAGTTGTTTTTTTCCCACAGCTCCTAGTGAAAGGCTGTTCCAGAACCTCACTCTTCCAATGGTTAGAAGCCTTCTAATTTCAAGGCTGAATTTGCTCATGTCCAGTTTATACCCATTTGTTCTTGTGGCCTTTAGCTTAAAAAGCCCATCAATCTCCCTGGTGTTTAACCTCCGCCCCCCGCCCCCCACCCTCCCGCAATGTATTTATAAAGAGCAATCCCCTCTCAGCCTTCATATTGCTAGTCTGAACAAGTCAGGCTCTTTTAGTTTCCTCTCATAAGGTAGACCCTCCAGTCCCCTGATCATCCTAGTAGCTTTTCTTTACACCTGTTCCAGTTTTGAATTCATCTTTCTTGAATTTGGGTAACCAGAGTTGTACAGAGTATTCCAAACGAGGTCTTACCAGTGCCTAGTACAATGACATTAATATTTCTCTATCTCTCCTGGAAATGCCTGATACATCCTGGGAGGCATTTGCCTTTTTCACAGCCACATCTGATTGGTGGTTCATAGTCATCCTCTGATCAGCCAACACACCCATGTCTCTCTCCCCCTCTGTTGCATCCAACTGATGAGCCCCCAGTTTATAGCAGAAATTCTTATTATTAGACCTATATGCATGACCTTGCACTTTGTCCTATTAAATTTAATCCATTTTTTGGTAATTCATTCTTCAAAGTTAAATTCTTCCTGTATAATTTTCTGATTCTCCTCTGTATGGATGATGCCTCCCAACTTCGTATCATCAACAAATGTCATGAGCACACTCCTACTTTTTGTGCCAAGGCCGTTAATAAAAATATGAAATAATATGGGTCCCAAGACTGATTCTTGAAGAACTCCACTAGTAACCTCCCTCCAGTCTGATCTATCTGCACATGGGACATGAACCCGAAAATACAGAATGTTATCTTTGTTCCATTATGAATGTTTATCTATTGTCCCAGCCTCTGCACCTTTTCCATCTCTCCATTTTCCCAGTCCAGTTAACACTTTAGCTGTCTATTCTGTGCTCATCAGAATGCCTCCTGCCTACCTCCTTAGTGCTTCAAATGGTTGGAGATTTCATGGCAGCCACAGTTGCTTCAGTGAGTTCCTCTACTCCAAATCATGGCTTTCTCCATGATTCTTCTGGCCACAAATGGAGACAACAGATATGATTGTGAGGAAGGACTGTCAGAAAAGGTAGAGCAGAGGGAATTCCCATTCACTGGTCAGCTTTGGCTCCATGTCAATCAGTGTAAAGGTCCAATGGGTATAGAAGGAGGACTGAGTGGTAGCAGTGGAAATTGAAAGCTCCTTGTGTGATTCTGCATAATATCCAGATTCAAAACCTACTTTTAACAGTGAAGAGGTTGCTATCTCTGAAATAGCTAAAGGCCATTCAACTAGTAATCTTTTCCCCCTGTGTTGTATTATATAATTCATAGTTGTGAATTATTTGTTTTAAGGATTGCTGCAGCGAAGAATAACAAAGCGCGTCATTTTCAAAATCACTTGTACCTACAAGTATAGCAACTGTCTTTCCTTTGAATTCAATGAACCTCCCTCATTTTGCTGATAGCGCTCCATATCTCTGTTGTCATTATTACTGTTATTTTGCAGTAATCTGAAGCAAATGGCACTTTTTTTTGGCAAGTATATTATACATTATAAAATCCAGAAGAAGAAATTCCTGCCCCAAAGAACTTACAGTCTAAAGGCAAGAATAGTTACAGTATAGCTAATAAACAAGGAGAAGTATGTGGATATCAGCATAAATGGGCTTTAGGGCATTATCCAACAGGTCAGTTGTTTAAACTGATCTGAAGAAGAGGGAGGGAGGATGCTTACCAAATACTGCTTTGGGTGTCATTCCAGGCATAAGTGGCAGCACAAAAGAAGACTGGAATGCCTGGTCAAAAAGGGACCCCAACGGATGATCAGCACTGCTGACTAGGCCGTTAAAAGTCTGGTCGGTGGTGCAGTGCAGCGGGGCTAAGGCAGGCTCCCTGCCTGCCCTGGCTCCATGTGGCTCCCAAAAGCAGCCAGCATGTCCCTGAGGCCCCTAGGCGCAGGGGCGGCCAGGGAGGCTTTGCACACAGTCTCCACCCCAAGCACCGGCTCCGCAGCTCCCATTGGCCAGCTAATGGGAGCTGTGGAGGAGGTGCATGCGAATGGAGCTCCTTGGCCGCCCCTGTGCCTAGGGTCCACAGGGACATGCCGGACGCTTCCGGAAGCCACTTCAGGTAAGCACCACCCGGAGCCTGCACCTCGCACTGCCTCCCGCACCCCAACCCCCTGCCGCAGCCCTGAACCATCTCTCAGAGCCTGCACCCCACACCTCCTCCCACACCCCAACCCCTGCCTCAGCCCTGAGCCCCCTCCTGCACCCAAACTCCCTCCCAGATCCTGCATCCCACACCCCATCCTGCACTCCAAACCCCTTGGCCCCAGCCCTGAGGCCCCTCCAATCCTCCAACTCCCTCATATCCAGCCCCACCCCAGAGCCCACATCCCAACCCCCTGTCCCAGCCCAGTGAAAATGAGCAAGGGTGAGCAACAGAGGGAGGGGGGGCCTTGGAGAAGGGACAGGGCAGGGGGCAGGGGCAGGGCAAGGGTCTTCGGCTTTCTGTAATCAGAAAGTTGGCAGCCCTATCTGTATCCCATATTATAAGATATCTGAGTCTTTGTATTACAAGTCTCTGTAACTGTAAATCACTAGACGAGAGAAACATTAACTAGTATGAAATGTTGATCTCCAACCAAAGGTGTTTCTGTCCTGCCCAACAGGGAAGACCCATCAACACTAGATGAACTATTGTGGAACATTAAACAGGACAAAAACAATTGTTGATTGCTCTCCCCAGCCCCCACTTCCCAATGAGTCATGCAAGCAAATTCCTCCCATCAGCTGAGTTTGAAGCTCAGAATGGAAGGGGGAAGGGAATAAAAACCCCTAACAAGAAGGAACTGTACCTCAATGATGCTTGCAAGCTGAGGGGCAAGGTTTTCTAGACATGAGCAAGAGAACCCTGGGGCATAGCCTGGATTAGCTCTAGCAGACATATAGAGCTTGCTTATTATAAAAACTTCTATTACCTTTTGAAACTTAAGATTGTAATTTATGTGTTTGTATATGTTCACCTGCCTTAACCTTGTAAATAACGCTCATTTCCTTTTCCTATTTAATAAATCTTCAGATAGTTTATTATAGGATTGGCTACACGCATTGTCTTTGTGTGAGATCTAAAGTGCAATTGACCTGGGGTGAGTGACTGGTCCTTTGGGATGGGAAGTAACCTGAATATTGCTGTGATTCATGGTGTAAGGGACCATTTATCACAAAGGTAGGCTTACCTAGGCAGCAAGACAGATTGAAGTACCCAAGGGGACCGTGTGTGACTCCATGTTAAGGCTGTTATAGTGCCTGAGGAGTTTACACTTGACAATTGGTTGGTGAAATCTAAGTATAGAACTCACATCCAATTTGGGGTTCGTGCCCTGCTTCTTAACAGTCTGCCCTGAGGTTGGTACTCAGGCTTTTGAGCCACTGCAGCACAGCTTGATAGATAGCACTGACTCCTTCAGAGATCCTCCTTTAAGATTTTTCCCTGTTTCCCAACTTGCTGCCCGATGCACTACCACTGCCCGTCAATGACACTATTTCATTATGCTATCCCGTCACCTAGCTTCTCTCCTGGCTCAATTATAATTGGAAGGGTATGACTGGCTGTCAGGGGGTTAACAAACTGTCACTCAAACTTTCTTTAAAGGAACAGTGCTTCTACTAGTCTTCAAACCCTCAACATGTCCATTTCCATTAAAAGAATTTTAAACCTATAGTGTTCTAAGGGTTTAATTTTTTCCAGAAGTTACTCCTGTGTGTAGTTGGAATACTTGTTTGAATTTTTACTGTCACATAGAGGTTCTCTAATGCTTTCAGTTTTCTATGGAATTATTTTCAATTTAATCCCTATTAGAATCTATTTTAAAAGGCATTGTATGGAGCTCAGAGTAATGGTTCCATTTCACATCTGTGAACATGACTCTGGAGTTCCTTGTGTGCAGCTGCAATTTGTGAAAGTGTAGTAGGGGGTGGCAGATTTAGCCATCACGTTGCCCATATGGCTGCCACAGGAGCACCGGGGTATGAAGGTCATGAACAAAGTCACGCTCTGCCGTGCCTTTGTTTGTAAAACTCCTTTGACTTAGAATACATGACCATGCAACTGCCAAGGTGCTGCAGCCCAGGTTGTCAGTGAAATACCAGTTTCATTAAGGCTTTTGAACCCTATCATGTTACACTTCAGAAGTAGTGACCAGCTTATTTAAAACAAAGAAGCTTTGACCTTTCTCCCCTTTTGAAACCAAAAACAGATGAAGCTAAAGTGACTCATTTCCGGCTTTAAACAAGCTCTAAGAAACATTTTTCCAAGTACAGTTTGTGGGCTTTTTCTTCTTTCTTTTTTTTTCTTTTCCATTCTTCTTTTGCATAAATATCTCATTCCCTTTTTGTCAAGGTCAACATATTTATTACTTATATTCATGGTGTGGTTCTTTTTTACTTTCTAGCTTTCTTTTTTTCTTTTCTTTTCTTTTTTATCTGTGTTGTTTATAACCATGACCCTTGCTCCTCCAAGTCTTAAAACAGCTTTGCTTTCAGCAGCTAAATCTGACAAGGTCAGCATTTTTCTGTTTATTCTGAGAATAGTATTTACCCTCTGGGGTTTTTAAAAGCAATTCTGTAAAACATCACTTGGAAAAAGTTTGCAGCATTCATAGACACACAAGCTCGGTGCCCAACAAATACCAACTTTTAACTCTGTGGAACTCAGGACAAAGTCAACTTTTTTTCTTCAAAGAAAAAGATGTCTGAACAATGTAAGAACCTTTTCAAGAAAAGCTAACGTATTTCATTCCACACACTTTGTCAACCTAATAGTAGTTAGTATAATCTATTTCAGCTGTGTCAAATTCACTTATAATGATACGGGACATACTATAGGATCAATTAGTTCCTAGAATATCTTTATTGTTGTGTGTACAGCTGTGGTGTTACTTTTTCTTCAAAAAGATGTGTATTGCAATGACTTTCAATCAAAATGGAAAACAATCCTGTAATCCTTAGAGTGTGCAAATGATTTCTTCCCAGATAGAACCAGTGACACAAAAGCAGAGTGTCACACATATTCTCTAAGTGATATTAAAGTTCCACAAACCATTTAAACAACTTGGACCATCTCATGGGATCTGCAGAAGAAGGCAATCCCAAAAGTGCAGATCTCCCCTGGGTATATGAAACTGACACTTCTGTGACAGAATTTTTTTCCTCCCTTACCTCCTCTTTGTCTTGCTCAGATACGCCTCCCCTGGAACACCAAGGAGACGGAGCTCTGCTAAATTCAGGAGAGACAAGTGAGGATGGAATGAAGTGGACCAGGAGAGCTGCCACTTTTTGAAGCATTGTCCCCCTGTAGAACCTGAGGATTTCCATGCATAAATCAAGGTAGGAGATAATATAGCTTTGCAGCTGTAATATCTCTCTAGGTCTCCTCCTTGGTATTACTAAACCGCGGCAGGGGGGCTGAGCCAAAAGTAGTACAGCTACTGTGCAGCAGCACCTGTCTCTTCAAAATGGTTCCTATATCCATTCCGAAAGTGTCTCCCCAAAATCTGTGGATCTAAGTAGGATGTGGCCCCCAAAATCCATGGCCTCTCCATCCCTCCCTCCAGAGGGAATGGTTTCAGGAAAATTCTTCAAGGTGAACCTTATGGAGTTTTACTCCACCTCTTCACCTTTGTTTCAGGTTTCCCGATGGGAGGATGATCTGACCCATTATTAGGGCTGAAATGTTCTGAGTATAGTGTGCTCATCCATCCTTTATTTGCCATTTGTGCTTGCTGTTATGATATGATAGGATATGAGATCAGTAACCAGTGTGAATTTCTGCCCTGAATTTTTTGATGCGTGCTCTCAGCCTAGAGGTGAATTCTTCTGGAAAGTTTGGTAAGATGGTTGATTTTTGACTTATCCAAGCATGAAACAAAAATATTTTTTTATATATTTTAAGACACTTTTTCAGATGCTCTTTTTTATAACTTGTATAAGTCCAAGGCTGTCTTATTTAAGAAGTGATTGCTTTCCAAGAGGAATGCCTGCTTTGCTAAGTTTGAAAAAGCGATTAGTGGGGGGGGGGGGGAAGGGGAATGGAGCTGTAAGCAAGTTAAAACAGCATGGTGAGTATTGAGAATGAACCATTTTCCTGACTCAATCTCAGCACAAACAGAGCCTGTATGTAACTGAGAGGCCACATGATGCAGAGAAGTGAGAGGGCTGTGTGTCAGGAACTCCTGATGGTCAGTGACTTGCTGTGATAGCTCAGCAAATCACTTCACCTCTCTGCCTCAGCTTCCACATCTGTGAGATGGGTATTACCTGCAGTACAGTAGTACTGTGACAAATAGCTAGTTATTATTCAAAGTGCTATAAAAGTGCATTTTGTTGCTATTATTATCATTAGTAATAGTGTCTCAGGGTAGGTCTACACTACAAACTTCCATTCGTGCAACTGCACCAATGCAGTTGCATCACTGTAGCGCTTCTGGTTAAGACACTCTAAGCTGACAGAAGAGACTTCTTCCGCCAGCCTAATAACTCTGCCTCCATGAGAGGCAGTAGCTATGTCAGAGAGAAGTTTTCCTACTGGTCTACGTGAGGGGGGAGGGGTTAAGGTCAGTATAACAACGTTGCTCAGGGGTGTGGATTTTTCACACCTCTGAGCTACATAGTTACACCAAAGTAAGTGTGTAGCATAGATCTAGCCGAAGTATCCATCCACACAGTTGGCTGACAATTCTATTGTAATCAGTGATCATGCAGTCAAAGAAATGCACATGGAGAAAATTCACTTCTCTGCAGGGGGCCAGCACAAGGCCTGTGACCCAGTTAAGTCCTATCTATATACTTTTTAAGGACATAAGTGGTGCCTTCTGCAAAGGCCTGAATTTCATCCCTAGTGGGCCAGAGTTTGAGAGATGTCCACACACCTAACTGGTTAGATGTTTGTAGAAATAGCCAATGTGCACATGCCAACAGGGTTTGAATGTACAAATTAAATTCATAATATGGTATATGGGCAAAATCTGGTGCAATATGTTCATTTGTGCAATCATTTGTCTCAGACACCTGAAGGACTTGAATTGAATTAAGACACAGGCTGTGCTGCATTTATTTCAGTGTGCAATTACACACTACTTTTAAAGGAGGTTGAAAGAAACAACAACAAAAATCTTGTTAGTACAATGTTATGGTTTAGATTTAACAAGGACAAAAGTCAAAAAATTCAAAGTTATGTTTCTCACAGCACCCATAATTTGGTTTCATTGAGCATACTTGCACAGAACATTTATTTAGTCAGAAAAGTTATCACAACACATAGCAATAGAAAATATATATACACCAGAGGGCTGAGTTACATTTGCTGTGGGAACCATAACTTTGATTTTGCTAACTTCTATGCATGTAAAATCTCATGTGTAGTATTGCATTAACATGATTTCACTCACTACCTCCTCGTGACATTTCTTGGAATGAATATATTCTGTTGCTTTAACATTTTATATAAAAGCATGGTCTAGACATGTACATGTACCAGTGGAATTAAATCATCAATAATCACTATCTAAAATGAATTACATTGCAAAAGCACAAGCTAATGATTTATCTTTTCTTCATGGGACCGATCTCTATCAGATTGATTTATGTAGCAGCCAATCATGTTTCAGTAAACTGCAGCATGCACATGCATCTTTAAGTGATGATAAGCTGTGACTGTCCATTTATTTGTACACTAAGATGGAAAAAAAGCCAGCCAAACAAAAATAACCCACCACACCAATCTAAGTATCATGCCACTCCAAAATACTTTGAGAAGCTCATGAATGTCATACCTTCCAGGTTAAATAAGTGGAAAAATTAATCTAGCCAAATGAAATCACAAGCAAAAATATATACTGGGAGGCAGTGTTACAATTTTTTCTTCATTTTTATGACACAACCTTATTTTCCCTTGCATGTTTACATTATTTGCTTTGATAGAAGGCACTTTTTTGTACATTTACATTATTTGCTTTGATAGTAGATGCTTTTGTTGGTTGCTAGAGTGATTGACAGCTTCCTGCTGTTTTGTTTAATTACCTTTTCTGCTGTGCAAGATTCTGTGTTTAAAAGACAGTTTCATAAATAAATCCTGTGTGTGCATGCTTGTGCACGCACACTCGAGAATTGTAGAGGTTTCGTTTCTTTAAGTTGATTCATTTACCATTCAGATACAGCTGTCGCCATACTTATGTGTATTTTATTCCACTGTATGGTGTGTTATATTCTGTATATTTTCTCAGCCTCTCTCCTGCTCACTGTATTGAGGCGCAACATGGTACTTGTTTGGATTAAGACACTCTGTAGTGCCCCTTTCATTTCAAAGGCAGCATTGGAGAGACTGGAGACTTGTGGGTTTTTTACAGAGAAGAGTATGTTCAGAGTCCATCATTTGTTTTTGTTTTTATTTATAAAAAGTAAGCAAAACATACACAGAGAAGAGAGAAAATGATGTCTCAGTTACAATCACTTGTAGTCTTTGTTTTGTGTGATTTATCCTTTGGACTTGTTCTTAAATGTTTTGAAGATTTTCTTCTCAATCCTAATTAGATGAATTGTTTTATCTCTTGCATCAAACTAGAGGATCTGCTTTTTTTTTTTTACTGGCAAAGGAATTTTATTTTATTTTATTGATTTACAAGGGATTGGAAACAGCACAAATAGTGTTTATAGCGTGGTTGATTGCAGCTTGAATTTGAAAAGAGTTGCTGCAAACAACCAACTTGAGAACTAATGCTTTGGTGACATCCTTACATTAAAGATAATCTGGCATAAAATTGAATTTAGTGTTTATTTTCTTGCTTGGGACTATGACTGTGTGCTCAGGGGGTAGCTTATTTTAGTAGTAGATTTATTGTGCTTTGATAAGATAAACCTAAAAAGTTTTAGGGAGTTTCTGACACAATAGGCTTATGTTTGTGACACTGACATGTGAAATATATTTTTTGCACTATAAATTGGGGCTCCACACAGTCTATACTAGTTGATGGCAAGATGGATGTCATAGAGTGGTGTTTTCATATTAGCGGGGTATGAAGAAAACACTTGTGATCTGAGACTTATGGTCTAAGAATTCTTTAGGTGCTTAAGGCTTCCAGAGGATGTTGTTTTCCTTTCACAATTTAGATTCTTTATCATTACCATTCAGCTGGATAGGTAGAAGCAGACTGTTTCTCTTTAAAATGTCGATATAATCTGTTGAAATTATCCTTCTTTTTTTATTTTTTCAAAATGGAGAAGATAAGTATAGCAGGATAGGAGACTGCCAGGTAAAAATATCCTTCATCCAATCACATTAGCAAGATCTGAAAGAGATTTAGGCAGTTTTCACTTAAAATCTGGTATTGCATTGGGGGGAAAAATACACATGCTGCTGTATGGGTGATGACAGTAGCATAGAGGATAAGATTGCATGCTGTTTAGTTACATATTGCTGCTTACCTGCGCTGGACTTCCCCCCCCCACACCACCACCTGCTCCTGCATTTTCTTGCATTTTTATCCTGCTCCCACCCGTAAAAGCCTTAGATTTCACAAATTCTGCAAGAGAGAGATTGCCCCTTTGTTAATATATTATATATATATAAACAGAATTCAGACACAATTTTACCACTAAAAGAATAAAAGAAATCTTGCTTAAATCATGTAAAAAAATACTTTAACACCTGTTATAAGAGGCATCACATTTCTTTCTATCCCTCACTTAAATTTAAATATTTAAACCTAAATAAAAACTTGCTTTCCACTGCTGAATTTCTATTTATAACAAACTGATGAGAGATTTAGTGTTTCCCTGCAAATTACCACAGTTTATTGTTTCTGCCCATCCAATCCCATGCGCAACAAAGTACATTTTACCCACTCCCGCTATTATGGCAGTGAGACCTGCAGGAGCCCAGTCCTGCTTCATGGCTCTACTTCATACTATATTTCTACTGTACTTGTTTTACCTTACTATGAAAGTATATTGATAAAGTAAAGAGAGGACGGAGAGGAATCTGGAGTAAATAGGCAAAAGAACCCGAGAAAAGGAAAAAATACAGCACGACAGGCTCCTACATTTTAGTGTATTCCTTTTGATATGCATACATAAATATCAGATCATATTCATAGCATATTTTGCAACATGAATTGAAAATGATCTATTTCTTTTTTATTATTCAAAATATTTTAATACATTCCAAGATAGATTTGTATCCTGAAAAGCAGCACATACCAATTAATCCTCACTTTGTTATAACAGATCAGAATGTATGAAAGATGCTGTCAGGTTTTGGGTGTTTTTCTACCCCCTCCCCCAAACACTTTGCATACTGTAGAGACAAATGTCACATGAAGTGGAAGCCAGTGGTGTTAGCAGAGTACAAACAGGATGTAGTATAGGCCCTGCATCACATTAGAAAAGAGCCAATTCACAAATGCCTATTGGATAGTGAAATAAAAAAACATAATCCCAATTTTTTGCTTTGGGTATATACTGTGGAATGAAAGCATTGCTTGCAATACAGGCAAGATTATCTATGCAAACTGTGCATTAGACAGTTTCTGCCATAAGATCAGTTGGTCTTCTACCTTTCAGTCTATATGGGTTTTTGGACCACCTGATCCAAAGCCTACTGATGTCAGTTGAAGCATTCCCACTGATGTTACTGGGCTTTGGCTCTGAAAAGAGGGTTTTTTGCCCTTAGTGGAATAAAAAGAAGGGTGTTCACATGTCATTTCAATTTACCTGAAAGAGAAAAATACTTCACTTCATTAACACCATATATTTTAGTTTCCTTTTCCAATAACTCTGCTGTGTGTGCCAAGCCCTTTTCTTATGGAGTGTAGGAGAAATGTTCCCATTTGATCCCCTGCACTAAGGATGAGTAAAGAAATGATGTAATATTACTTTTCATAATAATGTGCAGAGGGTTTAGATTTTCAAAGCTATTCATGTAATTTTCCCCCTCCCCCAGTGCTCATGTGGGTAATTTGCTCATGATAGAGTTAAATTAAAACCTAGCCCATCCGAATGGGATAAAAGACTGGCAAAACTCGGGAAACTATAAACTAAACAGAAGTGACAGTTATAGTCCCCTTGTACATAAAAAATTGTAAACTATTTCCTGTTGTGTCCCATTTTTCAGTTGGAATGTATTACAAGGAACACAGCTAGATTAGGGAGCTAAACTACTTTTTTTCTTTTACTTTTCTTTTTTTTTAATGCTACATAAATATTATGATGAACATGGAGTTTTACCAATGATGAATTTGGCCTATTAGCATCTCAGTTAAATAACTGAGCTAAGTTAATTCAACAATATAGTTTAATATGCGTACACTACATGGATAATGTCATTGGAAAGGAGAAAATAATTAACCTATGAAATCATTAATGGCCATACTCCTTTAGCTGAATCCTTTTGTATGTAGAATATAAAAACAAGAGGCTAGTTCACATTATTTATTTTTGCTCCACATACAAAATTCTGACTCTGATAAGTCTGATGCTGGTGTAAATTGGGAGTAAATGCAATCATTGTTGTCTCATGAATGACAAGCCAATATTAGGTTCATATCTGGCCCCTTTACCATAGTATCTCAATGCCTTTCAATCTTCAATGTATTTATTCTCACACCACCCTTTGTGAGGTAAGAAAGTGCTATTACCCCCATTTTACAGATGGGGAACTGAGGTACAGAGGCTGAGGCCATGTCTACACTACAAGTGCTACAGCATCACAGTTATGGTGCTGTAGTTATGCCACAGTAGCGCCATAGTGTAGACACTTCCTACAGTGACAAAAAGGTTATTTCCATCACTGTAGGTAATCCACCTTCCTGAGTAGCAGTAGCTAAAGCAACAGAAGCATTCTTCCATCGACTTAGCTGATTCTACACTGAGGGTTAGGTCAGCATAGCTACAGTGCTCATAGGATGTGAATTTTTCACACCCTGGAGCAACAGAGCTACATGTAGACCAGGCTGAAGTGTCAGATTTGTAAAGGTATTTAGGTGCCTAAAGATGCAGATGGGTGCTTAGCGAGATTTTTACAAGGCCCAAGTGGCTAACTCCCAATTATTTCAAGGTCACACATGAAGTGTGTGATGAAGCAGGGACTCAAACCCAAGTCCCAGGCTAGCACTGTAACTACTAGAACCATCCTTCCTCTCAGTGTAAGTGGGGTGATAAGCCCTGAAAACCGGCAGAAAGATTAAGCCTTGTTATAGTTAAAATCTCTCTCCTAATCATTACCTCTTCCACACACCCTTGCCTCACTCTTATTTTCACATCTGGCAATACACATGTGCCATTCCTTCCTCTGCAATCATACACATGAACTATTGGCAATGCCAGTGCTTAAGTTGTGCCAGGGCTGAGCCCCCGCACCTCTAGGCTTGGCAGTTCATAGCCCTGGCACCTCTGGGCTTGCTGCATCATTTGTGAAAGTAAAAAATTTGCTTGAGCCCCAGCACCTACTTGTTTGAGCCCCAGTACCTCCTTAATCACAAATTAAGCACTGGGTAATGCTGTGCTACAAACACCATGTTTGGTTGGTTGTTTTTTAATGGAAAACTTTTGAAAAATAGTTCTTCGAGCAAGATTTTTTTTAAGCTTTCCTTCATTTGCAAGAGATCTATAATTTCTATTTACTACATTTCAGAAAACCATATTATTGTCACATCTTCTGTGCTTGAGAAGTTAGTATTGTCAATGAAATAAAGCAGTTAAGTGAAATTCACAAAACAGTTAAATGTGATTATGGCTCTCTTTAAAAGAATAAACATGTCAAGTGTCAAAAACATTGTAAGTCTGCTGTACTTCAATTTGAGTCAAAATAGACTGCTTAACATTTGTTCCTCTTCAGTGAATATCTGAAAAGAGAAAATGATACACCTGTTAAATTAACACATTTATTGTGCACCAAGGCTGTTCATTTGTACAGTAAATAAGTTAAAAACTTGAATCTCATGTAATCCACTATTCAGCCTGACTGACTGTAGAACCTCCCTAATCAAATACATCTACATGATATTGTAAGCTACATTACAGTACATTATTAGCTTGTAAAATGAAATTGCTGCAGCATTATGTATTGTACGTTTGAAGCAGTAACAAATTTACCAGTGATAGATGCACTAATGGATATGTTGTATTGCAATAAATATAAATTCAGAATAGCAATTGGAAAGCATTAACATTTTTGTATATGAGTTTAGGCATTTATGAGGCTGAGCTAGTGAGCAGGAAAAACAGAAGAGGTCATCTTGCTAGCTGCTACCTCATTCTGGATTGTCCAGGGCAAAAGAATGGTGACCTTCTTTTGCAATAGGACTCTTATGTGTAACATAAGGGGACTTGTGACTGATACAGAAGTTCTTTGTGTATAGCTGTCATTCCATTCTCTATTAGAAATTGCTCTGTAATTTGCAGCCTGCAGGTAACATGCAGAAGATGCACACCAATATTTTTCTGTGGACTTGCACACTCATTTTCCCACCTCTGAACCCTCTTTCCCATTTTTCTCCTGAGTTGCTGGATGCCATCTTTACCTTTTCCTGTGCTGTCCTCAGAACTGTTGATTTGTAACAAGCAAAACCACTTTAGAGGACAAATCAAAAGTGAAGTTAACAAGATGGTGTCCCTAGCCTCTGTTTGCCAGAAGCTGGGAATGGGTGACAGGGAATGGATCACTTGATGATTACCTGTTCTTTTCATTCCCTCTGGAGCACTTGGCATTGGTCATTGTCGGAAGACAGGGTATTGGGCTAGATGGACCTTTGGTCTGACCCAGTATGGTTACTCTTATGTTCTAAGATGTGGGCAAGTGGCAGCTAAAGCAGGCAGCAGCTAAAGAAAAGTGTTGTATACACGTTTTTTTGGTCTTTGGGCATTTCAATCGAGCATCTCTGAGAAAACAGGTCTTTTGCTGTCATTTGCTTTTCCTCTCATGCAGCTGGTACACCTGCACAGACTTTTAGAACACTGCAGGGAACACCTTGTGCCAGGAAAAACAGCCAGGACAACAGGATCTGGACTAAAATGCAGGACAACAGCAACTCAGATAGCCATAGGTTGGGTATCTAAAATGGGCAATTGCAGCTTGGTAAAAAAAAATTGGGTTGAAGGCATGTGGTGTGAAAGAGAGAGGAAGAGAAGGCCTGGAGGCATGACTTTTGGCAAAGGATGGTTGGCTGGATGGGAGAATGTTGTAAATTGTTGGTTTGTGATGTGGAGACATTATGAAATAGGTGGAGAACCACGGGCATAGTTTTCTTGCCTGTGCAGATCTCACATCTTATGTGCTAATTTTTTGTGTGGCAGCAACAGCTGCATGTGTTCTATTGTTCAGTGATACTTTCCTCAGTAATATTTACCCTGCATTTACAGACAATGTTTTCTCCACTCGGTACCCTTTTGTTTTCAGCATAGCAAATTGTTGAGTAGATTTTGGAATCAGATGCCACAATGGATCTATGATATCAATAGAAGGATGTCAGAATGAGGACGCAATTATATAGTTACTGGAACTGGCAGAAATACAATAAAGTGTTTGGGTATTGTAATTCAGCTTAATGTGAAGTGCTGTTAGTTTGCTTGTCACTGAATAGTCTTTTAATTAATGAATCTTGATACCAGAACATGCTGCATTTGGGTAAAGACCAAAGACGCATGCCACCATTATTCTACACATGTGATGAAAATAGACATTCCTCTACTTTAGTGAAAAAAGTAGCATAGCAATTTGATGGGCTAATCAAGATCTGTAATCTCCATGGCTGAAAAGTGTTGCAACATTCTATTTCTATTATATACCCTGTCCATTCTTCAACAGTGTTCCATGAGGTGAAAGTTAGCTCATAATTTGGCCTAGTTAATGTATTCCTTCAAATGAATCATTTGACTTTAATAAATTGCCTAGCCAATGGTTTGTACTGTATGTATCCTATTTTTCAAACAAACCATCACTACCAAATAAAATGCTGGCTTTAGGTTTGTAAACAGACAAATTGTTTTCAAATCTACACTGACAAACAAAAACAACAAGGAAACCTTGTGGCACCTTAGAGACTAACAAATTTATTTGGGCATAAGCTTTGGTGGGCTAGAGACCACTTCATCAGATGCATGAAGTGAAAAATACAGGAGCAGGTATAAATACATGAAAGGATGGGGGTTGCTTTACCAAGTGTGAGGTCAGTCTAACAAGATAAATCAATTAACAGCAGGATACTAAGGGAGGAAAAATAACTTTTGAAGTGGTAAGAGAGTGGCCCATTACAGACAGTTGACAAGAAGGTGTGAGTAACAGTAGGGAGAAATTAGTAATGGGGAAATTAAGTTTAGGTTTTGTAATGACCCAACCACTCCCAGTCTTTATTCAGGCCTAATCTGATGGTGTCCAGTTTGAAAATTAATTCCAGTTCTGCAGCTTCACATTGGAGTCCGTTTTTGAAGTTTTTTTGTTGAAGAATTGCCACTTTTAGGTCTGTTATTGAGTGACCAGAGAGATTGAAGTGGTCTCCTACTGGTTTTTGAATGTTATGATTCCTGATGTCAGATTTGTGTCCATTTATTCTTTTGCATAGAGACTGTCTGGTTTGGCCCATGTACATGGCAGAGGGGCATTGCTGGCACATGATGGCATATATCACATTGGTAGATGTGCAGGTGAAAGAGCCCTGGATGGTGTGGCTAATGTGGTTAGGTCCTATGATGGTGTTCCTTGAATAGATATGTGGACAGAGTTGGCACCAGGGTTTGTAGCAGGGTTTGGTTCCTGGGTTGATGTTTTTGTTGTGTGCTGTGTAGTTGCTGGTGAGTATTTGTTTCAGGTTGGGGGGGGGGCTGTCTTATTCTTGAACATGGAAGTGGAGAGGAATATAGAAAAAATAATAATCAGCACCTTCTTTGATGAGCAAATTATGAATATGCCTTCTATCCACTTGTAAGTCCCCATCACTTTAGTATATGAGAACCTTGCAAACATTAATGAATTTATCCTCACAACACCCAAGTGAGATGGGGTGGTTATCCTCATTTTTCAAATTGGGAAACAGAGGCACAGCAAGAACAAGTGACTTTCTACGGTCATGCAGGCAGTCTGTGGAAAATCTTGAGGCTGATTGGGTATATTGCAGGACTTTCTGGGTGAAATTCTATGGCTTGTGTTATTCATGAGGTCAGATTAAATGATCATAGTGGTCCTTTCCAGTCTTAAAATCCATGACTCTCCTGAGCTGCCCAGTTCCAGCTCTGCCAAAGACTTACTGTCAATGAGTGCAGAACGGAATATTGTCTAACCTGGGCCTTGCACTTTGTAATGTTGGGGGAACTCTGCTTCACTGGCTGCTTCCAACTCTTCCTGAATTCTGCTGTCAAAGGGGAAGAAGATAATTCCTTCTCTTCTTTGTGAAGGCTAACTCTTCTTCCACCAGCAATGAAGAATCTGAGCTTTTCTCTTCACTCCTAATGTTATGACTCTTTTTTTGGCACATCACCAGGTCCCATTGGCAAATTCACTCATATGAAACTCCTTAGTCATCTCCTGATAGATGGCTTTCCTGGCAAGAGCCATGACTGAGTGTGAACTGTGTCCTTTAATTTGTCTGCTCCAGTTTCATCCTGTACTTTTTTTTAAAAAAATGTGACTTATAGACACCAGGGGAAGTTATAAGAATACTTGTACAGAAGATTATATAAAAAGGTATTCAGTGATCTACAGTTACTGAAAGACTATGCTGCTTTTTAAAAAATATCAACTACAAAGTGATTTACAGAATAAAATCAATGTTTACTACCTACAGGCCCAATCCTGACATAGGCAAAACACTCACTGATTTCTGTATTAGACTCTATTTTTAAGTATTTTTTGAAAACCAAAAATCAAATTTGTTTTATTTTAGTGACACAGTGACAGAACTGAAGTTCTAGTGATGGGAAACCAGCCAGTTGTTTGCACCTCCAAAGCTTATCTGATCCTTTTCAGTCTAGAAATCTGGCACAATATCTCATGAGAACAGAGTTTCTCTCAAGATTCCTTCCCGCTAATTCCCAGTTCTGACAACATCAGAAATAAGACTTTTTCAGGTATTTCTATACTTCCATGTTAAGTACTCACTAAAACTACAAAGTACAGAGTTACAGAAATGTATAAAAATAAGTTTTTTGAATATTTTCAGTTCAGTTCAGTTTTGAATTGAGTTTTAGGAGAAGGTTCATGTAATTTCTTATGTTAACAACAATGGGAAAGGAGCACAAACCCGAACAGGGAAAGAACATGTTAAAAAACATTTAAGTAAGTGAGATGAATTTCATCAGGCCTGATGATTTGAATACATCATAGAGTACTTAAGAATCTAGCTGAAGCAATCTTGGTATTGTTAGCAATTATCTTTGAGAGCGCCTGGAGGTGGGTGAGATCCCAGAGAACTAGAGAAGGGCAAACATAGTATAGTAACTATCTTTAAAAAGGGCAACAAAGATGACCTGGGAAGTGATAGACCAGTCAGCCTAACTTTGGTACCTGGAAAGATACTGGAACAAATTATTAATCAATTTGTAAACACCTAGAGGATAATAGGGTTATAAGGAATAGCCAGCATAGATTTGTCAAGAACAAATCATGCCAAAACAACCTAATTTCCTTCTTCAACAAGGTTACTGGCCTAGTTGATAGGGAGGAACCAGTAGCAGTGGTGTATCTTGATTTTAGTAAGGTTTTTGATACTGTCCCACATGGCATTCCCATAAGCAAACTAGGGAAATGCGGTCTAGATGAAATTACTATAAGGTGGGTGCACAACTGGTTGAAAGAGCATCGTCAAAGAGTAGTTATCATTGGTTCGTAGTGAAAGTTTGAGAACATACTTTGTGGGATCCCACAGGGGTCAGTCCTTGATCCGGTACTATTCATTATTTTCATTAGTGATTTGGATAGTGGCATGGAGAATATGCTTATAAAATTTGTGGATGACACCAAGCTGGAAAGGGTTGCAAGCACTTTAGAAGACAGGATTAAAATTCAAAACATACCTGACAAGTTAAAGAAGTGGTCTGAAATCAACAGAATGAAATTCAATAACGACAAATGCAAAGTACTACATTTGGGAGGGGGAAATCAAATGGACAACCACAAAATGGAAAATAACTGGCTAGATGGTAGTACTGCTGAAAAGGATCTGGGGGTTAGAGTGGATCAAAAATTGAATGAGTCAACAATGGGATGCACTTGTGAAAAGGGCTAATATTCTGGGGTATATTAACAGGAATATTGTATGTAAGACACTGGAGGTAATTGTCCCACTCTACTCGACACTGGTGAGGCCTCATCTGGAGTACTGTGTCCAATTTGGGTGCCATACTTTAGGAAAGATGTGGACAATTGGAGAGAATCCAGAGGAAAGCAATACAAAATATAAAAGGTTTAGAAAACCTGATCTTAAAGGAAAGGAAAGGTTAAATAAAACTGGGCATGTTCAGTCTTGAGAAAAGAAGACTGGAAGGAGCACCTGATAAGTCTTCAAATATGTTAAGGCTGTTATAAAAAGAACAGTGATTAATTATTCTCTGTGTCCACTGAAGGTTGGACAAGGTGGGTTTAATCTGCAGCAAAGTAAATTTTGATTAGACGTTAGGAAAAACTTTCTAACTATAAGAGTAGTTAAGCTCTGAAATAGGCTTCCAAGTGAGGTTATGGAATCCCCATAATTGGAAGTTTTAAAGAACAGGCTGGACAAACACCTGTCAGGATGGACTAAGTTTACTTGGTCCTGCTTCAGCACCGGGGCTGGACTTGATGACATCTTGAAATCTCTTCCTGCCCTACATTTCTGTGATTCTATGATTATTTGAACTAGTTTGCCTATCAGTAGTTAGTCAGTTTCAATATTGATACTATTATTCAAGACATAGGTCTCTGCCAGTTGTGAAGAATTCTGCCAAACTATGTGGGAGACAATTAAGTCTCTAACTGTAGACCACCAAACTCATTTTCACTTATGGATTTGAACTCAGTCTTGATTCATCAATGAGATATTTTTGAAATTTCAACCTTTTAAGCAATTTTCGCATACCTTTTCGTTAAAATTCTAAAGAAGATAGATAATGAATAGTTTTAGTGGGGACTATTAAATTCTTTAGGAAGAGAAAAGAAGGACTTCATAACTGTTGAACTGTGCTATTGTTTACATTTATAATGGCTTTCCTTAAATAAAAAAAAATAGGTTGTTGTTATTAGAATTATTCCTCATTCATCAGTGTTTGCATTTTAAAGGATAGAAATATCAGTGAGTCGTTAAAAATTTCAGAAGTGAAAGATCTGTGCCAGTTAGTCCGTATGATCAATCTACCTTGTCTTTCTAGAGGTAAAATTCAAATACATGCCACCCTTCCATGGAAAATAAATTATTTTTAAGTGGTCAACTTTTTATGATCAGAAGTACAGTATTTCAGTCCTATAGAGCTCCTGATATTCATATGTCCCACATGCCAGTGAAGAACATAGAATCCCACATTTACCTCTTAAATTGTACACATATAACACTGAAATGTAAGCTCTGTGGGGTAGGGACCATCTCTTTATCTGTTTGTATAGCGCCTACTACAATGGAGCACTGATCCATGGCCGGGGCCCTTAGCTGCTACCATAATACAAATAATTAATAATAATAATAATTAATAACAATGTATCTATGCAAGGAGGACCAGCTTAATATCCCTGTTTGAATTCCAGTTGTACAGAAAAAAATGAATTAAACCTACTACTCTATGAAAACTAAGTTACACAGATAACTCACCAAAAATATCAGAGAGGTCATACATTCCAATTTCCTAAACAACGTACGTCTATTCCAGAAATAGATTCTGACTTGTCTTGGTTCATGAAGTTTATAGTATTGTCTCTTTGGCCAGAGTGGTTAGCCAGTATTTGGGAACTTGCAGAGTTGTTTCCATTAACAGGAGAAATGGATAATGTGGTATCTCAAGGTCACGCTCACAACTGCTTCTCCAGGTTTCCTGCTGACTTTCTCCTCTAACACAAACAGGCTGCAAAATCAATATCCTAGCCCCTGCATTTGTAATCCGGGAAACCCCTCAGCCCACCTGGCATAGCTCTGATCTGCCATGTGCTTTGGGCAGTCCATCCATTGTTTGTAGCTGTCTCTACTACATAAAAGGGCTTCATTGCTCCTTCCATTAAGTCTGAAAATATGTTTGGCACACCTATGGACTTTAACTAGTTCTGTGCTTGTGTTTGGCTCAAAGGGCTTATCTTCACTACTGCTTTTGGTCAATTTAAGCTATGGAATTTGAGTTACATTAGTAGCATAACTCAAGTCAATGTAGTTTAGATCTACTTACCACGGGGTTCTACTGTTCCATCTCTTATTCGTAAATTCTGCATTGGATGTTTAGTCAGATTACTATTATTAGAGGATGGACACAATAAACAAATGGTGGTGTGGGCGGGTGTCTATTGTTGGATGGGGATTTACATATATAACTATCACTAGTGCTAATGGGAATTACACTCCCAAAGCGCCTTCATGCATTAATAGGAGAATAAAACCTATGCTTTGTTTTTCAGGCAAAATACTTTTTAAAATCAAATACATGGCTTTGTAAATAAGAGTCTATAAAAGAATACATGAACCTTGTGATGGAAAAAAAGTGAAAATGGAACACACACACACACACACACACACACACACACACAAAAGGAGGAATCTGACAGATGAACTGAGTCAACTGCATAGATTAGATAGGAAGAGGAAATTAGAACTAGCACAATGTACTGTCTAAAATGCTAACAAGCAGAGAACAAATAAAATAATGGATAACAGGAAGGGAACTGAACCAATATAAACAGTTGCAAAGGGTATTGTGGCAGGATTTCAAACTCAGAGTTTAAGGAGGACAGAAACATTTAATTGTTGAGCAATAGTTCTTAAAATATGTTTTACCTCAGGAACATGATATTGATGAAGTATTCAAAAATCATGAGCCCTTTAAAATCATGGGTCTGTAGCAGTAAAGAAGGCTTTCTCTAGGAGTTCTTCCCCTATTGTTCCAGCAGGGAAGGGCAATGTTTGCTCTCTCCTCAAGGACTAGACTATAGGTCCCAACCCAAGCCTATTGGATCTCCAGGGATCCATGGGAGGTCTTGTGCCTCTCCATTAGCTCAGACTAATAGTGTTTCCACCTCCACATCCCCACTCCAATCCACATGCTTCTTAGTATCACACCTTCACTGGAGCCTTTTACGGTTTCTTCCCTCTGGTCATAGCTGCTCCTGGACCCCCTTAGGTAGAGGGTGGGTATCAGGCTCCATGAATAAGATAGTACAGCCCTAGACTGAATTATTATTTTTGAGGAATCGCCAAAGGTTTGGATGAGGATGATATGTGTCCCAACCCCAGCCTAGGCTTCCTATTCTTTACCCAGGCCTCAAGTGTCTGCCATCTTCTCCAGTGTGGACCCATGGAGCATCATCTGTGGGATCTGGAAGAAGGGGAATGCTACTGCAAAGGTGACTGTCATTACTACTTCCAAACAAGAGGAAGGAAAAACACATATGGACTGTCTCTTCTGTGCATGGGTCGTGGGTGAAGGATGATCCAGCCTATATAATGTAGATCTCCATCCTGTATCTAAAAGCCTAGTTGAGAAGAAAATCTAGTGAGGACAATAAAAATACAAAGATGATGAGGGAGATATTAAAATTAGACAGTGAAAAATTAGGTGAAAGAAGGTGCCCTGAAAAATCTTCAAACAAACATACCTAGTAAGTTAGAATGACTTAAAACCCCACTACTCAACACAAATTGATCAGAATTTAACTTATACATTAGGAAGGTCTATGGCCCAGATCTTCAAAGGTAATTAGGCTCCTAACTTACATTAATTTAATTGATCTGGGCGTATAAGACTATTGTTGCAATAGCAGGAAGTCTGACAGAGACCACTCACTATACATGCATTATGTGGAACTCTGGGTAGCCAAATGCTGTTTCTTATCTTCATGTAATTGAGAAAATGATGCTGAATGTTTATCTGTAAGTTTGCTCTGATTCGTTTGAAACAGTTACACAACATTCTCAGCTTGTTCTCTGATAAGGCAGAAAATATATGAATATTTGTATGTTTGTGAATATAAACATATAGAGTTTACTGTTCTGGATCAGATCAATGGTCCATTAATCTTTCTCCCACAGTAGTCAGTACCACATTCTTCAGACAAAGGTTTGAAGACCTTCTCTGAATGAACAATGATGCACTGACATGCCATTGCCAGAAGTTTCTTCATACACCCAAGCAAGTGGTGGTTGGTTTATGTCCTGAAGAATTGTGAGTAATATCCCTTATACATTTTAATTCTAGTTTATGGTCAAAATTTTCAAAAGTGATTAGTGATTTTGGGTGCCCAATTGAAGATACCTCAAGGGTCATGATTTTCAGAAGGCAGATGCTTTCTGTGCATCAGGCCCCTTACCGTGTCTCCAGCTGTGTCCCCAAACCAGAGGCAACATGGAGGGTGGGGGGGAGGGAGAGAGCATTCGGGGTCATGTACCTCATCTCCCAGATTTGCTGCTTGGCTTGTACTGAGCATGCTCAGTAACACTGCTGAAGCCAGCTGCCCTCACTCTACCCCCTCCCTATCGGCAGGCATCTGTCATTCTGCCAAAAACCACTATTCACTTTTGAAAATGTAAGCCAATGATATTATCAATATACATGTCTACTCCATACATAACCTTCGGAAAGTGAGAGTGGCTTCCATTGTAGCCTCTTCCTCCTCAGTCCCTCCTTTTCTAGTTGCATATAACTTCCTCAGATAAATTGAGATTAAAGGGTGTTAGGCACCATGGCACTTCTGAAAATTCCACAGGGTGCCTAGCTGCATCTTTAGGCACCTAAATACCTTTGAAGATCTGGCTCAGAATCCTATCCCACTGAGCTCACAATAAAAAAAAAAGTGACGGGTGAAAGGTGGGGAAGAAATATAAACATGCATTATTTTAATGTTCCAGTCACAAAGTTTGAACATGTGCAAGTCAAAATGTTGAAAAGCTTTTACTTAGAAATTGTCTTGTAGATCAGAAATTATCTAAGGAACAAGTCAAGTTTGAAAGAAATTGGCTTGGTAGTTCTTAAACTATGAGCATGACAGATGTTTCTCACACTGTGGAATTCTCTTTCAGATATCTTGTCTTAATGGTAAACTGGGGAATTCACTGATCTGGTTGGGACTTCTAGGTTTTACTGGAATATAAATAATAATAACAATAATAAAGTTTAGGATACCATATGTAGAAGAATTTACTGTGTGTTCGTTTTGTTTGTTCATTTTAGGAAATGCTGAAGATATTATAAAACAGTTTAGCACTCACTTCAACTTTCAAGGACTATAAACATCAAGAAACCAAACAAATTTGGAAGTCTGAGACAGCTGAAAATGTGAAGAGGACAAGATGCCACTTTCTTAACAATTCCATATTGTAAAGGAATGAGCACTGGACTGGGAACCCAGAACAATGGAATTCTAATCCTATTTCTAACACTGACATGCCTTACTGATACTTTGTACTCATCCATCACTTTACAAACTTCTTAAAAAAAAAACTATAGCATTCAACTAAGGTTTTAGTCCCTTAAATTATTTATATGTATCTCAACCTTAATTCTATTTTATCAATGCTTTTTTGGAATAAGAATACTTTCCTTAGCAAGACAGAGCAGCACTTTGTAAGAAGCATGCAATCTGACGACACTGCAATGTTGGTCCTTTATTTTTATGTCATTATTCTGCTGTGGTCAGGGCCGGCTCCAGGCACCAGCCTGGCAAGCAGGTGCTTGGGGCGGCCGCTCTGGAGAGGGGCGGCACGTCCAGGTATTCGGCGGCAATTCGGCGGACGGTCCCTCACTCCCGCTGGGAGCAAAGGACCTCCCGCCGAATTGCCGCCGCAGATCGCGATCGCAATTGCGATCGCGGCTTTTTTTTTTGGCTGCTTGGGGCGGCCAAAACCCTGGAGCCGGCCCTGGCTGTGGTGATGATCACTGAGAAATAACTGAATGACTGAGTATGGTAAGGAAATGTTTTCAGGGACTGCTCCTTCCAACATGATTATGATGGGTCTATACTGGGCATGTACCCAGTATAGACCCATTGTAATCGTGTTGGGAGGCATGTACCCATTGGCCACCACCCCTTGTGCTGCCCTAACTGCCTACTACACTCCAACCATTCCTTCAGAGAAAGATGTTTCCGATCTAGGCTTCAAATTTTGCTTGGAGTTATGGATTTTTCCTGTGGTGTGTTCCACTTTCAGGATCCCCTCTGCAATATAAATGTGATGTTTGTGCTCCACTTCAGACCTTGCATATCCACAGAGGGTGACAGAGAATTTGAATCTACCTGAAATTTTCCACTGAACATAGCTGTAAATACAGCATTAAGACTGAAAAATATTCCATGAGTTTTATGAAGGATGGAGAGGAAGAATGGTTTTGTGAATAGGGCATGGGACCTGGTTCAGTTCCTGACACAGACTTCCGATGTGACCTTAAGTGAGTCACTCAATCTATCCAGTGCCTTTGTTCCTTATCTATAAAAGGATGATAGTACTTCCCTACCTTAAAGGAGTGTTGTGAGGATAAAATCAATGAACAATTGTGAGGTGCTTCAATACTATGGTGATGAGGTCCACGTAAGAACCTACGTAGTGAAATAGAATTGGAACAGTTTCAACTTTCAGCAGACTCAGTGAGGGCCAGCTGGTTTATTTGACATACCTGGTAATGGGATCTGGTACAAATGGAACATTTTAAAAAAAAAAAAATCTTAAATCTTTGGGAGCTCTGGGTCTTGTTTTAGCCTGTAACTAACTCCAGTTGCAGGAAGTGTACAGTGAAAGATCAAAGTAAGAAACACTAAGTAAGCTTGTTGAAATGAAGTGTTACTGGCATATGTTCTTCATCTCACGACATCATTGACTGCGTGCTTTAACAGCTGGGATAGAAGACAAATGTTTTAGGCAGATTCAACAGAAAAGCCTGTACTTTATTCAGTCAGCACAGAGCTTACCTCTTATTGAAAGACAGTAGCAATTCTGAGGATGGATTTTTACAGGGCCAGCAATATAAGTAGTTTACTCCCAATAACTATTTTTTTAGGCCATATTTCATCAATTATATTGGGGAGATGAGAAGCTGCACAGTTCCAGAAGAAGCTCCAGGAACCACGATCCCTTCCCTATTCACTCGCATGAATGGAAACTTGTGTGGTGCACCATGCTTTGGCCACAGCCAGCCTATTCTGTGAGGTACTGTTGGGGCCATGGTCCTGCTTTTTTCCTGGCCCCTTTGAGCCCCTAGGGATATATGGAGGGAGCAATTGCAGAGAGTGCAATTGTCCTTAGCCTTGTAGAGAGTGCAACCACATCAGCCCAACCCCGCACATCTGCATTATGTCGACTGACAAGCTGGCTCGGTGTTAACATACTTGATGCATCCCAGTGAATGTAGTCACCAGTTCCACTAGTGATTATCTGATCTGAAATAAAAACAAATTAGGCTGATCCATGCCCAAATTTAAATTGATAATTAGTCTCCTTAATCATGAAAGACAGCATGGTTTAGTGGATTAGGCCTGGGAGTTAGGAAACTTGGGTTCTATTTCTGATTTTGCCACTGACCTCCTATACGACCTCAGGCAAGTAACTTCACTTCTGTTTCCTTGCTCACCTTGTGTCTGTCTTGGCTATTTAGAGTGTAAGCACTTCATTAGAAGGGACAGTCTTCCACTAGGGGCTTGTCGATATGCAGTTTTTGTACCACTTTAACTAAATTAGGTTTTTTTAAATGATTTAATTCAATCAGGGCACCTTCCTAATCAGGCTGCAGTTGTTCTGGTATCAAGGTTTTTTATATTGTTATAGCTTGTTGCAGTAAATGGCATTTAAATATGTTTGTACAGTGCCTAGCACAATAATGCCCTATATCAGCAAGGCCCATAAGTGCTACTGTAATATACATAATTGCTAACAGTATCCATTAATCACTATCATGCAGTGACATTTAGAGGGGTGTGTGTGTGTTATAATATAGAGCAGCTTTTGCGTTTGTATTTTTTTCTGGACTTTACTATCTTGGAAATACAGTGCAATGGCAGGAAGGATTTTAAAGTGCAAATGCCTGTATTTTGTATGGTTAATTTCTGTACACTGTAAAATCCCCAGTTAGAAGCCATACTACTGATTGGGGCTTTAATATAAACGTACAGGTGAATATAAAGAAGGTTAGATAAGACAGAAATTGTAGAAGCAAATACAGTCCAGGTATTTAGAAGATCAGAGAGTAGCTCATGCTGTGTTGTAATATCTTTCTGACTTTTTTGCGGATCCTCCAGACTATTATTTGACAGCTTAGCTTCTCACCAAGTAATATTAATCACTTCTTAATCAAGGTACACTGGTTTTCCGCTTAAGACTAAAGAGAACTGTTTAACAATGTAGCATTTTCAGAAATGGTTGAACAATTCTTTGGTGGAAGCTGTAGGGGCGAATCTTTATTTATCTAAAGAATTAGAATGTTTTCTGCAAGCAAGGAACATTTCCTGTCCCCAAATTCCAACCCTTCCGAGCCTGCCTGAAATTAAAATCTAATCACTGAGACTCAGCACACTAAGTACTTTCATTTCAGGCTGAATGCATTGCAACATGTAAATTTGAGGAGAGTTTTATTTAAATGAAGTCTAAATCCTAGTTTAAAAACAATTCTGTTACCATAGCTAATTGCTGCATGTGACTAGCGCTGTTAGTTTGTTCTTTATATCTTTTGGTTCGGGCTCTCACTGTACAGTTTGTGATTTGGCAGTACTGTATCTACAGTGCTGCCAATAAATCAGCCCCATTTACTTCTTGATTTTTGAAGTGAATCTGTATTTAGTGAATTTCTAGAAGAAATCTAATCATTTTCATGTCCCTAAGAGCTACTTTGCCAATAGTGGTTGTATGAAAACGTCTGTACCTCCAAAACTAGGTAACTTTATAACTTGCAAATAGCAGAAATGCTAATGTCTGTTTTCTACATTTGCATATTTTCAAAGCATATGTTTATAAAGCAATATTTGTATCAGATATTTGCTCACTGACATTTTAGCACCTAACACACAGTTTATTGTATCCTTCCTCTTCAAATGTTATAAGTAATACACAATATTCTATGTTATCTTTTCTCGCCTGTTCAATTGTTGTTCCTCTATGTTTGTTATAATTGATGGATAGTGCAGAATATGTTTTGATGCTAAGGCTGTTCCCTTCCTCATTATGTTTGTGTGTATATATATCATGTCAATGGAACTATGCTTATTTACATCAGTTGAGAATTTGGCCCAAACACACACACACAGAAATTGGTTAAATGTTGGGGCCTGAGACAGTTATTCAGTTGGTAAAACTAAAAATGGATGGCATCTATTTACATGAAGCCAAAGGAAGATGCAGAAATCAGATAAACAAGGTACTGTATAAGCTTCTCAACAGTGGCGCTGGAACGGGGGGTGGTGGCAGTGGACCCTGCCCCCTTCCCCTCCTCTTCCCCCTGAGACCCAACCCCCACGGCCAGACCAGTGTTGAACCCGTCCGGGGATGGGAGCCCAGGCAGTTGTGGGAGCAACGTGTGTGAACTCTCCAGCTGCCCGTGGTATGGGGGGCCCAAGAGCAGCCCCTGGCCCATATCCTCGCCCCCTAGGCTCCCCGCCTGGTCCAGGGCAGTGGAGGGTCCGTGACTCTGTGCCAGCTCTCCACAGCTGCCCACATGGCTCTGTCCCCAACCTGGCTCCAGCCTGGGGCGGCCCTCAGAGCTGCAGCCTGGTCACGGTAAGATCCATGCAGGCAGCTGTGGGGAGCCATGGAGCTTCCACCTGTCCTGGGCAGGGCACCCAGGGGGCAGGGACACTGGCTGGGGTCTGCTCTCCTCAGGCCCACCGCACCACAGGCAGGTGGAGGGTCCACTGCAGCTCCCCACAGCTGCCAGTGTGGCTTTTACCGTGGCCAGGCTGCAGGTCCAAGCCCCCTACCCTGGCTGGAGCCGGGTTGAGCCGCAAGGGCAGCTGTGGGGAGCCACAGTGGACCCTCCACCTCACCTGCCCTGGGCTAGGCGGGGAGCCCTGGGGGCAGGGACATGGGCAGGGTGCTACTTTTGCCCCCCCACACACACACACCTCTGGCGGGGGGTGGGAGTTCCCTGTCCCCACTCCGGCTTCTGGCTTGGCCAATGGCAGGATCAGGGGGGAGGGCCTCGGGGGAGTGGGGGCCCTTGGCCCCCCCTACTATTGTGAAGGCTCAACACCCATACTTCTCAATATGCACACATCAGTACTTCAATCTTTGAGAGGTAGCTATTCTCTTTTAAATTAATGGTACTCAAGATTCCTGACTTATTTCTGAAGGTGTGTTATGCAGAGGCTGATATTTTTTGCCAGACTTTGATGAGTTGCTTACTGGTGATTTCCTGTTTCCTTTACTTTTATGAAAAATACAGAATAATTTTAATACTGTGTGAGGTGAACATAATTTTTTCACAGCTAATTTTTTAACAAAGCCAAACTAAAATAAAATTTGTTCTTTAAATACATAAAAAGTTATTTGAATCCATTTAATTCTAAATACTGCCTATACCTTATTTTTTCATTATGGTGAAAAGCACGAAGTGACTTCTACAACATTAAATGACTAATGAATTCAATTTTATAGCAATTACATTTGTTGATTTTCATCTCAATATCTATGTTAATCTATACAACATTTTAAAAAGATCATTTCCACCTCCCATTAAATACAGAGTGTATTTCAAGCCACTTACATCCTAAAACAATGTTTATAGGTGTAGAAAACACACTGTTAATTTAATCTCTGTTTACAAACTGCTAAATGAAAGCCCCGAGTGTGTGTATTCTGTTTTCTGTCTCATGACAACATGATGCTAGCTCTTCTTGTTAATGGCTTCTATCTGTGGGAGAGAAAATAATCTGAAAAGCTTTTGACAAAGTAGAGCAAAGTACTTTAGACAAACCCACAGATGACTGCTTGGCCCACCCTGTAAGAAAATAAAGCTTGCCCACAAAGAGTTCTCCAACCATCCAAGAAAGACAGGTGATCTTTGTTGAGGTTTCAGTAATCCAAAGAATCGAAAGAACATTCTGCAAGGGACAACAGGATGGTGTGCTGCCTTCCTGGAGCCAAGATACAAGACATTATTCTGAGATTGGGTAGGCTTCTGAAGTTGACGGACAAGAATCCAGTGGTGATGGGTCATATCTGTAGTAAAGACACTGCATCACAGGATATGTTGCAGATAAGAGATGACTTCAAGAAAATTTGAAAGTGTGCTGAGGAAAAGAACATCCAAGTGATCTTCTCAGGGATTCTTCCTGTCCATGGGTGAAAGAAGGCATAAGATTCTGGAAGTGAACCACTGGCTAGGTATGTGGTGTAGGGTGGACAGTTTTGGTTTTGTAGAATATTGGTCCACCTTCTATGGGGAGAGGGGTCTGTATAGTTTGGATGGCATCCCACCTAAGTAGAAGGAGAGCTAATCTCCTCAGGGATAGGCTGGCTAAACTAGTCAGAAGAGTATTAAACTAATAACAAAAAAGGAGAGGATAAAGAGATGGACAATATGAGCACTCACTTCACACAAAATTGATATGGTAAGAACACAATTAATCCAGGAACTAAAGGACACGAATCAATGAAATTCTTTAATTGCCAATGCTAGGAGTCTGGGTAACAAATAAAAGGAACTAGAATTGCTCATTTAGTACTACACATTTGCTCTAATAAATTTGTTAGTCTCTAAGGTGCCACAAGTACTCCTGTTCTTTTTACATTTGATCCAGAAAGATGATTTGCATGACTGGAATATTAAAATCATAGGTTGTAACATATTTAGGAAGGATTAAGTGAGCAAAAGGGGAGGGGGAGTGGCACTGTATGTCAAAAATGGCATTACCTGTTTCCAAGTTACTGATAACTCAGAAGAAAGTGATCTTGAATGCTTATGGATCAATATCGTAACAGATAAAGCACAAGATGGGGGTATTAGTTGGTGTCTATTGCAGACCATTTAATCACACTGGGGAACAACTCCTTATGCACCTATGTTTAATGTGTAACAAAAAGAGCTCTGTGATCATGGAGACTTCAATTTGCTGGTTGTCTCATGCTGCCAGCACTAAAACATCCTTGGAATTTCTAAATTGTATACATGACAATTTCTTAACTCAAAAAATTTTGCTTCCAACATGGAGGAATTCTATATTAGACCTCATCTTGACAGATAAAAAGGAACTGCTCAGAGACCTTAACATTAATGGTAGCTTAGGTACAAGTGATCATGATTTGATCATATTTATAATGTACAAACAGAATAATGTCCAGCCCAGTAATATATATACTTGGTGCTTTAAAAGGGCCAATTTCACAAAGCAGAAAGCAATTAAATTGTGAGCCAAATCAGTTGGGAGGTAGAATTTAGTCAGAAAATTGGGAATGATAATTGGGACTTGTTTAAGAACACTTTACTAGATGCACAAAAAGCCGCAACCCCACAATCGAGAAAGAGGGCCCTAATGGTTAAAAAAACTGTCCTGGTTTAGAGAGGAGCTGAAGGCAGCTATAAAAAAAATGTAATAAATGTATTTTAAGTATATTAGGAACAAAAAGAATCCTAACAATGGTAATGGTCCATTACAAGATGAAAATGGTAGAATTATCAATAATAATGCAGAGAAGGCAGTGCTCAATAAATATTTGTGCTCTGTATTTGGGGGGAAAACAGATGATGTAGTCATATAATAATGACTATTCTTCCCATTCCATTAGTATCTCAAAAGAATGTTAAATAGCAGTTCCTAAAATTAGGCATTTTAAAATCAGCTAGTCCAGATAACTTGCATCCAAGGATTTTAAAGGAGTTGGCTGGACCATTAATGTTGATTTGTAATAAGTCCTGGAGCACTGGGGAAGTTCCAGAAGACTTGAAGAAATCTAATGTTGTGCAACTATTTAAAAAGGGTAAGCTGGATGACCCAACAAATTATAGGCCTGTCAGTCTGACATGGATCCCTGGCAAGATAATGGACTAGCTGATACAGGACTCAATTAATAAAGAATTAAAGGAGGGTAATATAATTAATGCCAATCAACATGGGTTTATGGAAACTAGATCCTGTCAAACTAACTTGATATCTTTTTTTAATGAGATTACAAGTTTGGCTGAAAAAGGTAATAGTATTGATATAATATATTTAGACTTCTGGGAAGGTGTTCGACTTGTTACCACATGACATTCTGATTAAAAAATTAAAATGATATAAAATTAACATGGCACACATTAAAGGGATTAAAAGCTGGTTAACGGATAGGTCTCAATATGTAATTGTGTACCGAGAATCATCATCAATTGGGTGGGGTCCTGAAGGGAGTGGCTCTTGGCCCTGTGCTATTTAACATTTTTATTAATGACCTGGTAGAAAACATAAATTCTTTACTGATAAACTTTGCAGCTGACCTAAAAATTGGGGGAGTGGTAAATAATGAAGAGAACAGGTCACTGATACAGAGCAGATCACTTGGTAAGCTGTTTTAATATGGCGAAATGTAAATGTATACATCGAGGAACAAAGAATATAGGCCATACTTAAAGGATGGAGGACTCTATCCTGAAAAGCAGTGACTGCCACGGTGGATAATAAGCTGAACATAAGCTCCCAATACAACACTGGCCAAAAGGGTATTGTGATCCTTGTATGCATAAACCGGGGAATCTCTAGTAGGAGTACAGATGTTGTTTTATTTCTGTATTTGGCACTGGTGCTAATGCTGATGGAATACTGTATCCAGGTCTGGTGTCCAGAATGATGTTTATAAATTGGAGAGGGTTCAGAGAAGAGCTTTGAGAATGATGAAAGGATAATAAAACATGCCTTATAGTGATAGACCCAAGGAACTGAATCTATTTAGCATAACAAAGAGAAGGTTAGTGGGTGACTTGATTATAATCTGTAAGTATCTACATGGGGAACAAGTATTTGATAATGGGCTGTTAATCTAGAGAGAAACGTGTAACATGATCCGATGACTGGAAGTTGATGCTAGACAAAATCAGACTGGAAATAAAGTGTGAATTTTTAACATTGAGGGTAACTGACAAATGGAAAAATTTACCAAAGGTCATGGTGGATTCTCCATCATTAGCAATTATTAAATCAAGATTGGCTATTTTTCTGAGATCAACTCTTTATTTGGGAGAAGTTCTATGGCCTGTGTTCTACAGGAGTTAAGATTAGATGATCACACTGGTGCCTTCTGGCATTTCACTTTGTAAATCTATAAGAATCTCGTTCTGGGAATTTATCTTCCAGATTCCTGAGTACGAATTTGGAACTAAAAATGCTACCCCCAAAAAACCATTTTTGGTTTTACATCGAGCCCAGGGCATACTGGCACAGCAGTTTGGGGGATTAATCAGTGGTATACAGATACTTGTGCAGTGGAGACTCGTTCAATAAAGTTGTTAGTATGTACCTCGGTATCAATTTTTAGTGCTTTGATTCAAAAAGATTCCAGTAAGCAGGGACACAACATGTAACAACTTTACTCATTAATTAGTTTGGTTTCTTTGACTTCATGGGAAAGACCTATTGAGTTTTCTGTTCTAAAATAGTGCTTCTTGACAAAACTAATAGTAAGTAATCAGGAAACATCCTAAATGATAGTGGCATACATAATTGTGAAGGCAATTCACAGACAAAATGTACTGAGAGAAAGCAGCAAGTGTTCCAGAAACAAATGCCTTTACCATCACCCTTACCGATATTGACAGTTATGTTTGGCGTAGTGTTCAGAACACCAGAAGTGTGGTGTGTCTCCTTAAATCTAGTCAGGCAGCTGAACACAGCACTCAGAAACTGAACTTGTGATAAAGTGACTGAGTGAGTTTGGTGCAACATTATCAGGGATTAGAATATTTTAAATGCACGTAGATATTTTGATTAGCTTTCAAAAAATTTCCTGAATTTCCCAACATATCAAGAATGAAGAGGGCTATTATTTCTCAAGAAAATCATTTTGTGGCAATATTACAGCTGAAACAATACTGTTCTTAGGACTCCTTGAGGCTAAATTCTGGAAATGGTTAAATAGATACTTTAAGCCTTTAAAAAAAACAAATTATTGAAATTTCTTATATCACTGCTTTTCATTAAGGAGCCAATCATGTCCCCAGCCCCATGGGCATGGGAGATCCTGGACACAGTCAAACTATTTGCAAGAGAAGGCAGGGAGTGTGCAACTGGTTTGGTGTGCAAGCCAGGAGGTGTGGGGCCAGTGAATCCATGACCATGCCAATATGCCAGCCATTCCCATGACTAATGAGTGGAAGTTGCCTTATTTGTCTCTAGCTTGTGTTTACTCTGAAGCCTAACAATGGTAGT
This sequence comes from Terrapene triunguis, assembly GCF_002925995.2. Classification (NCBI taxonomy): domain Eukaryota; kingdom Metazoa; phylum Chordata; order Testudines; family Emydidae; genus Terrapene; species Terrapene triunguis. The sequence goes on from NW_020664420.1 coordinate 50,691,014, forward strand.
TTAAAAGTCAGCACTGTTGCACTGCAACTGATTTACCAGAAAATTCAAGTGAAAGCACTTCTACATTTTTATTGGATTCAGTGGAATGGGGTTACATGTGGGGAGTTAGTTGCTGTCAAGGTTTGCTGCAGAGGGGAATAAGATATTCAATCTCTTTCCCACCTCCAAATTTAAAATAATTTCCAGCCTCTATCCTAAAAGGGGAGGGAAAAAGAAGATGCATCCCTGCACCTATATAAAAGCCTCTACTGTTTCCTGGACACCAAAACACATGGAAACTCAACAAGCCTTCCTAGGTGAGAAAAGCAGCAGCTTTCTCCTATCCAGCTGCCATAACATGAGAATATGGGTATGACAAATGAATGGGGTGGGGAGGGTTAGCTTCCTTTTATGGACACCCAGCCAGCCAGTTAGCTATCAAGTCCCTCTTGGTGGCTGTTCTCTGTTTTCTTTACTTGTAAAGGATTAATTAAGTTCCCCAGGTAAAGGAAAAGGAGTAGGCACCTGACCAAAAGAGCCAATGGGAGGGCTAGAACTTTTTAAAATGGGGAAAAAAACTTCCCTTTGTTTGTGTGTTGTGTCTCTCCGGGGAAAGAGGGGAACAGAGGGCATCAGGAATGCTGTGTAAGGCTTGAATCAGGTATAAAAATTCATCTTCCATACCTAGAAGAAATAATCTGGATAGGGAATGTTTAGTTAGACGCTATCAGGTTTATTTCTTATTTTGGCTTGTGGATCTCCTCTGTGCTAATCCCAGATGCTTTTGTTTGCTTGTAACCTTTAAGCTGAACCCCCCAGAAAGCTATTTTGGGTGCTTACTTTTTGTAATTATTTCTTTTATGATTTAGCAAAAAGCCTAAGTTCCAGATGTATTTTTTTCCCTTTTTTTTTTTAATAAAATTTACCTTTTTTAAGAATAGGATTGGATTTTTGGTGTCCTAAGAGGTTTGTGCAAGTTGTTTGATTAGCTGGTAGCACAGCTAATTTCCTTTGTTTTCTTTCTCAGCTCGTCCAGGGAGGGTGTGTGAAAGGACTTGAGGGTACCCCACAGGGAGGAATTCCCAAGGGCTCCTTCCTGGGTTCAAAGGGGTTTTTTTTGCATTTAGGTGGTGGCAGTGTTTACCAAGCCAAAGTCGGAGAGAAGCTGTAACTTTGGGAGTATAATACAAGCCTGGAGTGGCAAGCATTAATTTTTAAAATCCTTGCGGGCCCCCACTTCCTGCACCCAAGGTGCCAGAGTGGGGATTCAGCCTTGACAATGGGCACAGCATAAAATACATTGGATTTAATTCCAGAATAAATACAATACCAATTGCACTGTGCTGGACGGGGAGGGAGGGAGGAAGGGAGGGGAATCATATTTGTGGGTGGTGTTCCTGCTGCATATTTTCAGTTTAATCCACCACATAGGACATTAGACTTCGAATATATTTCAATGTACTACACATTATTAGCTAAATTCTGCTCTGAGTGATCCCCCATGCAGTTCCACTGAAAACAATGTCAATGCAGAACTTAGTGCTATACCTCTTCATGTGTTTTTAAAAAGTAATTAAATGAAAATAGAACATAAGAACTGTAAATAGATTTATTTCAAAGACAGCTAAATTTAAACTTGGATATTTCTAAAAGACCCAGACGTTCACACACTAATTTGTGGCATTCTGGACTGAAGAGAAACCAGAATTGCTTTTTTAATTTGTATCATAGTAGCACATAGAGGTAAAAACCAAGAAGCTCATGGCACAGGAAGCTCGTGCTACAGCTAGAAATGAACCTAGATCTCGCAAGTACATTTAAATGGAAGACCATCCTGCCTCTGTGAATAACTCTACATGTTCTATCTGTGTTGGAAAATATCTGAGTGCCTGTCCCCTAACTTCTCCTGGAGAATCCTATGCAAAGCCTAAGCACAGAGAAAGGATATGGACCTCAGCAACTCAAGAAACAGATCCTGGCGACCAGATATTGAAGTTTAGTTTTTGAACACTAAGAATAGTTGTTGCATGGTGACTCTGTACTGTGACTGCATTTTTATGGAATTGATATTTATGTATTTGAAAATTAAATTCTCATCCATACCTATATGTATATGTAAACTACAAATTGCAATGCATGACCGCTTCATTGAGAATTACATAACTGTATTATGTTACATTAGGCTAAATAAATTATAGCATTCACAGAGCCAAATGATATAAGTGAGGCTGAAATGGCCACGCCATTTTCAAACCCCTCACTTCAAGTTTCTAAAAAATATATCTTGTTTTTACCAAACTGTATGACATACATCCGTGACAGTGGATGGGAATAATTAACTCCAAGTATAATTAATGCAATCTGAAGGGCTTAAGTAGCCATGGAGTTATTATGTAACTATGAGATAATTAAATGATCAAGTGACTTCACAGTAATTTCATAGTGATTTGTGCTATATACAATATTTACCATGCACAAAACAAACAATGCTGTCATACAGTTCAGAAAGGAAATGAACAGCCATATGTTAACACTAAAATATATGCAAGATTTTGATGGTGACTTGCTCACAAAATTATGACTGCTTCTCATCTCACTTTGAGTATGATTTGACTGCTGCGTCTCAGGATAAAGTAGCAAGACAACTTTTAATGAAAATGTGCACCTTTGTGAATATATGCACTTCTGTGGGTTAAGATGAAATTATGGGATGTTTAATACTGGAAATCTAAAACAATGTAGCAGAGAGCAAAACAAAATCATGCCCACTTTGGGCCCCGACTCAAATCCCACAGAAATCACTGTGAGTCATACCATTCCCTTGAATGGGTTTTGAATATGGCTCTTAACAAGTAGAGGCGTATCTGTGAACCAGTGCAGAGCAGTGACCCCAAAACTTTTCATGGTCGTGCCCCTCCCTTTACCCCTGTCTGTGCCCCCCTCCAGGGCCAGGAGTGGGACCGTGGCTCCTGGAGGGGGAGGGGGAAATGTGGACAGGGGTAAGGGGGCCAAGGCTGGGGCCGCAGCTAGGGGTGGGTCTGAGGACAGGAGTGGGGTGAGGAATAGAGCCATGGCCAGGAACCAAGGCTGGGGTTGGGACCTTTACATCGCCGCCAGAGCCCCGGGCGGCGTGGGCCAGGCATCGCTGAAGGGAGTCTGGCCCCAGCCCCGCCCCCTCTGCCTGAGGCTCTGCCCCTTTCAGGGGCCCAGAGCCGCTCCCCCCCCCACCTTGCCCAGGCCGCCCTGCATACTGGTAAGTCCGTTAAGTTACTTTCACCCCTGCTAAGTTGACCTAAGTTTTAGGAGTAGACCAGCCCGCAGTGGGACTTGAGACTGAACATTGGAAGCAGCACCTGAAGGCAAGCAAAAGAATGCTACAAAAATAACTACCTGGTAGAGAGAGGAGAGGCTTCTGAGGAGCCAGTTCTACACCCTGGTTCTAAAAGGTTGAACTGAGTTCTCTGTTAATGTAAAAAATCCATTTCCCCCCCCATACCCTATGCACTCTAAAGCATACAGCCCTGGCTAATACATCTTGCTAGTTGAAAGGCTTCTTGTTTGTTGCTGAAGCAGTTGAAGCACTCCAGCTTGCATTGACATGTATGTTAACACCTTATCTGCTGTATTGCCTCTAGCACAGTGAATTTTAAGCACCATGCAGTATGTGAGATTACACCTTTGATAAATAGTCAGAAAACATCTTGACTAGTTCTCCAAATACCTACAGCTACAAGTAAAACATATTGGTGCTAGTACAAGAAAATTATACAGGGTTGGGGTGTTTTTGGCCCTATGTAAAATAACACCTGTGAGAACATTTCTAGTTTTTTTCCCACCTGGCACTGGGCACATCTCTGTATTGCCTTTCCTCACTCATGCCATCTCACATTTGTCTACAATCCCCATGCAGGCTGTGATGATTTCTTACTTTCATCTGGCCTGGTTTTGCAGCCTCTGATGTCCCACCTGCATGGCCCATGAACTCATAAGTGGGGCGTAAGTGTAACTTTCATGGCCTACTACCATCAGAGACTGGGAACTGGGGATGTCACTTTTTCCACGTAATCAGGTGTGTGTGGTGCAGGACACTGGAAAGTGCAAAGGGCAACAGAATCAGAACTGAAGGGAAATACATATGATCCAAGATGCTGACAGAGACAACTGGGAGGCTTTGGAGTACAGAGAGAGAGAGAGAGAGACCAACGAAGAATAAGTCCTGTCCACTCCACCAAATGGGTTCTGTTAAGAAATCCTTTTCAAAAACTAACTTGACAATGGTTATCTAGTCTCCAGAATTATTTCCAAAAACTATCATTAAAAATGTTGCAGTCCATTCACACTGGCTGGCAGTGACATGCAAAACTGTGTCACCTGAAACCATTGTCAAAATCCTCATAGCATGTTCCAGTTGGCTATGTGCTAGAACTAGGGAGAGAAACAGTTCACCGGAGGAAAAAAGAAATGAGGGCCATATAGCAAAGAGAGGGAACTCAAAGACAGAGAAGGCCAAGCACAGCTGAGGGATACAATCAAGGAAGGTTGTGTCCCAAACTGTCAGAGAAAAAGAAGAAGGGTCTTGAAGCAGAAGGATCAAGAGTTGTGGCTTATTAAAAGAAGTAAGCAGGGAAGAATAAATAGGAGGGGGAGAGAGAGACAGAAATGGAGCCTTGGAAGTACTGTGACATGAATACTACATCAAATAAATATAATGCACATTTCTGCCGTTAGTGACCATTTACAAATTGGATTGTGCAGTCATTTTGCTCACGTTCAACCTTGAACAGCTTCCCGTGGCAGAGACCTATGCAGTCCAGTCTTTAAGTTAATAGTCCTCTCCTCTGGCAGAGACCCTGAGGGAGGGTGACAGGGCATACGTCACCTGCAATTGCGTATGAGTGAACCCCCTAGGCCACAGCAGCCCCTACCTATGTAAGGAGATAGACTTTTCATCACTACCATCCACCAGCTGTGTTGAATTGAGCACAGTGACTCAATGGAGAAAAGATGGGTGTATATGATCAGTGAGAGGCAAATCTCAAAGATGCCATATGCTCCTGCCCTCCTCCTTAGCTTCATTCTATTTTTTAAAAATGTGAAGAAGGGAGCCACAAGAGATGGGGAAAGAATTACTCCAGCAGCTGCATCCCATAGCCTCAAGGAAAAGAGAATGCAGATCCACACATCCAGTCCAGTCCCCTGGAGGGACCAGGAAAACCACACTGAGGAGCAGTAAGAAGTAGGAGGGAAGGCCTATGAGATGAGTGGTGCACAGATGTGATTAGGATTCAGATTCAGAAGTATGAATATCATCCATATTGCAGACCCTTCAAATGTGAATATGACCCTCATACTAGGCAATTCATCCATTCCTATAAAGACATTGAGTGATTGTGCTAGAACTGGGATTCTCTCTAGGTGAAGAGAAGAAGTAACTCCAAATATTCTATCAGTAACTCCTTAATATTCTACAAATGAAACACTACCCATTATTCCTTTCATGAATTTGGCCATTTGTTCCACTCTTCCTTTAATCTTGCTCTCCGGTATTCTGTTCCTCACTGGTGCCCCTGGTGATGATACAATGCTACTCATTCATCCCAATGGCATGTGGAGATTGATGATGCAAAGCATCTCAATTTCCCTCCCTGAGGCAGCCTTTCCAGTGACTGATTTGTTCTTGTCCTGTGTAAGGGCTGTGTAGTGCCCCTTGCCAACTCTGTTTTACTACTCTATCAACCTTTTAAAAGTTCAGGAACTTAATTATCATGGAAAGCATCATACACTAAATTCAGGTGTGGTGTGTGTAAAATAAGGACTAAAAACCCCACTCTCTAAAGTGGCCTTAGTTATAGTTATAACTTGGTTGTATTTGGGTTTGTTGACTTTATTAGAAGTTTTTCTTACTGAAGACAGAAAGGGAACCCCCATGGATCTTAATATATATGATTAAAACATACCATATAATTCTCCTATCAGCATTCACATGAGATTACCATTCCACTGTGATTACATGTTCTCATAAGGGATATTAGATTGTTGATTCATATATAAACAAGCAGCCTTAAAATAAAAACATGATGGTATTAAACTACATTAAACACTGATGACGATAAACCTTGGTTAAACACATGAAGTATGAAAGCTTTCTCCAGTACATCAGGTTGAGTGTCAATGTGTAAAACAGAATGCCAATATTAGTTAAAAGGTTCTTGAAAAGAGTTAAGCTCTGTCAATAACTATAAGTGTATGGGTGCCAATAGCTATGAGTCTATCAATCTCTCTTTACACACTCTTCAAGCAGTATTAGTCTATTTGACAAATAAATGACAGATAACTGATATCTGTATGTGATACAGTGGTAGTATACAACACACAAAAGCAACTCCTCTCCCCTGGAGCAACTTCATTTGTGAATGATAGGTTCCCTACTAGCCCTCCATAAGGTAGGCTTGCCCTTCATAGGCTTTTTTCCCAGCATGCCTTTCTGGGGCTGGTCCTTTGAATTTGGCAGAAAAGGCACCTGTAGTCCTTCAGTGGCCATTTTGTAACAGTCAGCAGCTTGCTACAGCTTCTTCTCTTCCTACTGGTAAGTGTCCTTAACTTCTGTTTTTTTTTTATCGTGCCTAAAGAGATGAGGATACATTTTCACATGTATATTTTAAAATACATAAATCAACAGGGAGTTCTTTGTCCCTTGATACTGAACATTGTTAGCTCTTGCATTCAGTAGCACAGGTATCAAAGTATTGCATAGCAAGCCATGTGGTTATAATGTGGTATGTGATATTGTGGTAAAGTGATGTACAATTAATTGGTATAATGCAATTAAAATAACATACAGCCTGAGGGCAAATTTCTTCTCTCTGATCTGCATTGTGGGGCACTTATATCAACAGGGCAGATCTCTATGGCATATTCTACACAAGTAACTCCCATCAACGTCGGAGCTTGTACATGCAGAGCAATGATGGAATATGCAACAGAGAACTGGGTTACCGATAACTGCTCCATAATGTGGATCAGGGAGGAGAAATTTGTCTTAAGACTGTTTAAATTTATACTGCATCAAAGCTTTTTGTTTCTTGGGGTGGGGGCGAAGGAACAGATGGGAGAGAGCAGCACAATTACATATTTACAGGACAATTTTCACTTCCTTTGCATGTTTTCTGTTAAAAACATTTCTGGTAAAAACTAACTGCAAAAAAGACTTTGTCTTTTCAGACTCTGTTAATGAGTGTGGGCTGCATAAACCTATCTCCTGTCAGTATGCAAAGCTCAGAAACATTTTATTTTAGTGTAGTATTAAAAATAAGATCTGAAGAAGAGCCTGGATTCTTTATATTTTTTGTGGTCTGTGTGGAATTAATAGACTTTTGTTATGCACATGTAATATTAGAGGAATTCCAATCCAAACACTATATTGTATGTTAAACTGAACTGGAGAAATGTTTACATAGGAGCTTTAGCTTCAGAGCAACAGAGGAAAGCTAATACTTTACAGAAAGGTGTCTGGAGACCAAATGAAATTTTTCAACTGTCCAGCAAAATTAGCTTGGTTGTGGTCCCCTGACTGCTATGGTTGTGATGATCTGATTCTCACTACAAGCAGCTAAGTCTTTAAAGTCCACCAGATTAAAGCACTGGTCAAGCCTTAGAGAGTAGATATTCCCGCATGAAACATAATACAGCGTGAAATGGACAGAAAAAAGATCCTGTGCTTTTAACCCACCACTCTTTGACAATGAGGCTGAGTGTAAGCAGATGTTGTTGCTACATAAACAACTAAGCCCTTTGTCCATATAGACCTTAAGAGCTTAGATTCTAATGGACTGGTGGATGGCCTTGATTTATACAGTTTAGCAATGATGTTGGAAATACCTTTTTATAGGCCTAAAGAGAATGATCTCCTTACTGCCATGCATTTTGTGATCACTTTATGACCTGGAAAGACAGTGAATTTACCTGGCAACAAAGCAAATCCGTAAGGGATCCTACTAACTAGGTTTTGCACTGTTGTCAAAGGCAATGTCGTAAGAGTTAAGTTTTGATTTTAAAGCGAAAGTTTCAAATCTTGAGGGAAGTTGTTTGAAGCACTGTGACTACAAGAGGCCCATGGCTGGAACACTGAGAAACATGTCAGGGATCCTTTTTGCCTCCTCCCCCATCTCATTACACCCTAACATATTTTTTGTAAAATAGTACATAGGCCAGATTTAATTTGGATATGTTGTTTGACCATACTTAGATCTATCTTTTAAAATAAATGCCTCGTATTGTAATTATTGCGTTGACATTGTGCAGATCATAGTTGGTCGAAAGTACAAGCCTGGGCAATTAGTGTCACTTAGGACTAAATCCTGGATGGGTGAGCAAAGCACAAGTACAAGGCAATGCAGGAAGTACATGGAGATTGAAGAGAACAGAAGCCTCCCCATCAAACACCCCCAAGTAGGACCTAGACCATCTAGTGCAGAATATGGGGAGGAATAGCAGAAGCAGTGTGCTGCTCCCCCATTTAGCTTGAAGGCTCTTCAGATCTGTGCTGTATACAGACCCATGTGCCACACCCAGCTATGTCACTCCCACAATCCAGTCCTGACATACTTATGCAATTCCCATGGAAGTGTGATATCCCCATGAATGTGATCTCCACTGTTTGGTACTCCAAGCAGTTAAAGGGAAACATTTTTGATGTATTTATGGTTTTGTGTAGCTGTGGGGGGTAGGGAAGAAGAATCTTTGGTTATTGTTGCTACATACATAACATCATTTACATCATATTTTTGGATCAGAGAGGAATCCCCTTTCTCTAAATCGTATGGCTCATTTATAATGAGCATGAGTGAGAAACAAAATGAAAGCAAGTTTCCCCAGCAAAACAGCAATATTATGATTAATCTTAAAAATTCCCTCCCCACAGGTGTCTAATTTTCTATCTATAGATAAATGCGTATGTGCTATCATAATGCAGGATACAAATTATTTTGAATACGTGTTATTGAAATGTTTCTGCAAAAATGAATAACTATTAACCACTAATAGAAACAGTAATGGCAATACTTACTACTGCAGATATTAGAACCATAGTTTATTATTTTAGAAGTATTATATGATCATTTGAGAGAATGACAAAACTGTGATAGGCAAACAATTATTGGGCAATAACACTGAAACAGTTAAAAAAAAAACTACAATAATGGGCAAGAAATTGCTTACTATGCAGCTTCTTGAATGAGTCGTTTAGATTTTTATTTAAATCTTGCTATCTAATGGTAAGACCATTTGGAAACACTTGTGTTGTTAGCATAAACAAAAATGTAAATGACAGTTTAATTTGGATTTAAGTTTCATTCCCCTCCCCGTCTTAAATTACTTATTAATTGAGAGAAACTTTTTTTAATTAACTCAAATAATGCCCTAAGCTTAATATATTTCCTGATTTTAAAAAAGCTGTGCATAAATCAGATGAATAATATGAACTTTGGGCTGTTTGAGACATATTTCACTTCTGTTTTTTTTTTTTTCATAAATAAATGTTAGTTGTTTATTTTAAATCTTTTGACTGAATTTCCAGACAAAACAAGGTCAAATCTCAAATAATACCAGATCAACTTAGAGCAAAGGTCAATGGTTTATAACGCTGGGTGGTTAAAGGTGGTAGGTCAACGTGCAAAGCTGTGGGATTTTTGAAAAAAAGAAACACACATCTTATGCTAAGAATACTGCAAAAGAGAGATCTTGTTTTAAACCATTTATTCCAAAAGATAAATACCTCCCTAACAACAAGCCCTTGACGTCTGTGACACAAGAGACATGCAAAAGTCATTAAGGCTATCCCAAGGGAGTTTCTACAGTTGCTTCACTTTAGGGTGGGTGTGAGTATGCTTAAAATTAAATTACTTTAAAATAAAGTTAAAGCACTAAGCAATATCCTGCTTTCGACTCAGCAGGGTTTCCCGTGAGAAAAGAAAGTGGGCAAAGAGAGCTTAGACAGACAGACAAACATATTTACCCCTAGGTGGAAGGTACAAATTAAATTAGCCTGCCACAAAAGGGAGATGTTTTCTCCTTCTGTTCAGATGTCATGGTAGTGAGGAAACATAGTCTGGGGCCAAGAAAAATGGCACAAATACATTCATCCAAGCTACCATTCATCCTGTTCCAAGGTCTAAACAGAACACATAAAAGAACAGCACTGTTGAAGCACTTCCTCTCCTTAGTTACCAAGTTGGGACTTGCAAAGGAACATGGGTGCAGAGGGTGTGAATATTTCCAGAATGTTTCACCGTTGTGATGGGAGTGCTTATTGATAGTATAGATCTGATGAGATGGGATTTAAAATGTTATGAATATAATTCAATTTCTGTTGCTCAGTACAGTATACTTAAAGGTACACTGCAAACTTTCTCTCCATTTAAAACTAGAAAACAACACAGTCACTTCCTGACAGTCAAGTATATCTTTTATTGTGCCTCATTAATATGCATGTTTTTGGCACTCAGTTGGGTTCAGCTGGTATGCTTTCCAGTATCTCATTCTTTATTTATATGAGACTGGGAGGTGTGACCTATGGAACCAGTTGGCTGTCATGAATTGGAATATTCATTAAGCCTTGTGAATTATGCATTGGACTGTTTATAATACTGAGATCCACATCTGATCCAGCCAGAACGCTTAAATGCTTCCCATTAGGTAAAATGATCCACAGTTGGTCCAAATATGCATGTGCTCCATACACTGCAGAAAGAAAGCAGAACCGCTGTGTATTTGTAATACAGAAATGCTTAGGGATTCTGTGACTCATGTTTGACAAAGTGGTTTTGATATCTGTACTTGTTTGAAAAGCTTTATAGTTGTATTTCTTCTCTTGCAAATCACAGTCAGACTGTGCTATCCTATATTTTGAGGGTTTTTTCCTATCCTTCAGCCGTCTGCACAATAAATTAGCTTGTTGTCAGGCTTAGAGGTCTGGATCTGGCAAGAAAGCCTCTTTATATAGATATCAACTGCTATTTTATATAGGAAATTCAGTGCTTAGATTAAGGAATGACTCTCAAGAATTCAATTATTCAAAAAAGGAAAACTACCGACTGATATAGTGGCCATTGCTTATTTCTTTTGATGGATAGATGTAACTATTTCACACAGATGCTAGATTTGTTATTCAACTACTCCTTGTAAGAGTTATACTTTTATCCAGGTTACATTTGTCTAGTAGTTTTTAATCAGAAAAATTGCATATGCCTTTTTTGTCATCAAAGGACACTGTTCAGCATCTTATTTTCAAAAGCACCTATTGTATATTTTTCTTAAGAGCTGCATTGTTGAAATGTACTGTTGACTACCTAAAGAAGACTTGCAGAAATGCAGGCAAGAGGATAAAATAATATATATATTAAAAAGAGGTCAGTGTAGGATCTTAAAAGCCTTAGTCATTTCAATAGTAGAAGTTGAGTTGTCTTGTCACCTTATGACCTTTTAGCTTGAGATTTGTAGTTTCAGTATGACCCATGCAAGCTAAAACTGTAAAGGAAAAGCAATGCAATCCTTCTGGTGAAATACCTTCACATAGACCATTCTGGTTAATAAATAAGCTCTGTACTAGCCCTGTCTAAGCTCTAACCTGTCTATGGTAGTGTACCTGCCAAACTGAGTAGCAACATACAAAGTAATTATGGAAAGTAACATTCTTATTGCATAATCTAAATTCACTTCATTGTGTGTGATGGGTTCTGTGGCCTGGCCTGAAAGTGGATAGCCTGATCTATGAAAAGGTCATGGGTGAGCCGTGTGTAAAATGGCATTGTTTACAGGGTTTTTTAGTAAAGAGATTGGCTGTCATTTATTTTCACATACCTAACTGAAGAGCTTTAAAGTTTCCCAGCAAGAGCATGTTCCCTTCTCTTTCTCTGCCTGTCACATACTTGTCAGTTCCAATAAAATTACTTACCTGAATTATGCAGATGAGGTTTTGTGGTGTCCAGCACTCATCATTGTTCATCTCCACTACAGCTGAAACTTCTAGCATTCCCCTTGCTTACACTGTCTGATTTCAGCACTCCTTAGGTCAAGACCTTTCAACCCCAGGGCTTGACTTATGCCACAACCGTTTGACAAATCGCCCAGACCCTCACAAAAGCTGGTTGAGCTCCAAAGTGACTGCTCTCTATACACCACTGTTTCACTGTTTTGACATTTCCTTCTCACTTTTCCCCTCAGTAATTACACAAAGGAAGAAAAAGACATTTGTGTCCAAGGAATGCTTTCATTTGGGATTGTGATAAATGGCTCCCCTTTCCAAGAAGCTGCAATCCCACTGTATGACAGAAAGTTCCTCCACAAGAAAGCTGAGCACAGGGAGCCACCCATCAAAATTCTTTCTGATTCCAGAATCACCTTTAACTGTAAAACCTGCATACGTTTCTGGTGATCATACAACTTTTTCATCCAGGCAGTGTAATGGAGTTGAACAAATTGTCCAGATTCTAGGTTTGTCCATCATTTAATAACTTGTCATGGGATGGTTTAATGTGTTCAGCATGGTGAGAGCAATAGTATAGCAAGTTTGGTATCTCTCAGTGCAGTTGGGTTAAAATGTGAATGCTGAAAACTATTGAAAATATGCCACCTCCCAAGTTTTTTCTTACCTTCCATAGAGGGAACAGAATGAAAATTAGGGTCTGAGCACAGAAATTGGAGTCAGGAATTTGAGTTTTAATCCTGTCTCTGACACTGACTCCTTTTGTGGCTTTGGTCAAATCACTTAGTTTCTCAGCCTTAGTTTGCCCATCAGTAAAATGGGGATCAGGCTACTTACCTCTTTCTGTAAAGCGCTTTGAGATCTATGGATTGAAAGCATTATTTGGAGTTGATTATTCTTGTAAGTACTCTTGTTATTCTGCTGTTAAGTGTTTCTAACACAGAGCTCTATTTAATTCAAGCACAGTTCTTTCTCATTAATCCCCACTGCCCATTCTTTTTCATGCATTCACCTTGCAATAACACTAATTTATTGAACTATCAATGATTTGACATATTAGTGGAGCATGACAAATCGGAAAATATTTTCAAGGCATTCAAATCAGGATCTTTCTTTTCAAATGTACAAGCAAGTGTGGTTAAAAACAAAACTGGCATTTTACTGTAAACATATTTCTTAATAGAGAATAAGTTATGTCAACTATGTTTTTATAAGCTTCTTTCAGATTATTGAGTTAATGCTTATTGTTCCATTGGGGAAGAATGGCTGCCAAACATGTAAAATAATTGAAACGGCATGTGACTCAACTGTTAGAGTTACAGTGAGGAATTAGTTGTGTTACAATTCATATGGTTAATCTGTCTCTTCTGTTCATGCTAGTGCATTAATCAGAACATTACCAAATCAGTCAAATTACCTTTATGATCTGGTACCACATTAGGATTAATAAACCAACAAAGCTGCCCTTGAAGTTCTTTGAATGAAATATAACTCTCATCACCAAGACTTCCAAGGAACAGTACCAGAAAAACACCAGCATCTTCTCTGAATGCTTCATTTTGGGGATCAGAAGATGTTGACTATATTTTTCTGGTTGTAGCATTGCCACCTCATAATATCATTTATTCATCAGAAATCTGGAATGGAAGGCAGGAGTACAATATTTATACTAGACAGGAAGGTTATAGGCATTTACAATATAATTCCGTTGAAATGCAGTCACACTGGGGGGAAAACAATAAACATCACATCTGAAACATGGCATTTAAAAAACCTGCCATCCTGAGTCCCCTTTCATCTCCAACATACATTGTGAAAACACAGCTATAGTCTACTAAGATTGCTTCCAAAATTAAACAAAGCCAAAAATGATTTAATTTAACATGAACTTTTGCTTTGGAATTGGAACAAGGGAAAGGAACTTTAAAAGTTTCCCATGTAAATGCACTAGACCAGACAACCTGATATGCCTTAAATAATACATCCTGAGGCCTAATACCCCGGATGCATTCCACTTCACAGTTCCTTTCCAGTGCATGTGAATGCATTCAGTGAGGGAAAAGGAAACCATGGGAACTCACTTGGTAAACCTTTAACTAATATAGCATATACTTTACTGGATTGTTTCTGTTGAATCAGCTAACTGGAGAGAGCCCCACTTTACAAGTCTGAACAGACTGGAAATAATCATATTGCATAATAACTTTTCAAATGGAGGGTAAAACCTTCAGTCCTTTCTCAGGCAAAACCTCCACTGATTTCAGGATCTGGCCACCACTTTTCATTGAAAATAATATCTCAGCTACAAAGTAACAGTCCATATAAAATTCCACTATTTAATTTTTAAGCTAATATCAATGTGTTTTTTACTTGCCTCTCCTGATGTCTTGAGTCTGTGCTCTGGCTACATGAGATTCAGTGAAAGATAGGCCTAGCCTAATTATTATATCCTGCTATTAACTTTCTTGAATGCCATAACTACTGTTTTTAAAGCTTAAAACTTCAGCTCCTTAGAAATGTTTTCTGTACTTTCCTCCAGTATGAACTGTGGAGTATTACCAAGAAGACAGAATAGGCAGCTGAGTAACATAACCACTGAGACTTATTCCTTGAAGGAGGACAAGGGATCTCTTTGTTCATTCGTTATTAGAGAATTTACATAGGTAACTCCAATTAACAATAATAAGGGTGGTATATGTTTGTTCTTTGCATAGAGGTAGAAGAATAAATTGCAAGTAATCTCCCAATGGCCATATTTTCATTCATTTTAAAAGGTACATCTGAACCCCTCCTAGGATTTGCTGTAATCAGGACCTCAACACATTACTCCCAGTGGGAGAATACCAATTAAACCCAAGTAGCACTCGCAAAAATACATGCAGAGAACTTCAAAATATGAGGTTCCTCCCACATCGTGTTAGTTAGACATTAATCTACTTTCATAGATCAAGCACCTTAGCTTGTGATCCGGATACATATAATATATTCAACATGGTTGGTCCTAGTCAGTAGTTGGATAGGGACTAGGAACTTCTAAGGAAAATACCAGGTGCTATAGAATGATGTTCTGGTGATCTTATAGGTGGGATTTTTCCCTCAGAGTACTGGACTGGAGCCCCAGCATTGCATTAGCGGGCACGACACTGCTTGAGGATTTATTTTAAGATAACACTTCACTTAAAACTGAGGTCCTGAACACATGTGGTGATTAAAGATGTTGTGGCACTATTCAAAATAATTAGCACTTTAGCCATAGTCTCTTAGGCAAATTTCAATGTATATAATCACATTCTGCCTACCTAAATTTCCTCTGCAATTTCAGTTAGATACAATATTCTTCTCTGAAACTTTCCAAGTTAGTTTTGATTTTCTCAGTCTTGTTGTTTTTCATATAATTCTGAACAGGAAAGTTGCTCAAATGAGGAGAAATCATTTACTTATTCTGAATTGGTGTTGGATACTTCATCAAATTTTTATAATATGTTTTTTAATTACTGATACTTTAAATGTACATTATAGAGATATTTAAAAACAATGAAGTCTGTACAGTGTATACATACAATAAAAGATTACCAGATATCTATTTCTATATCAAAAACAATTTTTCACCTATTGAACTATCATTTATCTAAAAATTAATAGCCATTAAAGTGTTGCAAGGTGCTTGGGTTAACAGTAATTGGCAACCAGAAGTGTAATATACACCAGGAGAAAAAACAAAGCATACTATGAAGATACTAAAAAGTTCAATTTTCAGAGATTCTGATAAGATTCAATAATATAATTGGAATTCATTTGAATAGAAAACAACTTAGTAGCAGACATTCTCTAACAGATGATAAACAAATTTCAGTGCAAGTTCATATTTGTAATGGTAAACTGTCAAGGCCAAACTGGACAGTTTGGTCTTCTTAAAGCAAAAATGTTCAGTTACATCCATTTTCACATACAAAGACCTTTTAGTCCTAGACCCAGACATGTTTTATTACAAATTGGATGCTGTTGTTATCATTTATATTTCACTTGTGCTCAGATATTCCAGTCAGGGTCAAGGTCCCATTGTTCTAGACACTCTACAAACACACAGTAAAATGCAGTCCATGCCCTAAAGAGTTTATCAGGAAATCCAATTTCCTGATTTCTGTGCATTTATGCATTGATTAATATACCACTAGTTATTTTTTTCCTTTGATGCTGCTCTAAGACACCAGGTATTAGTTTCTTGTCATACATTATGAGAACCACTGCTTTTTGCTGGCTTTATTAGGTACATTTGAGGCCCATAAGGGAATGAAGTAGATATTCCCGTATACTCCTTGATCCTGCGTGCTGATCTGCATGGACGGAAATCCATGTGGACTCCCGCTGAAGTCAGTGGGACTTCCAGGAATCAGCTCATGCAGGTCAGTTTGCAGGATTGGGGCCATAATTTGTAAGCACAGCACCAAGCGAGATAGTACACAAATAATTATAGTATAAGTTTATAGTGAGAAAGAGGTGAAAGTATGTGAAAAAAGAGAGAGAAACTTTGAGTCCGTGGGATCTTAATGATGAACTCAGGGTATGTCTACGCTGCAATTAATGTGAGAAGAGATTGAAAAGCCTGGAACTGTTCAGCTTGGAAAAGAGACAACTAAGGGCAGGGAATGGTAGAGGTCTATAAAATCATGAGTGGTGTGGAGAAAGTAAATAAGGAAGTGTTATTTACTCCTTCACATAACACAAGAACCAGAGATCACTCAATGAAATTAATAGGCAGCAGATTTAAAACAAACAAAAGGAAGTATTGTTTTACACAACACATAGTCAACCCATGGAACTCCTTGCCAGAGGATGTTGTGAAGGCCAAGACTATAACGGTTCAAAAAGGAATTAGATAAGTTCATGGAAGATAAGTCCGTAAATGGCTATTAGCCAAGATGGCCAGGAATGCAACCCCATAAGACACTATCTGTCAGAAGCTGGGAGTAGATGACAGGGGATGGATCACTCAATAATTGCCCTGCTCTGTTCTCTCCCTCTGAAGCACCTGGCAGTGTCCATTGTCAGAAGACAGGATACTGGGCTAGATAGAACATTGGTCTGACTCCATAGGGCTGTTCTTATGAATATGGGATACAGAATTAAATCTTAAAAACTTTTCTAGGCTGACTGAGTGGGCAGCTGCTGTAATGTCTTCTTTCTGTTGTACTCTGGGATGGCCACTGAATAAGGAATTATGAATTACTTTACTCAGTTCTAGCTGGTGAATGAAAGTTTGGCATCAGGTGGTCATGAAAAGAATATCAGTTTCACAGAGGTGTCTATCTCCCAGCAATAGGCTAAAACTGCCTTGAAAAAGATTTTCATTACAGAGCTGTATCCTGGATTTAATAGCTGTTCAATATAGAAAATCAGTGTATATTCTTCTCCAATGGTGGTTGTGAAACCTAGTCATTCTTATGTGTTCAGATTCCATCCGTTGGCTTTGTGTGTGTGTGTTCGCATTGAAATGTTATGTTCTACTCTGTATATGAGACATTATTAAAGGGCTGACATTTATAGCCTACATGTGCCCAATAGGAAACAAAAATTAAAAATATAGATGGACTGCAGAGTACTTTAGGAATTGCATTATTACATCATTTCCCATCTGTCATGTCATCTGTGGTAACTGGAGATACTATTTGAGATAACCAATTAAAGGATTTTTTTCTTTAAAAAAATCTTACAATATGATAACACTAATGAAACTATATTTTCAGGACTCTTTGGACAACTGGTCATTCTATGTAAGGACCAAATTGTGATCTGAGCCTTACACCAAAGTAAATTTGGTGTAACACCATTACCTTTAGAGAAGTTACTCCAGATATATCCCTGTGTAACTCAAAGGAGAATTTGCTCCAAATTACTTGTTTTTAAAATAACATGTTTTATAGTGACAATATTCATCCTGAATGATCCAGTATTTGCAAATGAGTTTGTGTTTGTTTTGTTTGCCAGGCTTAGGTCCCACTCCTCAGCTGATACAAATCAGAGCAACTATACTGACATCAATAGAGCTGTGCTGATTTACACCAGCTCAGGATATATCCTTTAGTCAGGTCAGTTAATCACATACCCTAATCAGAGGTGTTGTCATATGACTCATTCTGATGTAATACATATGCTAGAAGTATCAATATTCTACTAGAGTTACCATTCTAAATGTAGCCCATTAAGAAATTGGAACAGCGCCACATTCTGAACACAGAAAAGGCATACTTTTACTGACCAGCTCTATCTACAAATAATTAACTTCAGTGGATGATTAGCTATGATCACTTCTTAAATAGCTAAACACTAAATACCAGTCAATTAAAAGGTTATAAAATTTGATTTTTGGAGATAATATATTTTAGAATGATATTTCAAAGCGGACATAGTTATGCATCTCCTACATTTATAAACTGTGCTTTTAATGCACACCAAAGTGTGAACATGCATAGTATTACAATGTTACTGAAAGCTGCAACATCTGGATGATTGCATCCTTGAAAACAGGCTTTATGAAATAGTACTGATGCTCTAATCATTAAATGTAGTTCTCATTTCCACCTTTCAGTGACTGAAAGTGAAATGAGAGGATATTTATTGAGAAAAAATACAAATTCAAGTAATTTGCATCTCAAATGAACCATATTTTACAATAAATGTGTTTAGCCCAGTTCCTTAAACTTTTGCATACCACTTAAACCAGGAACAATACAGAATATCCAGGAAAAGGGTGGTGGGTTGGACCAGTTTGTAACAAGGAATCATCAATTTAATTGCTTCATCCACTATGTCCACTTATGCCCACAACCCTCTTGTTCTCCAATTAGAAACTGCAGCTTGTCAGCTATTAAAAACTGTTAGTAACTGTGGCTAATCCAAAAGTATTTTATTAGTTACATTCAAGTTCCATCAAATCTTTAATTCGTGTTGCTGAGTTTCCCCGTTTGATCTTCTGCTCAAGTTTTGGTGGGGGAAGAGGAGACAAAAAGGATGAGGGAAGAAGTAAGGGGAATAAAGAAAGAAATGAGAAAATGTAGTGTAAAAAAAAAAACCACATGCTAGAGAAAAGTAGAAGGATATAGGAGGCCAAAGGAAGTAGAGATGGAACAGAAAAAAGGAGAGCACTGAAGAGAAGGGGAAGAAACACCACTTGTAAGATGACAAAATAAGAGGGAAGTGAAGAGGAGACAGGGAGAAAAGTAATTCATAAGGGAGGAGGGAACAAACATGAAATGAAAAAGGAACAGGGCAGATGGATTGAAAGGGGAAGGAAGGAAGCAGGGGAAAAAGGAGAAGATATGTGATGAAAAAAGATGGGGAGGGATGAGAATTACAATTAAATGGGAGGAACAGTAGGCTTTTCCCTCTTATTGACTGCTTATTCCCTCTTATCTCTTCCTCCTTTTCCCCTTTTCCCACCTATTTCTCTCTCTCCTCTCTTTTCACACCAATCTTCTTCTTGGTCTTTGTGCAAAATGAGTCTTTTTTTCTTACCATTACATTCAATTCCATAGAAAAGAAAGTTATGTATCAAATAATTGAAATACTACAAGGTAACTTCTAGAAACATATCAGCTCCTCTGTGGTCAGACATGCAGCTTCATTTTTTGTCTTAAATAATCTGTTTGGCCTCCTGCTATGTCTGTAGGGTCTTCTGCTTCAAAGGAGCCCCCTTTATGAATCTCTGATAACTTTAAATAGTTTTAGGTAGGATGTTTCTTCGTATGCCTGTGATAAAAGTGGAGCCACTTTGTATATTGGCCTAGTTATTGGGATGTTTATTGTATGAATATATTGGTTCAATAGGAGGGCTGTAAGGAAAAACAAGCAGGAATTGCAAAGAATAGTTCAAGACAAAGCCACTCCATGGTAGACACGTAGGCCCAGATTTTCAAACCTATTTAAGCACCTAACTCCTATTGATTTCAGTAGTAGTTAGGCACTGAAATACCTTTTAATAATTTGGTCCTTAATGGTACAGAAACAATGTCCAAACTCTTAGCTTTGAAGATTTTACCTCCTCCCCAGCCAATCTACAAGACTGTTTTTTACCAGAAGGGCCAAAGCCCAGGAACACAGAAAATTCTGGCTTTTTATTAAAATAAATAAATAAATAAAACTGCTCTCTCAGGAGAAGTGGGAGTTTTTTGGAGTTTCTGCTCTTCACAAGCAAGACCACTCCTCCCAAGCAAGTAGTTTCCCTGACTTTCCCACCCAATTCAGTGGGTTCTACCTTCTTCCTCCCCAGTTCTCCTGTCTACACTATAAAGTAGGAGTGTGATTCTTTTCCGGATTGTGTACACATACTACTCACAGCAGCTAGAGAGCTAGTACAACTATAATTAGTAATGTAGCTGTGCAGAGGCATGGTTGAGCCATGCTGAGTACAAACCCACCAGAAAACGGTGGGTGTGTTCCCTGCATGGCTCAGCCATGCCTCTGCCCCTGCCCATGTTACTGCAACTATGCTACTATTTATACTAGGTGTAACTCTCATCAAGTTACTGCAAGGATGTGTTTACGAGCAGGGGAATCACACCTCTAAGTCACAGTGTGGACATAGTCACACACACATCTTCCCTGCCCCTACAACCTAGCAGGCCCCACCTTCTGCCACCTCAAAACACCATCACAGAAACCCAATGTTTTCCCTAAACATTGCGTTCCCACTTTCCTTGTCCCCCTGAGCCAGCATGTGCCTCTTCTACATCCCCAGTTCTCACAACACCGCTGTCTAAAACCCAGTAATACCCCTTCTGCCTCCCTAAACTCAACAGGACCTTTTTTCTATTTGTTTTAATTTCCCAAAACCCAATGATGCCACCCGAGTTGATATTCTGCCTCCACAAACTCCCCATCCACCCATCTGGCAGACTCTCTCTCCTGCATGTCAGGTAAAAGCTAACTGAATAAAAGATTTACCGTGTCCTCTACACATAGTTTTCCATGTATTGCATGTTCCTTAAACCTTCTGATAGAGTTGCTTTAAGTTGCTGATTTGTGTTTCTCTTTTGAGTTTTTTAACCTCATTATAATGAAATCTGCATACTCGTATTCTCCCTTTTTATTCTGTGTGGGTCCCTCGGTGTTCATTGTTTTATACACATCCTTCTTATCTCGAGTTAGATTGGGTGCCATCAATCCGGCACATGCCTCATCTGCCATGGTGTACAGCAAGGGTAGTCAGTAGGCAGACTGCAGGCCAAATCTGCACTGCCAGATGCTTTTGAACAGACCCCAAAATCTTTTTATTTATTTACTTGTTATCATTATTGTTATTTTTTATTGTTTTGTCTGGAGTCTAGACCTTGACTATATCTTGACCAAGAAATTTAGACCTTGACAAAAACAATTGACTACCCCTGGTGTATGGTATATGAAGACATTTATTTGTTAGTCTTCATTCCTATTCACAAATTTTAATGCAACACAAAACTGCTCAAAATGTCATCCATTTTGGTCCTTCTGTGGGATTGTGGGAAATATTAGCTCCTTTGCTCTTCTAAATTAATTTATTTTTAGAGCAGTCTGAAGCTAGGGATTTCTGGTTAATGAGAAATTCTGGCATTGGAAAATCTGTTTGTTCCAGATCAGAATGAAATTTTTCCAAATTTCTCATGAACCATAAATAAAAATAATGTTTCAAAAACTTGGTGTTTCCAAGAGGAAATTGCTCTGGAGTCGCAAGCCCTAGAAGGCTGGAGTCCTGTAGAATGTCTGATGGGAATACCCAGCAGCCCACCAGGTAAGCTGGCAGGATTTTGTTGGAACTGTGTCTGTGATTGGTTGAAAGTTCATCGAACCAAACTGACTTCCTTGATAAATTTCAGGTTCGACAAACCTGCATTCTGAAAAATTTCCAACTGGCCCTACTCAATTTCCTTTACAAATTCAGTTTTATTGTATTGTTTGTTTCTTCTGAGCCTATAAAACAGCTTGAATTCTCTCTCTCTCACAATGGGCCTCCCTTTCTGTTTTTATGGGACCTGAAGCTCTTCACTGCAGCTTCTTTGATTTTGGCTTACAGCCCAGTTTCTCTGAAGAGATGCTTCTTAATTAAGTTTATCTTTCTCTGCTCTATCTGCTTACTCCTTTCCAACTCCTGTATTGCCAACCCCATGCATTCAAAAATCATGTTAGGTTCCCAAAAATCAGGAGATTGGCTTAAAACTCATGAGATTTTTTTTTAATTAATAAATTTGCAGTTCTTTTTATTTGCCTTCTAGTGTTAGAACATTTAGGGGTTCACGTTTGCAAGCTTTTCTCTAAAGCCATAATAGCTAGAAATGTATTTATTTTTTTAGTGAGAGCTGAGATTCTGCGATAATTGATTCCAGAAACTGGAGCATTCAAAAAAAGCACCAAATATTGTAAGATTCTCAATACGATCATGATAATTGACGACACTGCTTGTCCTCAAGTGGGGGCTCTTCCTGCCCTGGCAACTCTACTCAGAGCTTTAGCTGTTCTTTCTCCTGCATTTCTCAGTTACACTCCAGCAGCAGAGCTCCCAGCGTGATTGGAGTTTAGGTAAACAAACCCTCTTTTTTTTTTTTCTCTTTTTTCTCACAAGGCAGGAGTTTCATTCTCTCACTCACTCAGACACTCTTATTCCTTTCCTTTTATGTTGTCTCTCATCTCTGAAAGTGGGTTTCAGTCAATTCTGACACCATGTCACCTTGTGATGGAAACAGGGGGCTAGGAACACAGAGCAGAGGCAAACATTTTATTAGGAATAATCCAAAAGTAAGAGAGTCGGCTTTATTTCCTGATGTAGTGAAACCTAGGCTGCAAAAAAGTGGGGCTGGGGAGGAGGAAGGTTTACAGCTGGAAAACTAACACACACATTTGCTATCATAGCTTTTATTGCATGGTAGCTAAACGAAGTAAGCACTATGCCTTTGCTCATGGTTCACCTAATCTAGCTACCTCATGGTAAAAACCACAGTGCCTTGTCTCCACTAGGATTTCACAGTGGGATAGCTAACCCTGTCGGGGAGAAAACACACTCTTTTATTTTTTTTTATTTTTTTTGACAGTGAAGACAAAAGGTTAGATTTTTAACTCATAATTTGCCTTATAGTCTTATAACAGGGCAGAGATTTGCCTTATAGTCATCCCATTTCAGAGATCAAGTCTTATCAAATGCAAACATCATACATATTTCAAATACTACATTTTTTGGGGAAAATTGTTTTATATTTATGGTTCATACATCGACAAATACATTTAATCAACTTCAGTCATGTCATATGTTGCCACGAAATACTGGTATACAAAAAGAGGCCAGTGATAGACCAGATTCCAGAGACCTAGACAAGGACTCTAGGGAAACAAGCATGATTATTTAAGGAGCTAATTCAATAAGAAATCAATGAGCAGATGGGGAAAAAAACAACACACCACACCCAGCTTGAGTCAGCTACCCACAAGCTCTGCTACAATGAATCTCAGGGAGAAAATGGAAAAGATACATTCCCCAAATGAACATGGAGGACTGCACAGATTTAACCCATTAAACAGAACTATGAAAGAGATCTAATTCCATTATTCAGAGACTGTTGAGTGTATTTTACCTTAGGGAAATGTACTTCTACTCATTTCCAGTAACTCTATAGTCCATTTCAGCCTCTATGCTTGAAAATTAACAGCAGTTAACAGGACTATTGCCTGTACTTGTGGCACTGTCTGTTTAGGATTAGGCCATTAAATATTGATAGAGATAATTCTTCCTGCACTTGAACAGCAGAAGGATAGAACAGAAAGTAGTTTAACTGGCATTTCTCTTTATGCTTGGTAAACAGAGGGCTGGATTTGAAAGCAGTGAACATCCAGTATTACCATCTACACAATTCACATTCCAAAGCATCATTGATCAGAAAGTTCAGTTTGATAAAATGCTGTAGCAAATGCTAAATTGTCAGATGATTTAAGTATATTGCAGCAATAATGTTTAATTTCTAATGACCAAATGCAATTGTGCAATATACATATGAAAATAACTCATTTAATTGCCCTTTTGATAATTTTTCCTGTTTAAAAGTTCATTGTTAACAAAGAACTCATTTTAATTTATTTCCATGTGCTACTAATGACAACATAGGTGATTAAAATTGGAATAATTAAATCTAATTCTATTTTCATCATTGTTCACTATGTGGTTTATTTTCAAATTTCACTAAGTTTGAGTAAGATTTTCAAAGCAAGACAAACACTGAAGGGAAAATTACCTTTTGATTTTCCTTGCTTGTGTTTCATTCATTTGATTTTTTTCATTCTATTTTGCATTAGGTTTTGGATCAGAAAATTCTTGAAGAACTCTATCCATGACATACAACATCAAAGATAAATACTTAGCTCACATCCCATTACCAGGATTACCTCATAGTCCTTCAGTTTAGAACTGAATCAATATATTCTGTTTCAGATATGAGGATACAATCCTAACCTGTCTAGGTATTTCTATGGTCCCCACTACCAGTATCTGATAACTTACTTCACTGAAGATTGTCCTGAAACCAAATATCAGTTCATTCTATGTGCAGTCCTCACTTGGAGTAGTTGGGACATGCATGCTGAAGTGGATTCATTCATGAAAGAACTGCCTGTTCAACAACAGTTCAATACAACATGTCTGTTTAAGTGAAGTGTACAGCAGATTCTTGAGAGAAGGCTGTCCTAATTAGGTGACAGTCAAGGTGCATTAAGGAAATGAGGGGGCTGAATTTCTGTTTGCTGCAAGTGACTATACTTGACATTCTAAGTGGATTGTTCTTCTTAAATGGTGAGCAATGCATAAAAAACCCATTCTATTCATTAATCTGAACTACCTTTGGCTTGATAAATGACTTCTAACCATTGTGCACGACTCTTTGGCAGGACTATTCTTAACTGAACATGAACAAAGTGTCTGGAAATCATATCAAATTAAAAAATGTGACAGGGTTGTTAATGCAAAGATTCATGCACCAGCTCTGAATCAGTGTCCATATATCAAAGACCTCTGTGACACTGTCTGCCACTTGATCTGGACACAGGAAATGGAGAATTCCAGGCAGATGAGATCTGAAATCGAAGCTCCAAAAACCTCACTTGTGCAAGTGATTAGGGGCAGCTGTTTTGCTTCACATTTTGGAGCACTTGAACTCTGCAATCTGCCACATTTTTACAGGACTGATTGTGCGGAGGGTTAAAAAAAGGTATTCTGTCCTGGCTAGACAGCAGATGTGGGGAATGTAAGAATAAAGAAAATGTCTGCATTAAAATAAAAAAATTGAGAGAATATTTCACAAATAGAGAGACGACAAAAGGAAGAAATTAAAAATATATTGTAAGAATATACCTGTTTATTTTTAATCAAATGAAAGGTTTATTTTTACAGTGATTTACTGAATGTAATTACAGCAAAGATACACACTTAAAAATCATCTTCCAATTTTTGACCTTGTCCCCCAGTGGAGTGTATAGGTTTATACATCTCCAATGCCAAGTCTAGCATCTCAGTTGCAATTTTCACATGGCTGTAGTTTAAAAACAAAACAGTGCACTGCATTTTTCAGTCAATGTGAAAATCCTTCGAGCTCGGAAGTGTAGTATGTGAAAAACCCTGGATCGCCTAGATGTAACAATTAGACAAAGGAGAAGGCATGGCTCCAACAATATTTTCACAAAACTCTCTCGCTCTCTGCTCTTTATTTTCTTAGCTCTGGGTCTGCACAGTACTAGGACCATAGAATGATGGAGTTTTGCTCAGAAAACCTCTCCCATAAAGCAATAAAAGCATTTTATTTCACAATTTTACTCAGATGGCTGTTTAGGGCCTGATCCTGCATCATTGCAGCCAATGATTTTTTCCATTGACTTTAATAAGAGTAGGATCAGGGTTTTAGGTGCTAACTTATTACTGATGCTAAAAAGAAAATTGATGGCAATTCAAGTTTTTTGTTGTTGATAAGTATTAAAAGAGAGGGTGATAGATATAAAAACTGAGTGAACAGCAGATGTGAGGCAGCATAGATTATGAGTTACAAGAAGAATGCATATCACTAGAAAAAATAAATCAAGGATTTTTTTTTTTCTAATCAGTTCATCCTGTTTGGTTCACCTTTCCTAAACAGCTCAGTTGATCAATCTAACACCAGCAGCAAGTTACTTAAATAAAAAGCACCTTGATTCCTTTTCTTGACTTTTCATGGCTCATCAGTGCTGTTTTAGTAGAAACACAAAACAAGTCGTTCACCCAAGGAAAAATGTTCAGCTGATTACTGTTGTGTGATACAAAGAAAAATTTATAGCCTGATCAAGCTCAATAGCTTAAGCTTTTGGAGCCGCTGAAGGTGTGCAAAACTTTAGGTGCTGGCCCTGTGGCAAGCAGAACTATTCAGGGAAGGTCAGCCATCCACAGCAAAAAAAATAATAATGTTCAACTGTCCAGAGGATAGAGAAATTATTTAGCAAGTATTTTACTGCATTGGAAGGCAAATTATGAGTTAAAAATCTAACCTTTTGTCTTCACTGTCAAAAAAAAAAAAAAAAAAAAAAAGAGTGTGTTTTCTCCCCGACAGGGTTAGCTATCCCACTGTGAAATCCTAGTGGAGACAAGGCACTGTGGTTTTTACCATGAGGTAGCTAGGTTAGGTGAACCATGAGCAAAGGCATAGTGCTTACTTCGTTTAGCTACCATGCAATAAAAGCTATGATAGCAAATGTGTGTGTTAGTTTTCCAGCCGTAAACCTTCCTCCCCCCCCCCCAACCCCACTTTTTTGCAGCCTAGGTTTCACTACATCAGGAAATAAATCTCTGCCCTGTAGTCTGGTACATATATGGTATATTTAAGTATAGGTGGTGGAAGGGAAGTGTCTTGTAATAATTCACAAAAGCCCCTTCTTTATTCACAGGCTAAATACAGTGCAGAGCAGCTGCTCTGCGGGCTCAAGTCCATATTACCTTGTTCATGACCTCAATTCTGACCTTGGAAGGTTTTATGCTCCATTTATGGTAGATAGTATTTCTGTTTCTAGCCTGACTTGATCATGAAGCACTCTTGAAGACAAGTTTAACTAATCTTACAAAAATAAGCCAAATTTGTTACTTTGTGATTATAAAATTCATACTATATTATCTATGAGGGGCTGAAACTACCGAAGCAATTACATTTGAGGTCTCTGAGATGACTTTCATTGCAAGCAACGCTGCTAACATTCAATGTTCATGCTCCTGTGATATATTCCCAGAAGATAAAACAAGGAAGCAACCTGTTTTCACATTAAAATGTGAAGCTTAGCTACAAATCTGATTTAAAGCCTCATCCTATAGAAGCCATTAAAGTATATGTTTCACATTGCCAGGGTTTTAAGATTGCTCTGTGCTCTTCATTAGTCTCCAAGTAACACTGTAGATCTTGGAGTGCTAATTAAATATTAAAGATATTATTAATGCAAAGGAACCAAGTAATGAATATTCTTCAGTGTATTGTGTAAGGTAATGAAGATTGATAAGTCTGTTCCACAATATTTTGATAAGGGACAAGAAAGATGAACTATTTTTTAAACGCTGGGCTAAGTAATGTAAACATGAGAGAGACTGAGGCCAGGTCTATGCTACAGAGTTTAGTACTCCTATTCTTTTAGCCAGCATTGTTGTATTGGTTAGGACATGTGGCATGTTCCCTTCACCCCATCAGCAGCAAAAGAAAAGCTAACAAGGATTAAATGCAAAATCAGACCTCAAATTCTGGTAAAAAAGCAAAGAAGTCATTGTCCTATGGGGCCCCTGTTAGGGCCAGCATTACAAACCTTAGCTCTGGGGTCAGTTCTCAAGATGCTGTGCCTTAATATAGAGGGCATTGCAGCAGCCGAGAGAGATTCTCTTCTAGCTGGCCATAGAACATAAAGCACATGTCATCTTGCTTTAAGAAACACATGCTACTATTGACATTCAACTTTCAGTCCCTGGCTTTGCTGCTGTTTTACCCTCATCACAGGTAATACAGGATGTCATCCTACATCAGGGAAGGCATTCCAGCAACTCCAGTGTCATTATCAGGTACAAATTATGTTATCAAATGGTGCCTATAAAACTGAAGGACCCGACTCTTTTCTACAAACCTCCATCTGCCAACTAGGATATCCTGATGATGCTGTGGGTGGAGTAAGGCTAGAAGAATGGGCGTTGGCACCTAATCTGCAGCTTCTGTGTGATCCTAAGCAGCATCCGACTTTCTATGGCAAAGGATGGACCTTGGACTCTTCTCCTGATCTTGCTGTTTCTAAAACTGGACAACACCCACTGGTGGTCAGAGAGTGAAAACTGCTTGATATGTTTCCTTGAGCCCAGCATCAGCCATGCTTGATCACAACAGGCATGCAAATTCCAACTACAAGTAGTCTCCAGAAACCCCAGTAGAATTTCCAGACGGCAAGGTGGGATCTGTTCCAATCCAAGTTGAAGTTTCTTGTGGGTAGGGACTCAGAGCCTGATATTCTGAACAATATAAATGCTGTCTATCAACAGTTCTGTAATAAAGTTCTGGCCTCTGCACAGATATCAGGGATTTCATCAGCAATTCAGTCCTGGATGGTCATCTGATACAATCACAGTATATCAGGAATTTAAATCTGCTAAGAATGAACAGAAGGTTTTTGACAAAAGTAGAGCTCTTTTTTACGTTCTACATTGAACCAGGCCTGAGCAATGTAAAGAAAATGGTCTCCAAATCGAACTTCATGCATTCCAGTCACAAAGCCTGGCAAACTATTACAAGACTGAGTGGAAATTCTAGTCTGGGTAAGAGGGAATACCGAATCACAGAAACTCCATCTCATCTCATCTCGTGGCCAACGGCAGAGCTTCTAACCAAGATAAAGTTTTCAGCTATGCAGTTAAAATAATGGTTGCTGAGAGATGGAAGACTCTGAGTGTGGACACAAACCTTATGCTCCTTTTACCGATCAAGCGCTCAACATGGTTATACATTATTTGCAACTTAGCAAGGCTCCTGGTCTAGATAATATCCACTATGTGTTCACCTCTTGTTTTGGGCAAATTGCCAAAAAGCCGGCTGCTTCAAGCATCCCAAAACTCTGGTGCAGGTCTTAGCTGTTCCCAGTCCATGGAAACCATTGACAGACCCAAAGAGCTACTGACCAATTTCTCTGTTGTGTGTTATCTATAAACTGATGGAGAGACTCATTCTGATATGGATTAATGAGGTAGTAAATTCTCGAATGCCTTGCATTCAGGCTGGATTCAGAAGGGGACAGTGCACCCAAAATCATGTATTCTGTCTGATGCAAGAGATAGAAAATGCATTTGAGCCAGGAAAGAAAGTTAGTGCAGTCCTTATTGGCCTTATGGCAGCCTACAACACTGTGTGGACTATTAGGCTGAATGCCAAACTGTTGCAAGTTATTCGCAGTAGGCTGATGGTGCAGTTCATCCGAGAAATAATTTAGTAACTGAAGCTTTATCCTGTAAAATGGGGAGAAAATCAATTGCCTTAAACCATTCTGCAATGGCCTTCCACAAGGATCAGTTTGTCTCCTCATTTGTTCAATATATATGCACATACAACTTTCCTGAAACACAGGCCGAAAAGTATGCTAATAACATCCGTATTGCTGACACTGGAAATGATTTATATGAAAGGTTACTTACTGCCATTCCAACCAATTGTCACATAATTGTGGGTAAAACTCAACCATAGCCTGACATACTGGCCTCACTTGGAATATCTGAAAATAGAGATCTTTTCCTGTACCGCCTTGATACAAAAACTATCAGGAATCTCCAGGGGAGCAGACCCTTCAGTCCCTCATATATCTGTACTGGCCTGGCATTTGCTCCAACTGAATACATTTCTGAGGTCTAGGGGCACAGTCCCCACATCAGCTTTTCAACACAGCTGAATTCAATCACTTGTATTATTATTAGTGACTGCTTGAACTATATACCAACCTCCAGTTTGTATGTGTTACTGTACATAGCTCTGCAAGAAATTCAGTGCCATGCCATTACAGTTAAGTCTCTGAAGATGTCCGTGCAGTGTGCAGAGGCGGTCAAAAAAGCAAACAGGATGTTAGGGATCATTAAAAAGGGGATAGAGAATAAGACTGAGAATATATTATTGCCCTTATATAAATCGATGGTACGCCCACCTCTCGAATACTGCGTACAGATGTGGTCTCCTCATCTAAAAAAAGATATACTGGCACTAGAAAAGGTTCAGAAAAGGGCAACTAAAATGATTAGGGGTTTGGAACAGGTCCCATATGAGGAGAGATTAAAGAGGCTAGGACTCTTCAGCTTCGAAAAGAGGAGACTAAGGGGGGATATGATAGAGGTATATAAAATCATGAGTGATGTGGAGAAAGTGAATAAGGAAAAGTTATTTACTTATTCCCATAATACAAGAACTAGGGGTCACCAAATGAAATTAATAGGCAGCAGGTTTAAAACAAATACAAGGAAGTTCTTCTTCACACAGCGCACAGTCAACTTGTGGAACTCCTTACCTGAGGAGGTTGTGAAGGCTAGGACTATAACAGCATTTAAAAGAGAACTGGATAAATTCATGGTGGTTAAGTCCATTAATGGCTATTAGCCAGGATGGGTAAGGAATGGTGTCCCTAGCCCTGTTTGTCAGAGGATGGAGATGGATGGCAGGAGAGAGATCACTTGATCATTGCCTATTGGTCCACTCCCTCTGGGGCACCTGGCATTGGCCACTGTCAGTAGACAGGATACTGGACTAGATGGACCTTTGGTCTGACCTGGTACGGCCGTATATCTGTCTGGTTTAATCTGTTCGGACTCTCCAGGCAATCTACTACATCTCTGGATGACTGATGGCCAATCTTCAGACAGGAAACAATACGCAGTACCAACATGAAGGTCTGCTCAAATTCTGGGAAGAAATTCCACTCCCACAGACTGGGGTGTGACATTCTGGCTGATCTTTTGACACCCCTTTGATATGGCAGCTCACACATACCTGGACAAGAGTACTACTGGCACTTTACCTTGCATGGATGATTAGCACCACCAGGGAGTGGGAAACTACGTTCTTACAGAGTGGAAGCATTGGTAGGAAAGAGTGTCTCACTCTGATTAAATTCAGGAATCTATCACTGTGCCTGGCTGCTTGTCCACTTGATCATAGATTCTGAGCAGACTCAACAGGTTACTCTCTGGCTTGTCCAGAGTTGCCACAACTAAGCACTGGATTGGCCTGGTTTCCTCTCCAGGTTGACTGTAGGGCAGAGTCGGAGACAATAACTTGTGTGGTGGAAGAATGCCCAACTCAACATATGGAGGGAGGCTTGCAATTCCTAGACTTCCTTGATACAGAGGTTATGGAACCTGGACATTGAGCTCTGATGTCTGCATATGAGATGACGTCAAGAGAACCATGCTGGTAAAGGGCCTGGGCAGAGGTGAGCAGTCAACCCATGTGGTACAAATAAACGTGGACTGATGTTGTGTCTCCTCTAATATGCTGAGACAAATGTTTTGCTTATGCTTTGTGTTGGCCTTTTCTGCTACTAACTGAGACCTTTTAAAGGGGGCTCTCTTAGATACCTGAAGGCCTGCTTGGACTTGTTTATACTCCAGGTGAACAGGAATCCACACAGGACTCACCCACAGTGCCATGCCTGACTGTAAGGGGGCACCAGGACAGCCTGCACTATGACATCCTGTATAGCCACAGCTTATACCAATGAGTCATTTTGCTGGCATATCTTATGTTGTTCGAAAAGGTGGTTTAAATACCAGCAAAAGAACTCTTTTTGCCTATATAAGCTGCACCAGTATATCAGCAAAGCCATTACAGTGTAGACTGGCCACGAGAAAACTCACTTTTATTTCTCATCATAGGCATAGTGCTATGGCTCAACTATCCTTGATGCTCAGCAACTTGCTGTCTATGAATTCCACACTCAAAGAAAGGAAAGACTGGGGAGCACTTTTGTTTCAGTTCTTAATCCTTGTTCCATTGCCAAAGGTGACCAAAATATGCCAATGTTCCAAGTAAGTTTCAGGGAGCGGATGGTGGATTAGAGAATTTTAATGCTTATGACGGTGAGGGAATGATCGGGTTTCCTTGACACAGTTAAGCACTATATCT
Source organism: Terrapene triunguis (assembly GCF_002925995.2). Lineage (NCBI taxonomy): Eukaryota > Metazoa > Chordata > Testudines > Emydidae > Terrapene > Terrapene triunguis. Next base: position 50,723,117 of record NW_020664420.1, read on the forward strand.
CACTCCTGACCTGCAGCACCCTGGCTGTTGCGATCTTGGTCAGTTCTTGAGTGGAAATTGTTATTCATACCAATTCTTTCAAACTGTCATTGATTTAGACTCTGTGTGTGTGTGTGTGTATAAAATATGGACAAAGGAAAATTCACCAAACTCATTTTCACTCGTAATTAAGAATTTGGGCTCAATTATCAGTTCCACCCAAGCTCTGCTCAGCACAGCATGGGGAAAGAGGAAATGGACTGGGCAGAGACTGACCACTCTTTGCCCACCCTGATCCTGGGGGCAGTCTGGGACATGTTTTGTTCCCAGTGCAAATTAGAACAGCTAAAAGGCATTCACATGAGTTTTGACTGACAGAACCGTAAACTATGAATTGATCCTGCAGTGTCCTGACAGGCAGATTGATATCAAATTATCTTCTTTTTCTTTGCTCATCAAACCTTGACTTTAGGCATAGAATCCCTTTTAGAACACTACTAATTTTTAAGTACATCTGTCTTTTCGATGTCAAATTTGCCTCTTTAAAGATCTAGAATTCTCTCCTGGTTCACGATCATTAATACCAGTAGTCTAGAATCAGTTTGGATACTATAAAAGCTGAAACAAAAATTCCCAAAAATCAAACTTTTTTTTTAATGTTCAATGAATATTTTGTTTTCATTTTTGAATGGCTCTGTAGTTCCTGACTATAGCCAGGATCAGATACATAAGTACACTTATCAAAAGACTGAAAGAGAAACTATTTTTGATTCTGGCCATGATGGAAATATTTCAAAATTCAGAAATATAGTGAGAAAGCATGTTCCTTTGAGGTTTCTAGCTCAATTTCTAGATCAAATGAAGTTTGCCTGAAGCCAATCCAATCTTAGAAATATTTGTATGTTTGTCAAAACTGAACAGAGCCTCCAAAAAACCTTCTGAGGTTTGCCTGTCCATAGATAGAACTTGACACTAGAGGAAAACAAAAAATGAGAGCTCTAGATCAGTAGCTCTCAAATAATAGTCTGAGGGCACATCTTCACTACCCGCCGATCCGGCGGGTAGCAATCGGTCTATCGGGGATCGACTTACTGCGTCTAGTGAAGACGCGATAAAATCGATCCCTGATGGCTCTACCGTCGACTCCGGAAATCCACCGCGGCAAGAGGCGGTAGCGGAGTCGACGGCGGCGCGGCAGCGGTCGACTTGCCTCCGTCCTCACAGCCAGGTAAGTCGACCTAAAATACGCCACTTCAGCTACGCTATTCACGTAGCTGAAGTTGCGTATCTTAGGTCGACCCCCCGCTGTAGTGTAGATCTAGCCTCAGACTCTACCTGTGAACAACAGAGGCTTTTCTAGCAGTTGACCATCACGGCAGACAGAGAAATCCCCAAAGCAGACAGGAAATTGGGAAGTTGGAATGGCAAATGGTCCACAAGAAGATGCCTGGCTGCCTGCCCCCCCCCTCGCCCGCCCCCCTCTCTCTCTCAATATATAGTGAGAATTGCTACTCACTATATATTGTCAAAGTTATGGGATACTAAATCTCTCGTTTATTACTTGTTAACTTGTTTTCTATATCTATTTTTGTAGTTTTGTAACACTTCAGAAGAAGCTCAGTCAATGATCAACCACTGGTAAATAGTGGAGAGCAAAAGGCAAAACCACTGATTGACTCACGTTTCTGCTTTTAAAAATGCCAGTTGATCAATAGCAATCATCAGTGCAGCAAACTTCACTTTTTCAGCCAGAGAAGCATGCTTAAATGAGCTCCGCAGAAACCAGCACTAGAATAATGGCACCTCTTTGTGTCTTTGGCAGTCCGAGTCTGCCCTGTTCACACTGTCTACTTTTAGCTTCTTTAATGATTATGCATTGCAAATTAATCCAAGGTCCAAGTGTCAAATTTTATTTTTTTTATTTCTTGTTTCTATGGGAAGGGCAGTGTGATAAGCACTGTCATATCATTGGGCCCTTCCACATGTGGATCAGCGAGAGGCAATACATGTTATTACGTGTATGTGTGTGACAATCAGGGTCCAGACCTCCTAAGGGAAGAAAAGTGAATATGAACCTCAAAGAATAAGCAATTGAATCCACTAGTTGTATAAAATATTATTATGTATAAATATATGTTGAGTAAGGTCTTTTACGAAAGCTTGTAATGTTCTGAACTTGATGGTCATTATAAGATATGTATACAGACTGGTTAAGAGGAAATACTGTGGGCCAGTACTCCACTAACCGTACAGAAGACTGCTGGGAGTGGTGAGACTCTGGTACAACTAGGAGACATTGGGAGCTCCCAGAGCTCCACTGAGAGCAGGGAAACTAAGGCGCAGCTAGGAAATGGTGTGGCCAGGACACCCCTTGGAGCAGGGAAGACTGCTGGCAGGTGAGACACTAGCATAGCTAGGAAATGCTGTGGGCCAGAATGCCGCTGGGTACAGGGAAACTAAGCACATGTGACATGTGTCGGAGCTCCTGTGGAATGAATGACTGCATGGTAAAAGTGCTGACAAATTCACGTTACCCAGTAAAGGTTGGGAAAAGCCCAATGGAGGTGTAGATATCAAGAAAGGGGAAAGGTGCCCATTAATCTATGGATTTAGAGTGATCATTTCAGATGTAATAAACACATTGAGCGACTGGAGAACAAAGTAGTCAATGCCCTGCCAGAAAAGAAGGGGCAGAGGTGAAGCTTACATCATAGCCAGTGGCCAAAACTCCTGCATCACACTCACAAGGGGGCTGTGACATTCAGGGTCCAGACACTGCACAGGGAAAACAGGAGGTCTGAACCCCAAAGAATATGCAATTAAATCAACTGGTTGTATACAATGTTGTGTATAAAAATATGTCGAAGAGTCTTTTATGAAAGCTTGTAATGTTTTGAGTTTAAAGGACATTATAAGATATGTATACAGACTGTGGTTATGAATCTCTGTATTTATGCATATAGAAATTTGTGCTCATAACCTGTACTACAGTGTCAAATACACCTCATGACAGGGCAGTGTGCCTCCCAAGCCAGGTGTTTTACACAAAACCAGATGCAAGTAATGAACCATGGTACAGCCTCAGAAAAGATAAATGATGGACCATTACTATTACTGGGAAGACACTGAGATACCCAGACTATAAATTGAGAGAGAATTTCCCCTGCTCTGAATAACTATGAATCACCATAGTCTGAGAGAAAGGAAGGAGAAAACAAAAGCAAAAAACCCCTGGAAACTTTGTTAAAAGGGAAGGGGTTTGAAGCGTACTCAGAGGTGAAAGTAAGCCTGTATGCCCCAGTACGGCGTACCAGCAAGAGCCGGTGCACCATACCGGGGCGGATCGGCTTCCCCTGGCAGCAGTTTAAAGGGCCTGGGGCTCCCAGCAACGGCTGGAGCCCCAGGCCCTTTAAATTGCCGCCGGAGCCATACTGCCGGAGCCCTGGGGAAGCGGTGGTGGGGCTCGGGTGGCGATTTAAAGGGCCCGGGGAGCCTGCCGCAGCTACCGCCCCGGGCCCTTTAAATCATCCCCGGAGCCTTGGGGTAACAGCGGTGGGGCTCCGGCGGCTATTTAAAGAGCCCAGGTCTTGGCCACAGCTACCGCCCCAGGCCCTTTAACTTGCCGCCGGAGCCCCACTGCCGCTACCCCAGGGCTCCGGGGATGATTTAAAGGGCCCGGGGCAGTAGTGGCAGCCGGAGCCTTAGGCCCTTTAAATCACTGCCCGAGCCCCCGGCTGCCGCTGCTACCCCGAGGCTCTAGCAGGGGGGTTCAGGTGGCAATTTAAAGGGCCAAGGGCTCCCACTGCCGCTACCCTCTGGGGCCCTTTAAATCGCCTCCCAAGCCCCGCTGCTGGAGCCCTGGGGAAGCGGCGGCAGGGCTCTGGCAGTGATTTAAAGGGTCAGGGGCTCCCGGCTGTCGCTACTGCAGCAGAGCCCCGGTCCCTTTAAAGCTCCACCAGAGGCCGGGGCCCCGGGGTAGCGGCAGCAGCCGGGAGCCCCCTCCGATGGTGATTTAAAAGGCCCAGGGCCTTAGCGGCACCTGGAGCCCCAGGCCCTTTAAATCACCCCCAGGGCTCCCAGCCATCTCTGCAGCTGGTAGCTCCAGGGGTGATTTAAAGGGCCCAGGGCTTCCAGCTGCTGCTACCACAGCCCCAGCCCCTTTAAATCCTGATTTAAAGCGCCCGGGGATTTAAAGGCCTACCCATTTCAGGCAGAGGCCACGCCTCTTCTGGTTGAGGCCCCGCCCCCTCATAAGGACTCCGGAGTACTGGTAAATCCTTTAAGTTACTTTCACCCCTGAGTGTAATCTATCCAAAACCTGAGGAACAGCATCTAGGCAGGAAGCTGTCTGTGAAATGCTGGATCCCCTCTACAGTTAGGAGGTATGCTGGGAAACGGATCAAAGGCAATAGGTAACTTGTGTTAAAAAAGGGATTTATCTAATTTGAAAGCATAAAGCCCGAGGTGGCATCTTTGTTTACTTTCTGTGTAACATGCATATGTATGTTTCCTTTGCTAATTCATCTTTGGATCTGTGATGTTTCTATCAAATAAACTTTTTGTTTATTTTTACCCCAAGCAGGTCTCTCTTGTGCAAACTGTGTGGAATATGTGTGTGCTAAAACAAGCAGGTGTCTGGGGGCTGGTTTCATGCCTTTCAGAGCGGACAGATTTGGGACAGGAAAGGTTGTTGTGGTCACCCTGCAAGGAGTAACTAGGTTACTGGAAGCTATGGGGAGACCTTTATGCTGGTGTCAGGACTCTGAGACATAGCAGCATAGCATTAAGGCACCCAAAGCGACAGGGCAGGCAGTGGCAGAACCCATTACTGGTGTGGGTGATCCCCAAAATGTCACAATGTTCTTTTTCTCTTGTTATGCAACATAAGATTCTGTCACAGAACGTTGTAAATGCATATTATTGACTTGACTGCTTTTTGGAGCTGTTCCAGTCTCTCAGATAAATACACGTTCTGGCAGTTTTAAAAATATGCATTATGCCCATGACAGACCAGTTATCAGTTTAAATAATATGTATACATTCTTTTAGATGCAAACTATTATTTAACCATCAAGGCTTTATAGCTGGTTATAAATAAATGTATTAATGAGGTTTTATTTACCTGACATATTCAAACAGTTCATGCCTAGCCATCCTAGTGTCTCATGTAAATATAATTTAGGGCCTAGAGTGTGCTTATTAAAACTGTATCTTTAAAATCCTTATAAAAATGTGTGACTGCACATTCACAGGAGCCAGTTTGCAGAGAAGGATAGCTTTGCAGTTTTAAATTTTCCCCCTCTCATTATATTAAATACAATTATACCATAATATGGACTAATAGCTTGTTAAATTATGGTTATTAAATCAAAATCAATTTAAGCTTTATAATAATGAACACACACACACACACACACACATATTATGAACTGCTAAAAGGGAGGCAAGGTGGTGCAACTGGGTTAGTGCCTTACCCTTTCACCTCTAGTGACCTGCGTTCAATGTCTGGCTTTGATCACAGGTTAAAACAAGTTTGGTGGCTAGAGACTCCTCCACATCAGAAAATCCACAGCACTATTGGTAGTTTCTGCTTGAGGAAGGCCTAGAACTAGAATAGCAGGTAATGTTGCAGGCAGATCATGAAAGTACGTTGTGTGGGGAAGCTTACATAATCCTGCCCACGCTATGCTCTCTTAGAGAAAATGCACTTAGTCCAATTTTGATCACAAAGTGGGTGGGAGAAGTCTCATAAATGTCAATGTTTCTTTTGCCTTAGTTCCTTGTTTGAGCTGATAATTTACTATTAACTACCGGATTTCAGACCAAAAAAAAGAGCATCTGATATATAAGAAGGAAATCCCAAATTCTGATATTTGTGAACTGGTTAAAATTAGTTTTCATTGTGTTCAAAGAGCTGCAGTTACTGATTTAAGAGCTTAACTTTCCTATGAGTTAGCTGTCCCAGAATAATTCATTACTGATGGTTATTCTGCCTTTGCAATTAATCAGGTTTGTAAAGTGCTTCATTTGGTGCATTTGTATTGTTTAAATAAATCTGGAAACACTAACCTTGTCACGTTCAGGGGTCGAGTGTGGGAATGAATCTTTAGAGCACAGAGGGTAAAATACTTCAGAGCGTATCCACAAGAGATTTCTGCTGGACAATCAGAATTTATTTTCCCAGCGGATGGTGTACCCAGTGTAAGTGAGCACTATGGCATGTTTTAAGGTCTCCTTAACCTGTCTGTGCAAATTGCATAAATCACAGCAATAAAGTCTTCCTATTCAACATGCTGGGGCTGAAGAGCACTGACCAGCTTTTGACCTCCTATTCTGGGCCCCAACTGACCCTAACATAGAAGTTCAGTCGGTCAATAGCAGGTCACTGGGGGCAGTTGCAGTGTCATTTTAATTCCAGTTTGATTGCAAGGTTAAATCTATGCAGTACAGGTAACCTTTCTTGCCTTCTTTAAGTCTTCCTGACCACCACAGAACATATGGATCTCATGAAACAATCAACAGAAAGATGGGGGGGGGTTGCTTTCTTGCTGGCCAGTTCCATTTTGGCATATACCAAGTTGGTCGTTTATCAGCATAATGGTTCTACAGACAGCCTTAAACAATTGTCAAACATTCTTTTAAAAGCCATTAGTTTTTCAGCTAAAATAGATCTGTTTTGTGCATTTGTTGAACCCTTCACTTGTCACTGAAAAAGACCTGTTAAACTAAGCAGAGGCCTGATCAGTTTTCAGTGAGCTCTGAGCCTCAGAGTTCACTTGGGTCACCCACAAGATTTATGAGACCTAGTGCCAGCATCTGATTGGAACTGTTAGTCCTATGGAAAGCTGACACTCCTTCCCCCCAGCACAAAAAGTCCAGTAACTTTGCTCGTACATTCCCAGTGGCTGTCAAAGAGGCAGCAAAATTGATGACCTGTACAGATACCAAAGTGGACATCAATAAAAGGAGATGGATGTGAACCAGCAGAGTGACATGCCTCACTGCTGGGGTGGCTGGGGAGAGGGGGAAACAGGTTAAAAAAACACAGGAAAGTTATTTATATAAGCTTCAAGGACAAGGAGTTTGTCACTACTTGCTTGAGAATTTAATCTTAAAATGTTCTTTCTTCTGGCTTCCATCATTCTCTAGCTTACAAAAAGACTGTGAAGGTAGCTCTGTTGTGGGCTTAAGTGTAGGAAACTGTGTTGCAATTTGCATTTAAAAATAGCGCCCTACAGTAGAGCAGGGAGCATCAAATTTTTTGCATGAAAAATGCAGAGCAGGCTATGAAAAAAAAATAACATTGTTAGTTTGATAAAACAGGAATTTAGCTCCTTGTGATAAATAAGTGTGCTTGAAGCCCCAAAACAACTAATATTTTCCTTATGGTGTTGGCTGTATGGTGTTACATGGATTCCTAAGGGGTGCTTGATTTTCCTGATATTCACCAGTCTGAGGGAACATTTCTAGGGGAGAGTTCGTAACAACCAGACTAACAGCTATTATCTGTATTGTAACTTTTGTAAAAGAAAAAGAGAAACTAACCTTGTTGTAAATTTGTGATATCCATCTCTTAGGCTTTAAAACACTCTAAAAAACCCAACAAAGAAACAGTTTTCAAGATATCTTTCCATTTTATGCTCAAAGTATTTATTTGCCCTTTGGGAGATTTTCTACAGCCTTATGTATTATGTAAATGAGATCTAAATCTAAAATGTGATCTGTGTATTTGGAAACATTATGCATTCATCCATATAAGAAGCAATGGCAGATTCCCCTGATCGTGATGTTTACAAAGAACTGTTCTACTATCTACTTACTGTACTCAGAATTTATGGAGCTTTTTCAGTAAAGAAACTGATGTCTCGGGCATTGCAGCTTATAAATATACAGCAACAAAAGCAGAAAATGCATCCATAAGAATAAGTAGTGACAATAAAAATTAAGCACGACCTAGTATTTAAAACTCAGGATTGGAAGCCAAGCTATTTGAACTCTGTTTTCATTTTTAGTACAGATTTAGCATGTTTCACTTTCCCATCTGTATAATGGAGAGAATACTTAACACCTCTGGAAGGTAGAGATCTTAATTTGTAAAGCACTTTGAGATCCTCAGATGGAAGGCATTATAGAAGTAAAAAGCATAATAAATATTTGTCAGTCTGATGTTCTGGAGTTTGTAGGAGGATGGAAGTTACGGGGAAGATGCCTCAAAACTGATGTAATCAGTTAATAGGAACAGCAATATTAACAATGTAAGCCTATCTGGTCACATAACTTATTTGCCTTACACTAATGAGTACTCCTTCTGACTTCAGTGGAACTACTCGCATTACTAAAATAAACAGGATTAAACTCATAATAGTTGTACAAAAATTTTGCAATGGAACTCAAAATACAGCACTCGTGTGGTTTTGGGTTTTGCAGGGAATCCATACTTTAGACCAGTTTAGATGAAACGTTCATCAAAGTTTACAAACCCTTCAGGCGAACTCAGGCAGAGCTCTGAGCCAATGTTGGCCCAAGTTTTGGGTGAATTCCAAGGATTTATGATTTTGGGTGAAAAACTATATGAAACTGCATTTTTTCTTATTTTTAATCCCAAACTGAATTTGTCTGGGTCTCACTGTGAGCTTCAGATTTGAATGAATCTAAGTCTGAAAGCATATTACAGGAGGACCAAATCCAAGCTATGTCTACACTACCATGGTAAGTCGACCTACATTACGCAACTCCAGCTACGTGAATAATGTAGCTGGAATTGACATACCTTAGGTCGAGTTACTGCATGGTCTAAACCGCGGGGGGTTGATGGGAGAAACTCTCTTGTCAACTTACCTTACTCTTCTCGTCAGGGGTAGAGTACAGGAGTAGACTGCTGTCGATTTGGCGGGTCTTCACTAGACCTGCTAAATCGACCGCTAGTAGATCGATCTCAAAGCATTGATCCCAGCTCTGGTGTAGATGTAGCCGAAGTGAACCCTCTAAATAGCCATGCCATCATTACAAGAAGATGGGCATTTTATTGCAACCAAGACTGAAAGCAATTCAGAAATTAAAACCTCAGCTGCACGCACAACAGAATACAGAGCCAGACTGTTTAGGATTCCCTATGAATAGCACAGCTAAGCAATCAGGCCACTGCATTTTGCACTGCATTATCTTAAATTTGAGTGGTCTTCAGGTGTAGTCAGAAGAAGAACACCTTCCTCTGCAGTCTAGATATGACAAGGCTCTTTGACAAGATCCTCTTTCTAGTCAAGTGTAGATGGGAGCGGTGGGAGGGGAGATGAACATTCTTGACTAGAGCTGCTAACTGGACTTCCAAAAGCAGTCAAAGATCCAGCAGAACTCTAAAGTTACAAACCTGAGTAACAAAAGGCATGGAAACTTCCTTAATCAATGGAATTGATTTCTTCTATTTCTTCTGGTTTTTTTTACCCAAACCTACCAAAAATAACTGGATTGATCTTCAACCATTTATCTCTCATCCGAGTACTATTTTTTTAATTCAAGAGAGACCTATCCTCCTCACTCCTATTCACCCATGAGGAGAGAATGGTTAAGCCCCAATAGATCTCTTGACTCACAGCTGAGAGCTCATTTTCAAAGATCTTGTTTGCTAGAGTTAGGCCTTGTCTACACTGGCAAGTTTCTGCACAGTAAAGCAGCTTTCTGACAGCTTGAGAGCCTGGGGGGAGGAGGCAGGGCTGGGGATTTGGGGAAGGGGCGGAGTTGAGGCGGGGCTGGGGGTGGGGTAATTAAAGAACAGGGGGGGAGGGGCAGCCAAAATTGTTTTTGCTTTGGGCAGCAAAAATCCTAGAGCTGGCCCTGGTTCCACTGTGGTCAGCAAACTCCGTGAAGGCCACAAGCAATCTTGTGTCGTAGCTACTACGTGTGGTGAGATCAATGTTGCACTCTCTTGCCTTTGTAGTTTAAGGAATGACTCCATTGATACTTGTGACATGTTAGTCAGAGCGAGCAGCATACTGGTCAACAGTTCGGGATACATTCCTGCAGACCGAAGAGGCAGTGCAGGGCGCACAATACACAAACTGTTGAAAGATGGCACCAAATGCGGACGGAAGCACGGGGATTGCTGGGATGCAAAGCAATGTATCACGGGGCATTGGGACAGGACCCAGGATGTCCGGCGACCTCCTCCGCCTTCCCACAACTCTTAATGGCAGAAGAGGAAGAGATGCTTTGTGGGATAGCTGCCCAGAGTGCACCACTCTGAATACCGCTGCAAGTGTCGCAAGTGTGAACATGCTATTGTGCAGGCAGCTGACAGTGTAAACACACAACAGCAGTTTCCCTTCAGCGCTCTCTGAGCAGCGCTGTAACTGCTGGTGCTGAAACTCTGCCAGTGTAGCTATATCCTTAGAGATGGTTAAGGGCACCTTAATTCAGCATGTCAATAGTTTCCAATGGTTAGGCTTATTTTCAAGGTTGATCATCATTTTGAAATTCCTGGTTATCCAATTTTTCTCTTTTAAAAACGTCATTATTTTAAGGGGTTGTCCCTGCAAACTATTGATAAATATTGATAATGTTATTTTAACAAAGTTGCAGTTTAGGAGTACTCTTAGGGTTTCCTCATAGTGTCTAAAGAATGTCTGACTTGAGGAAGAATATAACTGGCTTGGAAAGATTATATGTATTTGTGAAGTCCTAATTTGGAGTAAATAACCTCAGAAGTCCTTGTGAATATTATAATCACTCCAGGATGCCTAGGGTTTATAAAAGTCCATACAGAGTTTATAAACTCCACCAGAGTTCATGTGGAGTTGACAAACCTTCAGGAGTCCAGTGGATTTTACAGTCTCTACTGGAGTCCTGGCAAGTTTTATAAATTCTGCAGGAGAATTTGTGGGGTTTACAAATTATGCAATAATCCATCAGGGTTTTATAAAACTACTAGGACCTTTTATTCTATGACATATGCATCCCACAGGCTACAGGGATTATAATCTCTAAAGAAGAGCTCCCCTCCCTGCTCATGACGAGTTTATAATTTCTGCAGGGTCCCTAACAGGATTTACAGTGACTTTTTAACTGACCCATTCTATCAGGGGCTTTAATCCGGTCCATTCTGCTATTTACCTACCTAACTGTTTAATTTGGGGGGGGGGGGGAAGGAACTAGATAGCTTCCAGGAATTCAATAGTACAGGAGGATAATGGAGGGCATGAAAAAGAAAAAGCTAATTTCAAGAATCTGTAACAGGCCACTCCAGAATTAAGCATCAGACCTTTCAAGAATATTTAACAACAGATAAAAGAAGCAAATGTGGAGTTCTAGGTCCAGTTGGTTTGTGATAAGATGTTCCCAAAAGAGAGTTAGATCTTTCAGGTTTTTAACATCTATCTGAATCCCTTCAAATTTGGAGTTGGGGCAGAGGGAAAGGTATATAATGACAAAACATTTTAAGACAGGTGGGAATTTTTGTGTGGCTTGGATTTGTTCTGAGGCATTTTGATTGGCGTGCATGTAAAAATAAGACTTAAAATGGAACCTAATTGCACATTTATCTCTATAAAACCCAAACCTGCACCCTTTTCCAGTATAAATTCTAATTCTGTATGATTTAAAAAGGGCTGCCCAGTTTCATAAACAAGAGGAACTATACCTTGACATTATCTTATGTCGCTAAAAATATATAGTCAAATGTATCCCTTTTGAAGTCAATGTCATTACACCAGGGATTAATTTAAATCATACAATGTAAAGAATTATAGGCCTAACTCCAGACTTCTTACTCAGGCCAGACTCCCCTATTGATTTCAGTTAGTTTTGTCTATGTAGAGGTCAAGCTTGAGTCCTATGTCTCTTTCTTTTCTTTAAAATAAACACGCCATCACATTGGTCATCAATTGCTGCTGCATTTTATTATTGCAAGTATCTTAAATAAAATGTGTACATCTGAAATAGTGCAATTTTGCTTAGTTCAAGACCAACAGTATTGTGGGAGTTTTAAAATGCACATAATCCCCTCCCCAGAGGTAGGCAATTTATGAAACATTAATGATGAACATGCACACATGCGCACACACATGCACCCCTGTTGAGATTAGGTGTCAGCATCTCCAGAGGAGGCATTTGATATCTGTTAATGGGAGATCACAACACACACGTATTTTTAATGTATGTGAAAATACTTTTCCAGAATGTTTCCTTTCTCTGCAAGCTTCTCATACTGTTTTGAACAGTGAATCTTTTTATTTCTGCTGCTTCTGCATGAGTTTCTAGTCTTAAACTGGAGTAATAGGAATCTACCTCTTTGACTAAGAGTCAGATACTATCTTGCCTGTGTGTAGCTCTTTAATACTAAGTGGCATGGCAGTTATCCCTCCAGATGTCCTTAAATCTTTGTAATCTAGGTGCAGGTATGTCCTTGTACTGACTCTTTGGCTATATGAAAATGCCCAGAAAGAACAAAATAGCTGAAACAAAATAGCCAAAATGACAAGTACGTGCAATCATTGGCCCTTACTCCTTCCTGTCTTCTACAGGACAGAGTGTAGTGGGCAGGGGTCTGAGCTAGAAAAAGGTGCAGAAGCTGGAATACCACAAAAAACCCTTCTCCCAGTTGTACGGAGAGATTTTTCCCTTCATGTTCTGTTTAGTTCCACCTGTCCAGTGATTGTCAAGTAAACCCTACATTAAATTATTTTTTGAGATTTCCACCATTATATTTCATTTTCTCACATCTTCATGCTTCCTGGTTTCAGATGGAACTAGAAGAGACAAAATACAGTGAGAATGGATGTTGCTGTTTCTGGCTGGGTTAGAAATATGAATAGAAGTACTTGATATCTCACAAGAGGGCCTCTTTGTATTAGATTTCAAGTCCAATTTTGCAGACCTAAGAGATTCATCTAAGGGTCAGATAAATATCCAAATGTCTGTGTATTTATCTAGTCAAACCTCTGAACCTTTGGAGGTTCTTATAACTAAGCAGCTCAAATGTTTCCATAATGATTCAGCTGTGACTTTTCTGTTTCACCTGAAATAAAGAACCAGACAGCTTTCCTGTCCTATGTCTTTATACTAGTAAGTAACTCCTGTTCAGCAGCCGAATGACAACTGTAATAGATAATTTACAACCTACAGGGCTCCTGGATTAAATAACAGTGGGTCTGTAAACCAACAGGCTGCAGTGAAAACACCAGTAATTTGTTTATTGCCCTATCTCAGTTCCCCAATTACAATTGATCTCTGCTTAGCAGTCTAGTGCTGCTAATTGTTAGCAAAGAGGAGAAATGCCTTAATCTTTATAGGCATCTTCTAACCTAGGGATTTGACTTCATAAGTCAGTGAGTCAATCTCTTTAAAGAAAAGATAAATGGAATGCATATAGTTATACACTGTAATACTTGAAAATTAATTTATAAATAGCAAAAGCTTAGATAATTTCTGTTAAGTATCTGATAAAACTGTGCTACTGATGGTGTCTGGCTTTTTGCCTCTGATAGACAAACAAGTGCTCTTATGCTTACCTTTGTCTCTGCTATTATCCTAGCAGGTCACCCATTTGAATTCTACCAATAGCAATTTAATCAGCTCTTTATGGCTTTATAACTTCTTGAGGGTTGATCAACTGTGAGGCCTGGTCTACATTACAGAGTTAGGTCAATGTAAGGCAGCTTACATCAACCTAATTCAGTAAGTACCTACACTAAAATGTAGCTCCCACCAATGTAACTCGCCCACTACACCGAGTTAATAACTCCGCCTCTGCGAGAGGTGTAGTATTAAATTGATGTCGTTAGGTCGACAGTAGGGTTACCATACGTCCGGATTTTCCCGGACATGTCCGGCTTTTCGGGACTCAAATCCCCGTCCGAGGGGAAATCCCCAAAAGCCAAACATGTCCGGGAAAATCCGGCGCCGCTGGGTGCCGGGCGGCCGGGG